>NC_088201.1:103924458-104230856 GCF_037126465.1 Ornithodoros turicata | reverse complement strand
TCTGCGCGCTCCCAAGCGGTTATTGCGTCGACTAAAATATGTATTGAATTCATTTATGTTGGTTGGGTTTGGTTGCAGCAACACTATTGTGTGTGACGCCTACTATGCTTCTTCTCGAAGCAAAACGCTTTTGCGCACGTCTTTATACGCAGTAACATTTTCTCCTCCTCCGAAATGTACTCGGCTGTGGGGTTTTGTCACAATTTCTTAAACATTTCTTTTGTTCACCTATGTTCATCTATGGGGTTTAACCTTTCGGACTTGAACACTGGTTTTCCATAGAAGTTCCAATTAGTCAAGTTCACCCTAGACGATTTATTAACTTCAGTCATTTTATACGTATTGTTCATGACCAAAATTATAACTGTTCTTGCTATACAAATAGCACATAATCCGATGTGAGTCCTCGTTGGAGGTAGAGCTGCAGTGGCGAACAAAATGAAGCGATCGAATTGATTATCATAACTCTCTGCATTGAACAATGATCATGTTCAAACGGATATTCAGCAGCGTCTGATTGAAAAGCCAGTAGGACAGACACATGCATGTGAACGTCAGTGTTTTGCCACCTGTTCATTTTGCGCCCAGTTTGACATTACAACACTTCACAGACACAACGCATGCAGCGCACAGCAGCAAGTGAATCAGTTTTTGTAATAGACACATGAAGGAGCACCCAGAGTTGAGCAGTTTAACTGTGCGGGCAAATAAAATGGCATACTGCGTCCCATCAAGCGTTGTGTATCTTCGCGGTCTGCATGTGTACCTTACCCACAGCACGCTTAAATTTTTTGACTTCCATACTTTTATCGTTATTGCTTGACGAGTGAAGTGAACAAAGAGGGGAGAAATGACAAACGAGCTATCGCGACTGTCACACATTGTCACGGGAATTGCCCCTCCCCAGCCCATCACTAAAAGAAAAAAAATGACAAAAATGAAACGCAAAAAAAAAAGACCACCCGATTCCTGCAATATTGTGCAATTAATTCATTTTATACATTTTATACGATATGCGCATTGACGGAGCCTATATAGCTGTCTTCTATTCGGTATATAAAAATAGTGCAAATAATCGAACGTGAATTTTGATAGGCATTAGCGCCGCAGTTTGTGAATAAAATCGTCACAACCGAATGGATCATCCTAACGAATGAATAAAGGCTTGACTGACTGATTGATAACGATTTCCTCAGCGCAATGGCCCATTAAAAATCGTTCTCAGTAGCGTCTTATTAGAAAGCCAGTCTGACAGGAACTCGGGTGTGAACGTCAATGCTTTACATCCTGTTGATGTTGCATCGATGTATGTATTCAAAGAAACAATAGAAAGTAAACCGATTTTCCTGAGAACGACACATTTATTTTAATGGTGATAATTGGCGAGTCGTTTAAACGTGCGGGAAATGAAATGAGATTTCTTCGAAGGGATCGAACCGCGCGCTGCTAACCTTTGCAGTCACAATGAGTACGGTTAGCATCCTTTTCTCCTTTGGCTTTTAAACTATCATTGCTATCGCTATCGGAAGCGCAAATAATTAATAGTCGTTATTGAGTTGCTAACCGTCACAAGTTCCTTTGTCTCGGATAGACAAGGGAACTTGAAGAGATATCGGCTTCAATTAACTAACCAAACAGTGCAGTGTAATTACATAAATGCTTTTGACTTTGACTTGCAAGTGGTGAGGGAAGGCAAGTCTACCAATCCTCACGTACGCAACAGCGCACTACAGCTTGGAAGCGCAAAGCGTTACAGTAGAGACTGTTGCCATGAGGAAAGACATCTTCGCTCTTATCCTGATCTCTTGTAAGTGCAATATTCTGGATTTCCGTTGGATTAACATGTTCGTTCTCCGCAGAAGATATGACTGTAATATTACCTTTGGAACAAAAATATGTACTCTTTCTCTATATCCTTTCAACAACAACAACGTCTGGTAACGTGTGGTCTGGTGCGTCTGGTAACTCTCAATCGTCTCTGCGGCTTGGGAATGTGTCCATGCCTTCGGCGGTGTGTTGGCACGCTGTAGTACGTTAGCCGTCGTCCAGGAAACGTTGACGACATCGATTGTTCGACTTTAGGCAATCCACTTTGGTCAAAATTTACATCTTCCATGCGGCCACGGGGATGCAGGTGTATTTTACAGCCAGTTTCCAGCCTTCCTCCTGGACAGTCCTAGTGGGGAGAATGATATAGTTCATCGTCAAAAATCACCCCATAGGCGAAGTGAGAGTGATCGGTTGGGATTAATACTTCCCGCCTTAGGGATTTTTAAGGCTTCGTGAAATCTCAACACATCGGGAACGGCAACGTGTGCAAGAATATTGTACCCTGCCACAAGTTCCTTGTCGTCGGCCATGTGCCGATCCTACATTCTTTAAATCCAAGGCTGCAAATTGTAGTGGATTGTGTTGTAAATGTAATGGTGAAGCAATGACATAATAGTCTTACAAATAACAAGCTTATTGGTATGATGCGAACCACGACAGTTGTGCATGGTTAAGTATTTATGCTTGTCCTCCTTTTCTGTGGCACATTACAGTCAGTACACTCTAAATCCGACACCCGATATGTACCGCATGAAAGAGGACCCGCACCTGGGCCAGGCGGTACACATGAGGTGCAGTCCTCAACCAGCAGGTACAGTCCGCGACCACTGCGAAATTCAAACGGTACAAGGGCTCCGAGACCCATCCGTACCGGCTAGGTACCTTTTAAGCGCGATCTATAGCAGCTGTACCTCATGTGTACCGCGTGTTTCCGGCGCATGAGTACGAACGCCTTATCACGATATCCATGCGCTGCAAAAATATTTCGTGTGATTCCGAATACCATTCCATAAATTCCCTTATGCAGCAGTGCCGTAATGGATGAGCACTATCATTCTGTCAAAGAAGTGCAATAACTAGAACCCATGACCGTGAGGGATCGCATGTTTGGGAATAATTCGTTTCTTGCAACCGCTGCAAATCAGTTTGTTTTGAAACGTCGGGGAGCGAGGACGAGTCTGCTCGGTCTTCGAAGAAATTCGTTCGACGCGTTCAAGATTGAAGTCATTTAAGGTGTGTATTATATCTCTGAAGTAATTATTCGTCTTCACGACGCATTTTCGTTCATCTTCGCTCTGATTCCCAGTGGTCCTGATCACCGACAGGCTGGACACAACGACTGAGGGACGGAGACAACGAACTTTGTGCTTCATGCACGAACGTTGATGCGTGAATTAGAGGAGCCGAGAGTGCATTTTACACCTGGATTACACAAGCAAGTAGGCATGTTTTTCGGCAAGCTATTTCGGTTGTTGGATTTTTTTTTACATTGTATTTTCTCCTAGGTTACGTCAAGCGATGTCGTAAATGGGTGAGTCAATCGTCTAGTGTGGTTGGTGTTACGTTCTGCGGAAGAAACGGAAGTTGGGGAAGAACAGCTATCCAAAGGTGTGGAAGAGATAAAGAAGCGTGACCACAGAGCAGCTGCAGTGGTGAAGGAGAGACGCAGTGGTCATCGTTCATCCATATACGTTGTGCCCCGTGTGTTCGGCGTTTGTGCATCATGACAATGCACGCTCGCGATGGACAAGCATCAATCCTGAAATGGATATAATTTTCGAATAAAGGTATTTGTTTGTTATATTTATCGTGCAGCGTAGCTTCCTGGGGCTGTTAATATATCGTGGGGGAGGGGAACCACCCCGACGGGTAGGCCTAAATCGCTGCGCGCTATCCGTTACATGTACCGCATGTGAGGGCGCATGTACCTCTTAATTTTAAGAGGTACATTTTTTAAAAAATGTACCTCTTGGCCAAGCGGTACTTAACCGTTACATATGCGTTACCTGATTTAGAGTGTACACATGCCGTATGCGAGGAATTGTCAGACTCGAACCGTGTCCTAAAGTGCCCTACAGTGGAGAGAGATAACACGGTGAGTATTCCTCTGTATATAAATCCACTGTACCCGCAGTACAAATACCTCGCGCGAGAAATAGCACCCCGGCCAGCAAAGGCCCTCCAGAGATACGCTGGCCCAATAACTTGGGGTGCTAGTTCGAGACGTCTCTGGTCCAAGTAAACTCGTGCGCAAAACAACACGAAACAATGAAGAAAAGCTTTCTATATACAAAGTGTTTCAGTAAGAATGTGCGATCAGCGACATTTACTACGTACTGCAAGTAACTCTATCAAGTTTTAATTGTACAATTTTATTGAATTGAAGTGAAGAAATTGGACAAATCAACGCAACATTTATTTGCAGGAGACACAAAGCACACGTTCGATTTACCCCATTCGGTTAAAGTCCGTTCCTACTACAATGGGGAAAACATTTGCGAAAAATATCTACGGAACGAAACGAAAATTGCATACGAGACATGCAAACACTGCAAAGCCACGCCAAATTACCGCGGACCCGTGGAATAATAACGAGTTGTTTAATTTGTAGCACAGGTATGAACCAGTTCTTTCTGCTTAGTTGCCATCGAAGCACGCTAAGAGCGTGCCCATATTTCGTTTCTTGCGGGACGTGATGTGGGGCTTCGATTGTTGAGGCCAGTGACACACGCGCGGGAGCTCTGTGCATTGCTAAGCCCTTTCGCGGGCGTGGCCTACGCCAAACGGAGTGTTTGGCGCCGTGCTTGCGAACAGAAAAACGAAATAGAACAAAAAGAAGACAATCGCGTGATCACAGAAGGCCGTTTAACATCTACGCTGAGCCCCCAAACGAAGAATATAGTTCCGCAGAAACAGATTGAATCGGCGTGTGGCCTTGTTTATAGCGTGCCTAAGGTGGAGTGATCGCTAAGTGAAGGAGATGTAGCAAAATACTGAAGATTTTTGAAGCCTCTACGAGAGGTCCACGCACACGTCTCCTTCAATGTAACATGAAGTGCCGACTTTTCTAATATACCATCTGGATTATCGACAACCAGCTCTTCCTTCAACATCAAGCGGCTGGCGCATTTCCTGTTGCTTGTTGTTTTGATGTTTTGATGCTCTAGTTTTTTAAGTGGAAGCTTGGATCCGTCACTATCAAACACATCGAGGGGCGCTGTACGTGAGAACACCGCATGAAACTACGGGATCACTCTGGTTTACACTTCGTAAAATAAACTTCGAGAATAAACTCCTCGAAATAAATCACGACAAAATACACGGTGTAAAGATAAAGCCGTAAAAATCAACTTTTGCGATACAAACGCTTCAGAATCAAACCTTCAAAATAAATCGTCTCTGATTAGTCGACAGGCACGACAGCCTCAGAGCAGCGAACGTAGATGGGTAGAAATCCAGCGAACCGGTAGAGATGTAGGAAGGGAGTTGCCTCAGGACAGAAGCCGCCGATATTTCGAACAGAGACTGTTCTTCTTCTGGGCACCGTCCTCATCATTGGCATGGTATTTAAAGGGTTAGGTGTGACGTGTTTAAAGGCTCATGCGAATTGTGGGTCAACGGCCCGGAGGGCAGAAAGGGTCCGTACGGGCTTCTACGGCCGGAGTGAATGGCTGCTTTGTTAGAGTGTGGAGGGGATTATGTGAACGTAGTGATCTAGGCTACAGACCGGTTACAGAAAAATGGAAGGTTCACGAACACGTGGACGAAACGGGACAACAGGCAAGAATTGGCGCAAGCATAGCGAAAGATAAGGAGGTTAGTGGTTACGTGGGGAAAATTCCAGAACGAACAAAGGATTTTTTTAAAATATATATTTGTAATACAAAGTTGTGGCATGCAATAAAGAGAGCAGAAAGCAGTGGCCATGCAGAACATAACAGATGATAATGAAGGTAGAAGGGAAAAGCATATTTTATTTGTGAAGTGTTTCTAGGGTACCTTGTGATTTGTTGATACCTGACGGGTGAAGAGCGTTGAACTTGTATATGAGATAAGACTCCCTATCACGTCTGTCACGTGTGGATCTAAACCCGGTTTCTAGAATATATAGTTTAATGTTGTCAAAATTGTGACCAGGAACGTTAAAGTGTTCGGCGACTGCTTTGGGGAGTTTGTTGGACGTGTCGGTTCTGTGTCCGGTAAGGCGGTTGTTCATTTGTTGGCCGGTTTCACCAATGTATTGCATAGAGCAGTCGCCGCATTCAATGCAGTATATGACATTGGAGCTTATGCATGTGAATGCGTGGTTAACTGGGTGGGTGTAATTGCTCGCAGTGCTTTTGATGGAGTTAGCGTGCTGAACGTGCTTGCATGTTTTGCAGCGCGGGAGGTTGCAGGGTCGTGTTCCCGTGTACGGGGCGCTCGTTTTGCTGATTTTGGCATTGACTAAGGAGTCTGCCAGGTTTCTTGCGCGTCGGTATGTCACCTGTATGGGATTTGTGAATATGTTGCTAAGTCGGTCAGTGCTTTGGAGGAGGGGCTCGTGCTTCTGTAGAATGGCTTTGATGTTCGGAAGTGCGTTGGAATATCTTGTGATGAAGCTTATTTGGCATGCGTCGGGATTTTTTCGGTTTTCCAGAACCTCGTTTCGATCGAGTGTGAGTGCCTTGCGACGGAATTCGGTTAGGACTCCCTCCTAACCGAATTCCGTCGCAAGGCACTCTAGTTCCAGGCAAGAGCAAGAGCAAGCAAGCATCCTCGCTGCTCACTTTTTGGTGTTTTACGTCGTTTGAAGTGAAGATTGTTGCGCCCACCACTAGCGCCACATTCGCGTTCACCAAAAATTGATCCTCTGTTGAACTGTCCTTGTCGGCTCGCATGGCCGCGCCCATGAAATCGGCAATCAGCTGTTTTCGTTTTCTGGAGTGTACACCAAACTGTTCACAGTTCAAGGTACAGGTACTTAATCCGAGTGGGAAAACCTTGGCGGTCTTCCTGTGGATTCGTGGGTGCATCAACGAAGATGGGCATAGTGTTCGGGATGGCTGTGTGTGCGACAGCTGATATCTTTCCTCGTCTGTGCACGTGTGCGCCCTGACATACATACAATAATATAAATGTTATACTACTGTGCGCAAGTGACGTATGCTGTAGGTTAGGTGTTCTCATCACGATACAGTGAGAAATAATGTGACGGCCCTGACGGAAAGCACGTTAGCTCGGTTCCCGAGTGTCTGTGTGCTGAACTGAACTTCTATTTTTTAAAAACAACTTCAATATATTGCAGTTGTAGCGAGATAGTTTCCTTGCTTTGGTCGCATATTGCGTTCACTTCGTCTGCATTCTCTTTTCGCCAAGTGGTGTAACCCCCGCTTTGACTATTACGGCCTCCCTAAATAATGTGTCAGTTTTGGAAACACTGATATTGTTACGTGTGACACATTGTAGTGTACTGCAGCCAGCTTCACTTTTTGAGTGATAATTTCACGGTTACTTTTTTAATATTATTTCAATGACTTTTATCTGATTCTGTACCATTAAATAGGATAGCAATCCATTATGGTTTAGAATTATTTTTCCTTTGCGATGTTCCCACAATAATCTTGGTGATATGTTGTCTCTAATTAAATTCCGTTTGAGTTGTATTTCACACTGCTTACAGCATAATGTGAGAATGAGAAAATGTGAGACTTCACATGTTCTCAGCGTCCTCTACAGCAACTGCTCTTGGGCTTAAAATCCAGAAACTACACACGAAAAAAAATTAAGAAATGCCGAACAGACGACACAGCAAAAAGGACACCACAAAATGATTGGGACTGTGTTATGCTCTATTTTTGTGTGTGTGTGTGTGTCTCTGGTTCTGCATTTTTGTGAACATGTGCCATGTTGCCGGCACCCTTGCCCTCTTGTCACAAAAACAGCCTCAGACATAAAAATGCAGGAAAAAAAGTAGAGAACTCCAACTTAACATAACAACAGAGAACACAGGTGGGGACACAGGAAGCCTCTAGAGGCTTGGCACATACGCGGTGATCCCTCGGTTTGTAACAAAAACCGTGGCCCCTCCCCTGAACAATACTCCCATCTCCTTAAATAGCGACCGGTTGTGCAATCTCTCATTCAGTTCGGCACTGATGATGCCTGTCGCATGACGGACGAAACGTCTGAGTAAACCTTGTTATTTTGTTATGTTAAGTCGGAGTTCTCTAATGTTTTGTCTAGTTATGTCCTCTCCCGGCTTTTGGAGTATTTTTCCATAAAGATGCAGGTTGTGAGAGGCACATAAACACTGCTAACATTGCTAACCTGTCTATCACAAAACATTGCTAACCTGTCCATGAAAGCATTGCCAAATTAAAATTCAGTAATACAACAATGATTCCGAAATACATATTTCCAATAGAAGGGAGAGTAAACATTGGAATAACAGGTAAAGGTAAATCACTGAAGTGTTGGCATTCTTCTGATGTGTACGATATACTGCTCTATTTTACCCATGACATATATGTTGTCAAACATTAACTTCTTGCATTCAACATCAAGGTGCTATACCCATTTCATCTAAGCGACTCGTCGTTACACGGACACGTGGCACACCATTTGGCACACCATATCAGAGATTTGATATCTCTGCTTGTTGGACATATCAAGCAAATACTACGCCAAAATTGTGTTACCTACATGACATGCTGCATCTGCTGAGATATGTTAAGGGAGAAATACTCCTAAAGCGATTAAAGGAAGTGCATACGAGTACATATGCTTTGCGAACAAGTTGTTCCAAAGTATAATTATGTTCGTGTCGAATGGGCAAAGCATTAGTCATCTCATAACAAAGTGATGAAAGAAACTAGTGAGGAATGCAAAGCCGCAAGCACAGTTGCATGGCCATGCTCACAATGGGCCATGATGCGTTTCACTTTCCGTACCGCAGACTGACTATGCTCAATGAGTGGTTTGCAGTGTGTATGATTGATGTAGGCCACGGCAACTACCGATTGTGCAATGACATCTTTTGTGAACAAGACAAACCTCAATATATTCCCATGTAATTTTGATCCTACACTTAATTGAGTTGAGGGTTTCAGGTATATAGGTGTGCACCTCTCTTCTGATATTTAGTGCAAATCACACATTAGTTGCGCATCCTCTAAGCCTCTTAAAAAATTGTCTTCTTGAAGTGGACACGAAAACTACCTTTCGCAGACAGTACACTGCTGGTATACAAAACCCTTGTACAAAGTGCCTTGGAAACGGTTTGGAAACGGTACAAATGACATCATACTGTTCATCATAAAAACAAATGACATCATACTGTTCAACAGAGCCACCAATTTGGTACAGTTGAGCTACGCTCAAAGCTAGGGGGGACAAGTTCGCGTCTAAAAGGCAATATCTTGAGGGGATTACAGTGGTCTCTGAAAGAGCACGCGACTTTCGGTCCTACTTTTCTTTCAAGAGGTGGCATCGAACAAGTTCCCCTTCCGATTTGTTTCGGTATCAGTTTGTCTACCAACGTCATGATGATATTTATATTCTGTTGAGTTTCTTACATGCTCTCCGGGACATGTATGTAGGTAGGTATGCCAATAATATTTTTTAAATTTTAAATAATTTTTAATTATTAACCTTTTTTGTAGTTTGAATTCCTTGAAAAACCACTGCACAGCACCAGAACACAAAGACTACATTATGACCCAGTTTCACCAACCTTTCCAGTATCTGAACTAAGATGAACGGTCATTAAACTGTCTGCTTCACTAAATGAGTTATTACTGAAATATTGACCACATCACCGATGGAAAAAAAGAAGTGTCTCTTAAGTTCAAGAAGTGGCAACCCTTGATCTTGGTTCAGTTAACCAGAGTTGCTGAAACCGGGCCTATCGAAGTCACCGAAACATTCATCACATCACAAACCAAAGTTTGTAAAAAGAATTGAGTGCTAGCATGGAGTTTTGGCAATTGTGAATAGCATTTTAACTGCTGCCTATGTAGCTGCAGCATAATTACAACTAATTCAGAAAAAGTAGTACAACATTTGAGGGTACTCTACTCTATCTTCCTCTGCATGGTACTAAAAACTGTGATGATTCCAAGTGCTCATCGTCTTGGCTCAGATTCTGTAGCAGATTTATCAGCCATATGTGTTCCTATTTGTGGTACTGGGGCAAACTAGCCACTCCACCCACATACGAGCATTCCTAGGTTTACATAACATGTAGTTATAAGAAGGGAGTTGCCTCAGGACAGAAGCCGCCGATATAACCGCCTTACCGGACACAGAACCAACACGTCCAACAAACTCCCCAAAGCAGTCGCCGAACACTTTAACGTTCCTGGTCACAATTTTGACAACATTAAACTATAAATTCTAGAAACCGGGTTTAGATCCACACGTGACAGATGTGATAGGGAGTCTTATCTCATATACAAGTTCGACGCTCTTCACCCGTCCGGTATCAACAAATCACAAGACACCATAGAAACACTTCACAAATAAAATATGCTTTTCCCTTCTACCTCCATTATCATCTGTTATGTTCTGCTGTACTTGTCTGTGTCGTCCCTAATTGTTGGTCTGCCTCGGCCAAATCTCGTTGTTCTGCATGGCCTTTCTGCTCTCTTTATTGCATGTCACAACTTTGTATTACAAATATATATTTAAAAAAAAACTTTGTTCGTTCTGGAATTTTCCCCACGTAACCACTAACCTCCTTATCTTTCGCTATGCTTGCCAATTCTTGCCTGTTGTCCCGTTTCGTCCACGTGTTCGTGAACCTTCCATTTTTCTGTAACCGGTCTGTAGCCTAGATCACTACGTTCACATAATCCCCTCCACACTCTAACAAAGCAGCCATCCACTCCGGCCGTAGAAGCCCGTACGGACCTTTTCTTCCCTCCGGGCTGTTGACCCACAATTCCCATGAACCTTTAAACACGTCACACCTAACCCTTTAAATACCATGGCAATGATGAGGACGGTGCCCAGAAGAAGAACAGTCTCTGTTCGAAATATCGGCGGCTTGTGTCCTGAGGCAACTCCCTTGCTACAT
Source organism: Ornithodoros turicata (assembly GCF_037126465.1). NCBI lineage: Eukaryota > Metazoa > Arthropoda > Arachnida > Ixodida > Argasidae > Ornithodoros > Ornithodoros turicata. Next base: position 104,219,968 of record NC_088201.1, on the reverse strand, counting down.
CTCTACCGGTTCGCTGGATTTCTACCCATCTATGTAGTTATAAGAGTTGTTTAAACCACCTCGCAGAAGTTGCAGATGCTGTTCATCAACTTTATTTTTAGATGAACAGGGAGTTTCATTGCCTCGGGCGATACTACACCCTATAGCTGTTTGTGGTGTGAGGAAGGAAATAATGTCCCATGGAGTCCAAAATTGCCAAAAGAGCTTTGAGGGCAGGCTTTCGTGTGCTCGATTTAGCCATAGGCCAAGCAATTTTAGAGAGAGTTACAGCAGTTCAGGTTATTGAGAGATCTGAAAATGGCAGTTTGGAAAGCTCGGCAGTGTGGGCAATGACAAAGAATATACTCTGGGTCTTCTACGGCACTGCAGTGACAGCATCTGAGAGGGTCAACTTGCCTCATGTGGTAATGACACTGAGCTGTAAATGCCCCACTGAGTCACAGTCCATGAGTCACAGTGCACCATCTTGGCGAGAGAGAGAGAGAGAGAAATACACGATGACGATGATATGGGGATGACTTCCGCTCATTGAGCAGAATGCTACCCCATTGCTATTTAGGGGAAAATGAGAGGATGGTGATGAGGATGATGCTGACGACGGTGACAGGGTTTTAGAGAGAGTCGATCAGGCCGGTAGTTTGCAGGAATTTGATGAAGGGTCGTAAGACGGACATCTGCGTTCGTGTGTCCCATGGTCCCATCTTGGCGAGAAGTGTTTTGTGGCATCCAGAAACCAAGCTCAGGGTCAACATTGCTCAGTATAGACGGGAGGAAAATGTCAATTGTCCATTGACAGGAAGACTATTTATACAATCCATTGATATGTTGGTGAACGAGATCTGCTTTCTACATGACCAGTAACAGTCGTTTGCTATCTTTCACTGTGACTTAATTAAACACATCCCTCATGTGACTGTGTTCTCGGCACAATTTTACCTTGCTGAACCACTTTTCGCGGCTCTTCTTCGTTGTCTGAGGCCGAGGAAAGCAAGAGACGTTTACATGATGTTTACGTGAATACCGTCGTGACAAATGGTCGACACAGCAGATCTGCGGTACGTTTTATATGTTGCTCATCCTGGACATTTTTCCCTACCAGATTTCCTGTCGAAAACGGCTACGACTGCACCGATGTCACTTCACCTAAGAATTCCTTAATGAGTTGCATGCGCGTGTTAGCACACCAAGTCGTTACACGTCTGAAAAATACCTGACGAAATCGGCAGAAGAAATATATTATTTATTAGAGCTTGCAGTGATTATCCTTTTTATGCAGCACATGCCGAAACATACGGCTCCGTCGTTACTCCATTTTCTCATATAGCCTCGTCCCCAATGGAAGCCGAACGGCCGAACCGCTGAAGCGTTGTTTTCCTAGTATTCATACGTGTAGTTACTGTATAAGTGGTTAAATTCGCGGGCTCAATAATTCGCGAATTTGTGAGGAGCCAGGCTCAAGCAATTATTCGCGGAATCTTCAATTCGGGGTACCGTAATGCGTCGCCCTCGCACGAGGAGTCTTTGGGACTTTCCACCTTGAACTAACAAAAGGACAACAACCCTAGACAATAACCCATTTCATCCCTTTTAAGCCCTTCTGACTCAGAGTGTTACAATAAGGGGTCATCACTCGCGTGGCCTCTGGGTCATTAAGGAATTTTCGTGTCTCCCGTCATTCTTGTGCCCACACCGACACAGCGAAACTCGTGACAGCTTCGTATTTTTGGACTCATTACCGCCATGTCCTTGTTCCGGTACTTCAAGCCAGAGCTTCAAGCCAACATCGCCGCGTCCTCCTCCTTCAACCAGCGACCACGTGCATGGACTCCCGTCCTCCATACCATAGGCCACGAACAAACTTTTTCTGCTGCTAATGAACATGTCTCGTTAGTCTCGAGAAGTCGTTAACCGGCACAACCGGAAGCGTAAACGTGGAAACTACAACTACAGCCCTGAAGTCAGGTGCAGAACTGAAAGTGCAGTATAAGGGCGTAATCAACCGTGTACATAAGATGTATCAGCGTCCTGGGCCTAATTTCTTTCTCGTATTCTTCTATCATTTCTTCGAATATTTCGCGGACTTTAAAATCGCGACAAAAAAGGCGTTCGCGAATTCCGCGAAAAATAGGTCCTCGCGAAAATTACTACTTATACAGTATTTACGCCTGTAACTTAATTAAATTAACGAATAATTGAGAGATACATGCTGAATACGACACAGAAGTGCATGAAGGCTCGTTATTCTGGACTGTGACCCTCTCAAACACTGATTTAATCACGTAAAACCATGCTTAACACTGGACTGCATAGACCCATTGTGATTTATTTTGACAGCTTGTATTTCAAAGGATTGGCATTTGAAGGGTGGATTTCTGAGCGTGGATTTCAAAAGTTTTATTATTGAGAGTGGGTAACAGGGTACACCCGAAACTACAGAGCCTCTTGTTTGAGGAGGGCGTAAAAATCACATTGACAGTTTTTATATACCACGTGTTTCACGAAGGTCCCCAGGCTGAATAATTGGTAAACAGGTGGCGCTAACGAAAACCTTTCTTTTCACCGGGAATCTCTGAGACACCAGCCAAGAACTGACCAGCGAGCGGCTCATTTGCATGCGCTGTTGCGTACTGTCGTGCCTGGGTTTCAAGGCCCAATGACAAGGCGCCATGTGGTGACAAAGGCCAGTTTAATTCGGGCAAACAGTGTGTCATTCGTTTCTCAGAAAAAAGTAACAGTAAGTTCAGTGACGACATCACGTGGCGCACCACCCTCGTGCCCTTGTTGTTTCCTTGGTCCACAGGTAAAGATTATGTCAACGGTGAATACATAACGGCGATCATTAATGAAATAAAACTCAAAACTTTAAATTTCACTTCGGACGCGTTCGGAACATCTGTGTTACAGACCGCAACCTTAAGCGAAAAATGTTCCAGAAAAAAAAAAGAAGAACGCGTCGAGATTTTTAGAGTAATTAATTGGTTTCGATTTACATATTTCTTGCGTGGAGCAGCGTGCAAATGCGCTCTTTCGCTAGGCTATCTAGCTGCCAATTACGTGTTCATCCGCCTAGTTCACACGCAGGGCTGACGGAAGATAACGAACAGACAGAAGATGCACTTCTGTGCAATCGTCGTCACCACGATAAATGCACGCTACATGGCTCTTTTTATCTTCCGTCACCCTACCATTACCCGTTTATTTCTCGCGAAATAATTTTGATAAAAGTGCTCGGAAATTACGGCAAAATCTCACCCGAGATAAGAAGCGTGGGCCCCATAACGTTCAGACAAGTAGCTTTCTTAGCAAAAAGTGCAAAAAACGCTGCGAAGTTTTACAAAACGGACAGAAGAAAACACACTGAAGCTATCGTTTCTGTTTGTCCCTTCGCTGTCCGTTTTGTAACACTTCGCAGCGTGTTTTGCACCTTTTGCCATGAAACACCAACTAGCCCAGCGGTCCGCTTTATTTGGCTCTCTTAATACGATTTTTTAATCACAGGGGATACGATTTTTTAAGGGAAACACCCTGTAGATGTGTTTCGTTCTAGCTGTTGTAGATATTTCTTAAAAAAAAACTACGAGAACAGCATATATCTCGCTTTTACAGTTGAGTTATACGGTCAGATGGACATCCTCTAGAAGAAAGTGTGCAACGAGAACGTGGCTAGTTACCTAAAATTCATTAATTAACTCTTTATATGGGGATATCGGGCAAAAGCGAGATAGCAGAATCAGAGACTATCCTCGTTAAAAGCCATTCCACGTTTAAAAAACCGTAAAACCCGCACCCGTAAATATTCGTCCTCGAATTGTGATATGCAAATGAGCCGAAACCGAAACAGCGGGAACTGGCAATTCCCGACAGGGTGGCCGCGGTTTCGCTCGGTTTCGGTCGTCGCAGTTTCGACGCGCTCATTTCACGTCGGAGGGCCACGTGAATTGGTGCGATGGAGATGATTAGATTAGGTGCCGATCCGCTGGCCATATAAACCACTTCCCGGCGCAGATAACCCTCAGTAGGCGAACATGAGGCGCTCCTGGGGCGCTCTTTCTTCGGTTTCGGCTTATATGCATACCGGGATTCTGCAGTGGATAGTTCAAGGCACGCGTTCTTTTCAAGATTTTAAAAAGATAGATTGACTTTCACCAAAGCTTGGCCCCCCCTCTGCTATCTCGTTTTTGCCCTAAATTGCCTAATTGAAGAGTTAATTAAATAATTTTAGGTAATCAATCATCTTGTAGTTACATACTGTCTTTCTGAGGATGTTCGGCTGGCCGTGTAACTCAATTGCAAAAACGACATCTGTGTTGCTCCCATAGCGTTCCTGTAAATAATAAAAAAGCCCTGCTCTTTAAACGCCGCATATGAAACCGAATCAGAAGCATTAGGTTAATGACGGATGTTTTCATTAGCTGCGTTGACATGAAGGCAACACAAGTTGACTGAAGTCCATCTATCGTCTGTATGTAAACCGGTCTATGTCGACTTAAAAGGCAACCAATACAGTAAAGATAAGTACTCAACGTTGGTTGTTCAGACGACAAATGTCGACTGAACTTCTGAATATAAACCGCGTCAGTCGACGTATTCAGCAACTTCCCATACGCGAGTGCCCGATGCCTCGTCCTCACTCGCCTGACAATAGAATAGGGCGATGACAACAGGACACAGAGGAAGAAGAATGTGTGATAACAAGAATGGCGTGCCGATAGGGCAGCAGAAGTAGTTCAGAAGTAAAAGAATTCACGCCATGACAAAGTTGTGCAATGTAATGTAACTTTCAAGGTTACACTTCAAATATGAGGGTGGCGGCTTAGTCGAGGATCAGTCGACTGAATTCTGCAGTGCTCTATGGCGCGCGCACGCACGCATGCATGCACGCACGCACGCACGCACGCACGCATACATACATACATACATACATACATACATACATACATACATACACACACATACATACATACATACATACATACATACATACATACATACATACATACATACATACATACATACATACATACATACATACATACATACATACATACATACATATATACACACATACACACACACATACATACATACATACATACATATCCGTCACACGCGGCGCTAACCGCTTCGTGGTGAGGATCGGTTCGCTTCCTGTCGTTGCGTTTCGGAAACTCCCGAACGAAACTATAACACGATCGACGCCGACGCGATCAACTCTGCAGCAGTCGATCATACCGCGGATCGCGTAATGGTTTCTTACAGTTTCCTCATGTTTCTGGTTCATCGCCATTCAGGGTAGATGTCTAAACTCCTCGTAGAAGAAGAATCTCTGAAAAGACTGCTGCCGCTGTTTCGAATGTCATTCCATGCAGGAATGCAATGGTGAAACTGTTCGAACGTTCCATGTAGTAAATTGTACAATGTCTTATCTGTTGAATATGTAGGGGAGTACGATTATTATTATTGTTGTTCCGCGAAATTGTTACGGAATAATATTGTGCCGTGCTCCGCAATGTTTTTCTTCTATTGTTGACCAGAGGTGGTTCCACATATATCGTAACTGTGGTTTCCACTCCCGAATCTCTCTCTCTGGCACCGATCGGTTTCTGCCACTTCGAACGCGCACCAATCGACCGTATGCACCGCGCCGGTTCCCGAAAACCCCGTATATGTGGCGTGCACGTAACGTCACACCCAGAACCGTATATTAAAAGGGAGTCTGGCCAACGGGAGGAGTCAGAAAAAGAGGCTCGACCTGTCAATCACAGTTTCCCTCCTCTAATTGGTTTGCTTTCTGCCAAGGGGATCGCAATGACACCTTGCTGCCACCCAAAATGGCGACGAAAACAAACACGGTGAAGCGAGAATTTCGTGGAAAAAATTTTTTCACAGACTACTCTGATTTCACTTTGTAGCTGTACATTCTCACGTAAGTTTGTCGAAAATCAGTTTCAACTGATGCTCCTCTATCGATATCTAACCGAAACTAATACGTTTTATGGTCGGTGTTAGACCTAGTGAACACGGCGATCATAACGAAATCATAACAAAAACGGCGCTGTGCTGTAAATTTTTGTATTTACTTACTCAGTCTTATGAATATAAACATTCTTGCCTTTTTTCATTCCAACTATTCATGTAGATAAGTTAAAAAATCGTGCCGTCGACAGGATGGGTGTCAGCAGGCGGTTCTGCCAGCAGCGATACAACGACGGAAGCAGACGACAGTTCCCGACGTGCCTTGCGCAGCCTAGGTGGTGTTCACCCAATTCGCACCAATAATCCACTCGTTTTACAGACCGCGAGAGGAATTCATTTCAATCTCATCCAATCCAATTGCCACCCAAAATGGCGCTGCCCATATTGGATAGGAGGACAAATAGTGAGGATAGGTTGATTGATAGCGCCCCATATTTGAAGACGTCATTTGTCAGAATGCTGAAAAAGGGGTGTTTCAGCTATGGGCATGCCCCGTTAATGGCCGGACTCCCTTTAAATATACGGCCCTGGTCACAACTCGCCTGTACGCGTGCTTCTTTCCCATCTTTCTGGAGAAGCGGCGAACAACAACCATTGCTGGCCGCTGATAGCCCTCGGTCACGGACAGACGCGAGGGCTGCTAGGAGGAAATGGAGCTGCCCTTTCAGTTTCCTGTTCGATCCATCTGCTGATAACGGCAGATGTTTCGTAATGAATTTCGTCCACCAGCTGTCCTTGGTTTACGCTATTTTATCAATCAGGAACGCAAAACCTTCAGCTCCATGATCTGTGGCACAAGTATTCTTTGTTGTATGCTGCAGAACGAAGGCGGCTTTACTTTACCCTGTTGTCCCCAATAAAACAGTTCTTTAAATGGGCGTTTCATAATACGTTCTTACGAATTACAATTAAAAAAAATCATATATTGACGATCTTTACTGCATATTGCGAAGCTTTTCTTACATAGTCGCATGCATATTTCGCGAGCTTATTGGTGCATATTCACCCGCGCTCTAGTCATTACAAATCACCCGAAATGTGTACCTTACGAATTTCTATTTTCGTCTCTATATCACGTACATTACAAGAAGTTCTTATTACATGGCACGTCTCCTGTCCTCTCGAATTCTTTAGACATAACAATGTATTGTTCAACGTTCACAGAAACATGCAGAGTATCCTCAAACGGCCTGCATATACTACTGTGGAGAAGATGTCCCTGGAGTCTGGAAATATGGCTTCTTCAAGAACGACACACGTTGTGAGGTAACTTCGAAACTGCTCGTACCAATCAAATGTTCACAAGAACCGTTGGTAATTGTTTCCCGTTTAGTTTATTTCACTAAACATTCAGTATAGACAATAATGGTACAAGAGGCTATTTGAAATCACGGAAGACGAGGTAACAACAACAACAAAAGAAGGTTCAATGAGAGTAACACTCACTCGTTTCAGCAAGGTATGGCTCCCGAAAACCCCAAAAAACCGATCACATGGACCACTTTCGTAGGTGACGCACCATGTGATTTCGGTGTTCATGACGATGGTTCAGAGAACATGATGAGCCAATCGCCTTGTTCCTGTTGAGTTGATGACATCACGTTGACGACGTCTCATTTGACAGCGGGGCAACGTCATGCAATATGATCGGGCCGCTCGACCTCATCTGACATCCTCCCGATATATGTGCGCGTGTAAGGTCATGCGCAGATAAGCAGCTTTCGAGATCTCAGCTCAAAATATACGTATTATCTGGAAGGTCTGGAAGGGCATAATAGGTAACGTGAAGCCAGAAAAGTGCAGTTCATATTTCCGCCATTTATTCCCCAGTGCCTTAACCGATCAAGTACGCAACATGATTTTTAGGTTATTGGAAGACACACCCAGTAAAGGGACCAAGGACTCGTCCCTCCTGAACCCTCTAATGATGCGCGCAGAAGATGCCACTTCCGCTCCGTTTGTCATTATGCCATGTCTTTCCGTCACAACTTGCAGGTAAGGTATCCAGTAAGCTGGTGAAGTGCACGGACCTTTATTGAATAGCATCCCAGGCATTCAAAAAGTTTCATGTTGATGTTCAGGCATTCATGTTCGCAAAAAGGCTTATGTTTCTGCGCCAAATATCTTTTATCGGTGCGGCGCATGCATTTGGAGATTTTGGAATTCTCGAACGCAATTGTTGTAATGCGGCGGTCCGATCAGAAAAGCATCATTCGATATTTTTTGATTCCGTATTGCCGCCGCGAAGCAACTGTGGCTTTGAGCGACGTACAGATGTGGACAGACGGAGAGAGGACAGCAGGATGGAGTGGGGGCAGGAGGATTAGTATGCGTCCTGGGCCGGCTTCAGGGGGAACTGTGTCGACATTCGTCTGGAAAGTTTTCGGAACACCCAGGGGAAATCTCACACAGCACAGACGGTGGTAGGATTCGAACCCACCACCTCTCAGTCTTCAGCACGACCTTGGCTACCACCAACGAGCGGGACGCTTTGACCCGCTCGGCTATGCTGCTGGAATATAGCATTCAGTAGAATGAGTCCACATGATGCAGAATATCACAAAAACCTGGGAAACCGTTATTCAACTGTTCCCAGTCCAACGGTTCAATAGACAACGTGGTTCAGAGAACATTCTTAACTTGGGAGTGCAGGGTTGAGGAACCAAGGAAACTACGGCAGGGTCAGCTCTCTCTCTCTCGAGGGTTGCCCAATCATGTACTCCCAAGATATGGATGTATTACACCTAGCCAGTATGAGTCCAATACCGTTCTTGATTCAGAGAAGAACATATTCTCGCGCATTTGACATAGTAGTCTCTAAGTTCCCCTGACTCATGTAGTTCTATCTAGTTCTTTTATCACCTATGTTCTATCGGATGATATATTGCAGAGTTTAAAATATGTTTCATCTCCGGCTTAACACAACAGTGGGGAAAAAGAATTAAAAACGTAGACGTTCCGTCGACCTATTCAGGCGGCATCATCAGTACACAATGTGTCCGAAAATACAGATCAGCCTACTTATTCACCAAGATATCGTAAACCTCCGGCTGAGGGCCACAATTGGCGTTACATGCTTAAGATATTGCAGCTATTGTTATCTGGACAGCAACAACGTTGCGGTCCAGAATTTCGAAAATTTAAAATTTCATTTTTTTTTAAAGAAACACGTATGTACGAAACACATGCTTACGGTTCTGGGATGCTATTCGATAGATGACTGCGTTTACTACACCAGCGAGTTGTAGAGGAAGTGAAAACATGATGCGAGGGAAAATGGCGTCACGAGCCCGCATGATTAGAGGCCGAAGGAGAGAGAGAGATCTTGCGTGAGTTATAGAGGGGTATAGTACAGAGAAAATAGCGTAAGCGATGACCATCTGGTGGACCAAAAAAGCTTCGTTCTATATGTTCTTCTATTTCGTGTAGACCGTGTTCAGGCCGTTTAATCATGGACGTAGTACTGCGTCTTCGAATAGCATAAAAACGACTATAAGTACTTTATCAGAAAAGGCAGGAGCTAATAACTGACACAAAATGTGAGGTTCGTTTTTCTGACTTCAGGCTACCTGTTAGGTCCTCAAACATCCCTTAAGAAAATAGCGTGTGATCATATTCTGAGCTCGGACCTGCAAAATTAAGACTGCATGAACCCATTATACGTACATTTTTTGAAATACCTGCGACGGTGAATGGCCCGATGCGATCATATGGCATGAAACGACACAGCTTCTCTTATCGCATCGTTTTCGTAGAGCTCTTCTTGGATCCTCTTGCACTTCTGTAGGACTCTACGTTAAAGCTAGAGTACTGCTACCGCACAACAATTTAGCTTGTGATATGTGTATTATCACACGATATGATATTTGTTCAGTAAATCGAAAATGAATAGTGGTATATTGCGTGATCACATGTACTTTTATCTTTACGCAGATAAATGTAGCTCGTAAGGGGTACTGTTACGAAGGGTACTGTAACAAATACCCAGGGGGACACCAGCTCCCTCCGGCTACGACAACTAAGGCATCAAAAAGAAAACCTCCGAAGACACCAAAGACACAGAAGGCACCGAAAACAACGAAGACACCGAAGGCGCCCAAAAAGCAGAAGAAAGACTAACATGCAGCAAATTCACTGCATACGTACGACTGTATGGGTCGTAAAGGAAGTTGTGGGACCGAGGCTGTCTTGAAAATCAATAAACCAATAGTTAGCAAATACTTGTCCGGTCTAAGCGAAGCAACGGAGCACAGGTATCACGGATCTGCCGTTGCAGAACCCATTGCGCTGGTTGATGTAGTGGCGGTAGTGGTCAGCGCAAATGTGGCTTCATTGACCGAGCCCTGAGGTGATTTTTGTTTTTTGCTGCGGCGTGTTCTGAAGCAAATAAAATGAGCTACTACGGAGGAATGACAAGTTACCACCTGAGTGCACGCGATACCTCTGTTCCACACAACCTTAAAAAATCACCCGCTCGTGAAAAGAGTCCATCGGAGAACAAGGGAGCGTCGTCATGTAATGTGGTCCTCCGGCACATGCCCCATGACGCAGAATGAAACAGCTCAAGCTGGTATAAACGGCGACCGAGCTTACAGGAAAGAAACAGAGGAAAAAGATAAGGGGAACGTCCCTACGTCACACGAGGATCGTGTCGGCCGTCGTTCACCGTGTTGTCGACGTTCACCGACTGTTTTTGTAAAGGTTGGTCCTCACTGATGCGTTTTGACGTACACGCATCCGTTACGTTGGCCTGTATTTGTTACTTACCATAACAACGAGCTAGCGGAGAGCAACCACGCACGGACGTACAAGGGTTCGCAACGGCTCAAGCTTTCCGCACAGCAGCGCGCACGACGCAGCAAGGAGGCCAATAAGAGCGGCGAACCTCACACAAGCGCAAGGCAAGCGCAAGCAAGGGCAGCCATGACACCAAATTTTCTCCAAGATGGAGGATGGTGCTTGGAACGGCGAAGCGGAGATTTCGTGACAAAAAATTTTCACAGACTACTTTAATTTCATACTGTGAGTATATATCCTCCAGTAGGCATCTGCAAAATCAGCTTCAACTTTCGCTCCGCTATCATTATTTACGTGAAAATGGGATGTTTCGTCGCTAAAGTTAGGCCTAGTTAAGATCGTGATACCAGGGAAATAGCAAGAAGCACGACCCCTATACGTAGGATTTTGCATTATATAATTGCATTTTATTTATACATATATCTTTGCTCCTTTTTGATTCAATGTACTTGCATTACGTGATATAAAACTTCATACCGGCTGTCGTCTGCTACGAAGAAGCGGTTGTACCGCCATCCTGGCCAATCACTTCTGCTAGCAACCATTTCTGCAATTTTGAACCTTCCCAACATGCCTCTCTCCGTGCAGATGACGTTGATAAAAGTGGGCGCAAAATCCGTCGTTTTGGTCTGTCACCAGTGATATCCGTTTCAATCCAAATCCATCATTTCTCCAAAATGGTAGACCCCAGGGTGAGGTATAAGTACTGGATGGATGTAACAATAGACAACTGTATTTCGACCTGTGATTGGCTCGATACTTCAAAAAGTGGGTGGAGCCTCAGGTATAGGCAGGTCCCATTAATGGCCAGACTCCCTTTGGCATACACGGCACTGAACCTCTCCGTACAGCAGCGCGCACGACGCAGCAAGGAGACCAATAAGAGCGGTGAACCTCACGCAAGCGCAGTGTGTACTTGGTAGGTAAACAGCAATAGCGGTCAATGGATCAGCGTTGTGTGGTTTTGTGTATCTGGTGCTGCCATGGGCGTTGCACTGCAATAAATGCGTTGCAGCGGGGTGACAAGAGAAGGCTAGATTATAAAAAGGCAGTGCAACGTGGAAACGTGAGTTCTTGTCTGCTTCAATTTCCGCTGCAAAAGTCGCGCCCCCGTGGAATACTGGACCACAAGATATCCAGCGAAAGCATAGCTAAGATCACCGTTTCCATATATTCCATGATGAGGCACCACAGCACGCAACCAAAACCCTTTTAAAACACGATGTTCGATCTTAGTGCCTTCCCTGTGCCTTCGTCTGTGTTGTATGGTCATGCACTGAACGAATGTTGGTGCGCTTTGTCGACCATATGTGTCGATTACCGTCAACAGACGGACGTAGGTCCGTGGCAGCGAGAACATGTCAACGAATTGCGCTCCGTTGAGCACTGAGGATACGTCCTAGCGGAACGGATGCCTTTGCATCAAAACGAACCCGTGAAACCAACTTTAAATTTGATTGCGCAGTTAAAGACTGCAGGGCGAAAATATCTTGCACTGTAGCTCCTGATGCGTAGCTTCGCGAATGAGACCGGGTTTCGAGCCATGTTAAATGTCACCTCATCACTCCTTTAAGACGAGGTTAACATAGTTTAAAGCTCAACTTTTTGGCAAGTTGCCATAACCTCAGTGGTACAAACGCACACAGGAGAAGAACAGCGAAGTTAAGATAATTTGCCAACGACTTTGCCGGTAGAAGGTTGCTGAGTGCTTAAAATGAGCGTATGTTTTCGTACTAAAATCAGTCGTTGAAAGTCAGCACTGTGTCAGTGTCTCTTCTTATTTGCGTTCTACATTAAGGCCTTAATAGCTAATGCGCCAGAAAAATCCAAATTTGCGTTCTATTTTATTTATTTATTTATTTAATTTAATGATACTGAAATGAGCAGCTATGCCAAAAGGTACAAGCCTGACCGGCGCCAAGCACATTCGCAGTGCGCTGGCAAACCATGTAACAGCAGGCAATAAAAACCAAAAACAGTATTGATCCGTTGTTGTTCTTCTGCGTGCGCTTTTACTAGAACGTGAAGAAAAAACAATGTGCAAGTTTCCGGCGATGCAGAATCAAAAATAACAAAAATAACAAAGACGGTTAAGAGCATCAGCTGTTTACTATATACATTAAAAACAAGACTTTCGTGCAGTAGGCTGCACTTCTTCAGGTTTGAGGACCTGTTACAAGTGGTGAAGCATATATAAAAAAACCAAGTCACATGGTACAAGAGAAAAGGGTAAGGGTGAAGAGGACTACAAACGCGATACAAATATCAACAAAAATGAAAATGAAAAACAAAACGCAATCAGTAGGAGGTGGCTCGACAAGGTCAGACAGACATACATACAGACGAGTCGGAGTTGTACGTGGAGGAAAACAGTGAACAGCACATGAATAGGCACAGCAGCCAGTTGGCACAAAAGGCTTTAGAATGCGTACGGGGAATTAGGGCTCAAGGGCGAAGGATTGAGGACACACAGCACCTTGATGGCTAAGAGCTTCCAGACTCTGGGAAAGTAACGCGGAGTTGGTGTCTTACTGATTGTGTATCATCGTGTATGATGTGAAAAATGGCAGACAAGTTATAATACAATAAATAGACTCATAGTGTAAAGGACTGTAATGGACCGCCGTACACGTTGATGCCGTGTGGCTGTAACGTTGCAAATTTCGAAATGAAAAAGGATTCTCGATTTTTGCGTTTGATGTCATTAGCGTACCCGGATTCAAAAATGGTGATAAGTATATGCGTATGCAGATCATGTCCCGGAAGATTAAAATGTAGCGATACAGGTGACTGGCGTTTATTAACAATATCTGATTTATGGCCATAAAATCTTTCACGGATGGTGTTACGTGTTTCGCCTATGTATTGTTTATTGCACAATTTGCATGTAATGAGATAGCAAACATTGAATGAGTTACATTGAAGGGACTGCCGAATAGAGAAAACGAAACCATTAACAGTGCTACAGGTGGAGGTACATGTTGCAATAAATAAGCAAGTTTGGCAGCGGTTGCTGTTGCAAGGAGCGCAACCGGGACTCTGTTGATTATTGCGAGAGGAAGTGAGTAAGTCGCGTATGTTACGTGATCTCCGAAATGTAATAGTCGGAGCATTAGGGAAAATGTCTTTGAGATATTCATCGGCGTGGAGTATGTTTAAATGGCGTTTGAACACAGATCCTACATTACGGAGTGTGCGGTTGTAAGGTGTAATGAAAGTACATTTATTATGACTTGATGCCTTATTGGATTCACGAGAAAGCAACCTTTCCCTGTCTAGGGAGGTGGCTCTGGCTAGGGCATTGTTGATGAGATCGTCGGGATATCTACGCTCCTTGAAGTCATTGCACATGTCCTTTGCATGCTTAAAAAAATCTTGTGTATTGGAACATATGCGTTTTAAACGTGTGAGTTGTCCAAATGGAATGTTTCGCTTTTGGATATTAGGGTGATGGCTGTTGAAATGAAGGTACTGCCGTTTGTCAGTCGGCTTCTTATAGAGATCTGTGACGAGTTTACCCGACTCGAGAGAAACAGTGACGTCTAGAAAGTTGATTGAAGTACGAGAGTAGTTGCACGTGAATTTGATGGAATTGTGGCGTGAGTTAAAATGATCAAAAAATGAGAGTAGAGAGGTTTCCTCAGCTGTCCAGATGGCAAAAATATCATCAATGTATCGCAGGAATACTAATGGTGTCACTGGAAATACTCTAAGGCTCTTTGTTCAAAAAGGCCCATGAAGAGGTTTGCGTAATTGGGTGAAACACGGGAACCCATCGCTGCGCCCTGAACTTGGACATAATGTTTGTCGTTAAAAACAAAGTTGTTGTACTGCAAGACTAACTCAAGAAGACAGATAATGGTTTTAGTTTGAAGAAGATCAGACGGAAAGGAGGAAAGAAAAAGCTCTACAGCGTTGACACCTTCATCATGGGGAATATTTGTATATAATGACGTCACATCCATAGTTACCAGTATAGCGTTGTTGAGGTTAGGAGAACTGTTATTAATGGAATTTATTTGGGCAAGGAAGTCGTTAGTGTCCTCTACATAAGAGGGAAGTTGTGGAGGAATATGCTTGATGCAGTGATCTAAGACGAGGGATATTTTCTCAGTCGGTGTATTAACACCCGAAATTATAGGCCTGCCAGGGTGGTTAATTTTGTGCATCTTAATAAGGAGATAAAAAGAACCAGGCGTGGTGTTCTTTGGCTTAATAAAGTCTGCTATATTGCGCGGGAGAGAGTTGTCTTTGGTAAGTTCTAAGATCTTCTTGTCGATTATTTGGCAGAATAATGACGTCGGGTCGCCATCAAGAGGTCTGTAAAAAGTCTCATCATCAAGGTGTTTGTTTGCCTCATCTATGTAGGCCGATGCATTCATAACAACTATTCCGCCACCTTTGTCAGCAGGTCTAATAATGATATCTTTACGTCTCTTAAGATTCATTAAGGCCGTTCTTTCTGCTTTAGATAAGTTAAAATTATTAGCGTTGTTATCAATGACAGTTAGGCATTTAATATCGTTATAAACCGCTCTAATGTAATTGTCAATCATGGGACTTGTTTTCGACGGGTCTGGTGTCCAGCTTGAGGGTTTCTTAAATGGGGTTATCTCTGTATGTTCACTGCCGTGGAAAAACGTCTGCAGGTGCATTCTACGACCTAAGCTCAGAAGGTCATTTAGGATTTCGAAATTGTCAGTGCTGGGAGGGGTGGGCACAAAGGTGAGACCTTTGGATAACACATTTACTTCTGCTTTGTTTAATGGTACGTTAGCGAGATTGAATACCACGTTGTTTGTGGCTGAACTGGGATATGTATGAGGTGTCAAAGCATCGCAAATATCAAGATCCTCAATCGGAGTGAGTTGAATGCCGTCGCGTTTCGCCTTCTTGGACTTAGTGCGTTGCAGGACGGAAAGTTTACGGACACAAAAAGAGCGCAGCTCATCCAGCTCATCCGGCGATAGTACACGGCTAAGTTGTCGAAGTTGATTGTCTGTGTCCTTAATGACATGTGAGGCTTCATTCTGTGAGATTCTGATGAGGCTTATGGAAGCATGGGTCAAGATATTGGACCAACTTTTGGAATTACGGGGAGATTGAAATTTAAATGAGGAACATGCACTCAGCAGCAAACCTTTAGGAACAACGTGTTGTCTAATGCAATCGATATAAAAATACGAGTGGGAAACAAACCTTGCTTTCTTATCTAACAATTTTCGAGCCTTCAGAAAAGAAGGGGACTTTGAATTGTCCGAGATGAGTCAACGTGAACTTGAGCTTCGTGTGTTGTACCGTGAAGTGCGGAATCCTGGTTTCTTGAAAGTGGCCCCTCTCGAAGACGAAGGGGACGTAGGCTTCGGAAGGCCGTCGTTGGACACCGGGCGAACTGGCGAGCTGGAGACAGGGATGGCACTTACAGTGGGGTGCACAGTATCCAAACGAGGACATTCACGCACACTGGGCACTGGGGGCGAAGAAGTTGAGGGCTGCACAAGAACGTAATTACCATCGGAAGAGGCGTTGCAGGTAGAGTCACATTTAAGGTCACGTGGTGCGCACTGGGTGGCATGTGGAGGCACAGACAGAAGATGATGGCTAGAATCCGACTTGCTCGGGCCTGCAAGTGGCACAACAGGGCTCAACGGGGCTGTGTATGAGACGGGAGTTGTGGCATGTTGGGCTTGAGGTTGCGGGCTCGGCGAAAGAAGGTCAATCGGAGGAAAATCTTGGAGGTTCAGATGAAACGTATTGTTGGGCTCCAGGGGTGAGCAAACGGCGGAAGAGAAGAAACGCTTGATGCAGTTGCGATAGTGTGATGAAAGAACTTTGGCCCCGCGGAGGTTGAGGTGGTGACCGTCTAACGCCAGAAAATCCCATGGAGACTGATATAGGCGGTTGTGTCGGATGTAGCCGATGTCGTCGTTGACGATTGACAAGTACCAAAAATGTTGGTTCATGAAGTTGATGTTGCGGTTAGTCTCATAGAGAAAACGGGACTGGTCACACGACAGGTAGAATGACGGGAGGCGAGGGGGGATGCTTGACATCACCACAAAAACGTGTGGTCGGGAGGAACGGGTGTGTGCCAAAAGGGTGTCAAAATGTTCCACACAGTGAAAAATGGAAGTCTCACCGACGTCGATGGATCCGACTTGGAAAAAGATAACGTCAACATCTTGAGGCAGAGTATTCACCACACTTATGAAGTCCAGGATTTTACCACCAGGAACAGACTTGATCGTGAGTTGCTTGTCGCTGAGAAATTTGGGGACGAGTTTGATTAAAGAGTTACCCACTAATGCGATGTGGGGGAGATGCTCCGCTCCGGTGGAACTTGACAAAGTAGGTGACATCGTAGAACGTGAAGAAAAAACAATGTGCAAGTTTCCCGCGATGCAGAATCAAAAATAACAAAGACGGTTAAGAGCATCAGCTGTTTACTATATACATTAAAAACAAGACTTTCGTGCAGTAGGCTGCACTTCTTCAGGTTTGAGGACCTGTTACAAGTGGTGAAGCATATATCAAAAAACCAAGTCACATGGTACAAGAGAAAAGGGTAAGGGTGAAGAGAACTACAAACGCGATACAAATATCAACAAAAATGAAAATGAAAAACAAAACGCAATCAGTAGGAGGTGGCTCGACAAGGTCAGACAGACATACATACAGACGAGTCGGAGTTGTACGTGGAGGAAAACAGTGAACAGCACATGAATAGGCACAGCAGCCAGTTGGCACAAAAGGCTTTAGAATGCGTACGGGGAATTAGGGCTCAAGGGCGAAGGATTGAGGACACACAGCACCTTGATGGCTAAGAGCTTCCAGACTCTGGGAAAGTAACGCGGAGTTGGTGTCTTACTGATTGTGTATCATCGTGTATGATGTGAAAAATGGCAGACAAGTTATAATACAATAAATAGACTCATAGTGTAAAGGACTGTAATGGACCGCCGTACACGTTGATGCCGTGTGGCTGTAACGTTGCAAATTTCGAAATGAAAAAGGATTCTCGATTTTTGCGTTTGATGTCATTAGCGTACCCGGATTCAAAAATGGTGATAAGTATATGCGTATGCAGATCATGTCCCGGAAGATTAAAATGTAGCGATACAGGTGACTGGCGTTTATTAACAATATCTGATTTATGGCCATAAAATCTTTCACGGATGGTGTTACGTGTTTCGCCTATGTATTGTTTATTGCACAATTTGCATGTAATGAGATAGCAAACATTGAATGAGTTACAGTGAAGGGACTGCCGAATAGAGAAAACGAAACCATTAACAGTGCTACAGGTGGAGGTACATGTTGCAATAAATAAGCAAGTTTGGCAGCGGTTGCTGTTGCAAGGAGCGCAACCGGGACTCTGTTGATTATTGCGAGAGGAAGTGAGTAAGTCGCGTATGTTACGTGATCTCCGAAATGTAATAGTCGGAGCATTAGGGAAAATGTCTTTGAGATATTCATCGGCGTGGAGTATGTTTAAATGGCGTTTGAACACAGATCCTACATTACGGAGTGTGCGGTTGTAAGGTGTAATGAAAGTACATTTATTATGACTTGATGCCTTATTGGATTCACGAGAAAGCAACCTTTCCCTGTCTAGGGAGGTGGCTCTGGCTAGGGCATTGTTGATGAGATCGTCGGGATATCTACGCTCCTTGAAGTCATTGCACATGTCCTTTGCATGCTTAAAAAAATCTTGTGTATTGGAACATATGCGTTTTAAACGTGTGAGTTGTCCAAATGGAATGTTTCGCTTTTGGATATTAGGGTGATGGCTGTTGAAATGAAGGTACTGCCGTTTGTCAGTCGGCTTCTTATAGAGATCTGTGACGAGTTTACCCGACTCGAGAGAAACAGTGACGTCTAGAAAGTTGATTGAAGTACGAGAGTAGTTGCACGTGAATTTGATGGAATTGTGGCGTGAGTTAAAATGATCAAAAAATGAGAGTAGAGAGGTTTCGTCAGCTGTCCAGATGGCAAAAATATCATGATGATATTTTTGCCATCTGGACAGCTGACGAAACCTCTCTACACTCATTTTTTGATCATTTTAACTCACGACACAATTCCATCAAATTCACGTGCAACTACTCTCGTACTTCAATCAACTTTCTAGACGTCACTGTTTCTCTCGAGTCGGGTAAACTCGTCACAGATCTCTATAAGAAGCCGACTGACAAACGGCAGTACCTTCATTTCAACAGCCATCACCCTAATATCCAAAAGCGAAACATTCCATTTGGACAACTCACACGTTTAAAACGCATATGTTCCAATACACAAGATTTTTTTAAGCATGCAAAGGACATGTGCAATGACTTCAAGGAGCGTAGATATCCCGACGATCTCATCAACAATGCCCTAGCCAGAGCCACCTCCCTAGACAGGGACAGGTTGCTTTCTCGTGAATCCAATAAGGCATCAAGTCATAATAAATGTACTTTCATTACACCTTACAACCGCACACTCCGTAATGTAGGATCTGTGTTCAAACGCCATTTAAACATACTCCACGCCGATGAATATCTCAAAGACATTTTCCCTAATGCTCCGACTATTACATTTCGGAGATCACGTAACATACGCGACTTACTCACTTCCTCTCGCAATAATCAACAGAGTCCCGGTTGCGCTCCTTGCAACAGCAACCGCTGCCAAACTTGCTTATTTATTGCAACATGTACCTCCACCTGTAGCACTGTTAATGGTTTCGTTTTCTCTATTCGGCAGTCCCTTCACTGTAACTCATTCAATGTTTGCTATCTCATTACATGCAAATTGTGCAATAAACAATACATAGGCGAAACACGTAACACCATCCGTGAAAGATTTTATGGCCATAAATCAGATATTGTTAATAAACGCCAGTCACCTGTATCGCTACATTTTAATCTTCCGGGACATGATCTGCATACGCATATACTTACCACCATTTTAGAATCCGGGTACGCTAATGACATCAAACGCAAAAATCGAGAATCATTTTTCATTTCGAAATTTGCAACGTTACAGCCACACGGCATCAACGTGTACGGCGGTCCATTACAGTCCTTTACACTATGAGTCTATTTATTGTATTATAACTTGTCTGCCATTTTTCACATCATACACGATGATACACAATCAGTAAGACACCAACTCCGCGTTACTTTCCCAGAGTCTGGAAGCTCTTAGCCATCAAGGTGCTGTGTGTCCTCAATCCTTCGCCCTTGAGCCCTAATTCCCCGTACGCATTCTAAAGCCTTTTGTGCCAACTGGCTGCTGTGCCTATTCATGTGCTGTTCACTGTTTTCCTCCACGTACAACTCCGACTCGTCTGTATGTATGTCTGTCTGACCTTGTCGAGCCACCTCCTACTGGTTGCGTTTTGTTTTTCATTTTCATTTTTATTGATATTTGTATCGCGTTTGTAATTCTCTTCACCCTTACCCTTTTCTCTTGTACCATGTGACTTGGTTTTTTGATATATGCTTCACCACTTGTAACAGGTCCTCAAACCTGAAGAAGTGCAGCCTACTGCACGAAAGTCTTGTTTTTAATGTATATAGTAAACAGCTGATGCTCTTAACCGTCTTTGTTATTTTTGATTCTGCATCGCCGGAAACTTGCACATTGTTTTTTCTTCACGTTCTACGATGTCACCTACTTTGTCAAGTTCCACCGGAGCGGAGCATCTCCCCCACATCGCATTAGTGGGTAACTCTTTAATCAAACTCGTCCCCAAATTTCTCAGCGACAAGCAACTCACGATCAAGTCTGTTCCTGGTGGTAAAATCCTGGACTTCATAAGTGTGGTGAATACTCTGCCTCAAGATGTTGACGTTATCTTTTTCCAAGTCGGATCCATCGACGTCGGTGAGACTTCCATTTTTCACTGTGTGGAACATTTTGACACCCTTTTCGCACACATCCGTTCCTCCCGACCACACGTTTTTGTGGTGATGTCAAGCATCCCCCCTCGCCTCCCGTCATTCTACCTGTCGTGTGACCAGTCCCGTTTTCTCTATGAGACTAACCGCAACATCAACTTCATGAACCAACATTTTTGGTACTTGTCAATCGTCAACGACGACATCGGCTACATCCGACACAACCGCCTATATCAGTCTCCATGGGATTTTCTGGCGTTAGACGGTCACCACCTCAACCTCCGCGGGGCCAAAGTTCTTTCATCACACTATCGCAACTGCATCAAGCGTTTCTTCTCTTCCGCCGTTTGCTCACCCCTGGAGCCCAACAATACGTTTCATCTGAACCTCCAAGATTTTCCTCCGATTGACCTTCTTTCGCCGAGCCCGCAACCTCAAGCCCAACATGCCACAACTCCCGTCTCATACACAGCCCCGTTGAGCCCTGTTGTGCCACTTGCAGGCCCGAGCAAGTCGGATTCTAGCCATCATCTTCTGTCTGTGCCTCCACATGCCACCCAGTGCGCACCACGTGACCTTAAATGTGACTCTACCTGCAACGCCTCTTCCGATGGTAATTACGTTCTTGTGCAGCCCTCAACTTCTTCGCCCCCAGTGCCCAGTGTGCGTGAATGTCCTCGTTTGGATACTGTGCACCCCACTGTAAGTGCCATCCCTGTCTCCAGCTCGCCAGTTCGCCCGGTGTCCAACGACGGCCTTCCGAAGCCTACGTCCCCTTCGTCTTCGAGAGGGGCCACTTTCAAGAAACCAGGATTCCGCACTTCACGGTACAACACACGAAGCTCAAGTTCACGTTGACTCATCTCGGACAATAGACGAGTTCAGAAAATCCCACAATCCTTAGCGCCGCTTTGAACTGTGGGAGTTTACTAATACGAAAGGAATGGGTGGCCTCCAAACTGTTGCGATTTCTCCCCTACCGGTCCATTGTCCACGACGTGTCAAGGTCAGCGAAAAGGAAATGTGAGGGATTATTCTTCGTTCCCCCGCTCAGCAAGCGCCCAGGATGCAATGCGCGCGCAAAGAGCACCGGGATTTTCTGAAGTCGTGTATTCAAAGTCCCCTTCTTTCCTGAAGGCTCGAAAATTGTTAGATAAGAAAGCAAGGTTTGTTTCCCACTCGTATTTTTATATCGATTGCATTAGACAACACGTTGTTCCTAAAGGTTTGCTGCTGAGTGCATGTTCCTCATTTAAATTTCAATATCCCCGTAATTCCAAAAGTTGGTCCAATATCTTGACCCATGCTTCCATAAGCCTCATCAGAATCTCACAGAATGAAGCCTCACATGTCATTAAGGACACAGACAATCAACTTCGACAACTTAGCCGTGTACTATCGCCGGATGAGCTGGATGAGCTGCGCTCTTTTTGTGTCCGTAAACTTTCCGTCCTGCAACGCACTAAGTCCAAGAAGGCGAAACGCGACGGCATTCAACTCACTCCGATTGAGGATCTTGATATTTGCGATGCTTTGACACCTCATACATATCCCAGTTCAGCCACAAACAACGTGGTATTCAATCTCGCTAACGTACCATTAAACAAAGCAGAAGTAAATGTGTTATCCAAAGGTCTCACCTTTGTGCCCACCCCTCCCAGCACTGACAATTTCGAAATCCTAAATGACCTTCTGAGCTTAGGTCGTAGAATGCACCTGCAGACGTTTTTCCACGGCAGTGAACATACAGAGATAACCCCATTTAAGAAACCCTCAAGCTGGACACCAGACCCGTCGAAAACAAGTCCCATGATTGACAATTACATTAGAGCGGTTTATAACGATATTAAATGCCTAACTGTCATTGATAACAACGCTAATAATTTTAACTTATCTAAAGCAGAAAGGACGGCCTTAATGAATCTTAAGAGACGTAAAGATATCATTATTAGACCTGCTGACAAAGGTGGCGGAATAGTTGTTATGAATGCATCGGCCTACATAGATGAGGCAAACAAACACCTTGATGATGAGACTTTTTACAGACCTCTTGATGGCGACCCGACGTCATTATTCTGCAAAATAATCAACAAGAAGATCTTAGAACTTACCAAAGACAACTCTCTCCCGCGCAATATAGCAGACTTTATTAAGCCAAAGAACACCACGCCTGGTTCTTTTTATCTCCTTATTAAGATGCACAAAATTAACCACCCTGGCAGGCCTATAATTTCGGGTGTTAATACACCGACTGAGAAAATATCCCTCGTCTTAGATCACTGCATCAAGCATATTCCTCCACAACTTCCCTCTTATGTAAAGGACACTAACGACTTCCTTGCCCAAATAAATTCCATTAATAACAGTTCTCCTAACCTCAACAACGCTATACTGGTAACTATGGATGTGACGTCATTATATACAAATATTCCCCATGATGAAGGTGTCAACGCTGTAGAGCTTTTTCTTTCCTCCTTTCCGTCTGATCTTCTTCAAACTAAAACCATTATTTGTCTTCTTGAGTTAGTCTTGCAGTACAACAACTTTCTTTTTAACGACAAACATTATGTCCAAGTTCAGGGCGCAGCGATGGGTTCCCGTGTTTCACCCAATTACGCAAACCTCTTCATGGGCCTTTTTGAACAAAGAGCCTTAGAGTCTTTTCCAGTGACACCATTAGTATTCCTGCGATACATTGATGATATTTTTGCCATCTGGACAGCTGACGAAACCTCTCTACTCTCATTTTTTGATCATTTTAACTCACGACACAATTCCATCAAATTCACGTGCAACTACTCTCGTACTTCAATCAACTTTCTAGACGTCACTGTTTCTCTCGAGTCGGGTAAACTCGTCACAGATCTCTATAAGAGGCCGACTGACAAACGGCAGTACCTTCATTTCAACAGCCATCACCCTAATATCCAAAAGCGAAACATTCCATTTGGACAACTCACACGTTTAAAACGCATATGTTCCAATACACAAGATTTTTTTAAGCATGCAAAGGACATGTGCAATGACTTCAAGGAGCGTAGATATCCCGACGATCTCATCAACAATGCCCTAGCCAGAGCCACCTCCCTAGACAGGGAAAGGTTGCTTTCTCGTGAATCCAATAAGGCATCAAGTCATAATAAATGTACTTTCATTACACCTTACAACCGCACACTCCGTAATGTAGGATCTGTGTTCAAACGCCATTTAAACATACTCCACGCCGATGAATATCTCAAAGACATTTTCCCTAATGCTCCGACTATTACATTTCGGAGATCACGTAACATACGCGACTTACTCACTTCCTCTCGCAATAATCAACAGAGTCCCGGTTGCGCTCCTTGCAACAGCAACCGCTGCCAAACTTGCTTATTTATTGCAACATGTACCTCCACCTGTAGCACTGTTAATGGTTTCGTTTTCTCTATTCGGCAGTCCCTTCACTGTAACTCATTCAATGTTTGCTATCTCATTACATGCAAATTGTGCAATAAACAATACATAGGCGAAACACGTAACACCATCCGTGAAAGATTTTATGGCCATAAATCAGATATTGTTAATAAACGCCAGTCACCTGTATCGCTACATTTTAATCTTCCGGGACATGATCTGCATACGCATATACTTATCACCATTTTAGAATCCGGGTACGCTAATGACATCAAACGCAAAAATCGAGAATCCTTTTTCATTTCGAAATTTGCAACGTTACAGCCACACGGCATCAACGCGTACGGCGGTCCATTACAGTCCTTTACACTATGAGTCTATTTATTGTATTATAACTTGTCTGCCATTTTTCACATCATACACGATGATACACAGTCAGTAAGACACCAACTCCGCGTTACTTTCCCAGAGTTTGGAAGCTCTTAGCCATCAAGGTGCTGTGTGTCCTCAATCCTTCGCCCTTGAGCCCTAATTCCCCGTACGCATTCTAAAGACTTTTGTGCCAACTGGCTGCTGTGCCTATTAATGTGCTGTTCACTGTTTTCCTCCACGTACAACTCCGACTCGTCTGTATGTATGTCTGTCTGACCTTGTCGAGCCACCTCCTACTGATTGCGTTTTGTTTTTCATTTTCATTTTTGTTGATATTTGTATCGCGTTTGTAGTTCTCTTCACCCTTACCCTTTTCTGTTGTACCATGTGACTTGGTTTTTTGATATATGCTTCACCACTTGTAACAGGTCCTCAAACCTGAAGAAGTGCAGCCTACTGCACGAAAGTCTTGTTTTTAATGTATATAGTAAACAGCTGATGCTCTTAACCGTCTTTGTTATTTTTGATTCTGCGCTTTTACTACTAAGCAATGTGTCGAACCGACACGTTTTTCGTTCCGGTTCTCGAATGGGTTCGAGGATATTAGCGAATTTTGGTAGACCGCAAGGTTTTCATGATAACAGTTTCGAAAACATGATATGCCAATCGCCCTGTTCTTTCCAAGCCCTGTTTCTTGTTACGACATCACATGCTCGACTTGATAACTTGTTTTATCGTATCGTTTTCGTACCAAACAAAAATCAAGAATGGGACCAGTTCAAGGTAGTCTTTGGGACAGGTCTCATGTTGGTCCCCATTCCCAGGTGGTCCCCGTAGGGAACCATTCTGGAATGGGGACTACTTGGGATCTGGAATCAGTCAGGAACTGGGACCACTTGGCGGATGAGATTTCAGTGGGACCAGCCTAGGCCCCGATCCCAACTTAGTGTAGGGTTCGGAGCGTCTTGGTCCCAATACAGTGGTTACTACTTGGTCCCTCAGCTAAATGTCACGAAAAGTAGCCACATAGCCGCTGGGACCATTAGACTACTTCTGAAAGGAAGCTCGATTTTGTGCACATATGTGTCATTCCATTAAAACCTGTGATTGATTATGTAGTATGCATGAATTGCTGAATTTTGCTGAATTTTAGTTCAACCAACCCTTCCTGAAACACAGCAAAAAAGATATCGGGAACATAAGCACACTACATCCCAGGTGGAAGAATTGTTGAAATGGATCCACTTGTATGTGGATTATGGAACCAGTAATTGCTTTCCAGCTAAGAATGGATTTCCATCTTGTAATAGGATCCACTTCCACGCGAATTATGGAACCAAAAATTGATTTCCAGCTAGGAAGTGGATCCACTTACAAAGTGGAAATTGATTCCTAGGTGGAAATCCATTTCTGCTTCCATGATCCACTTGAAAGTGGATTTTAGAGCTAAAATAGCTTGCAGCTGGCTCACAATCAGCCTCGAAGTGAATTCAAGAGGAACGTATTTGATGTCACTCCATCGCTGGAGCCACCCTCAAGCAGGAGCTGCACCTTTGACACCCTGCTTTTTCGTTACTCGCCCTTGTCCTCTGTTGCACCTTTGTGATGAATAGTCAACGCCAATTACCCCACATTGCTACTTTAGTATCAAATCACGATACTACTCACTAGCGTAAATGCAATCCAACATGCGTCGCTCGTAATTTCTCGCGATTTAGCTGGTGCAGAAGTTGCAAGACAAACAAATTGTGCATAATACAGCGCTTGACCATAGAGACTCAAATACGTGCACGTTTTTTTTTACCTGTTTTGAAGAGTGTTTTGAAGAGTGCGGTAGACGGTTCGTCGTCGGTAGTTCCCGTCATTGAATTAATTCAATGACGGGAACTACCGACGACCAACAGTCTACCGCAACGACATTTCAAAACACACAGAGGTGGCACCCAATGTATTGCTCCGTAGACGGAAGGGCGCTGTGCGAACACAATGCATCCTGGACAGTTCCTGGTCGCACATCACAGCAGATGTCAAGGCACACGTGACCTCAAAGATGACGGCGCCCGTGAAACCGTTTGTAAACAATGGGGCAGTTGTTTCTGCTTTTTGGATGTCTTTCGATCACGGTAATTATTTTTATCCAATGATCTCGCAGTAAATCACGCGGTTTTGCACATAAGGCGTCGTACTATTGACGACTTCCAAAGATGTGATGACGACCGCGCGTTAAGACTCACCCAGCCGATGCGATGTACTTGAACTAAGGGGAAATTGGCTACCTTGTTGCGGAAGAAGCACCGCATAATTTATGCTGGCAAAATACGTTCTATCTCTTGCAGCTAGCACGATGATCCATATGCTGCGTACTTCACTTCGCTAAACTTGAAACGAATTCACAAAAACGAACACAGGCCATCGTTCATGGTAGAAGTGGTAAATGGCACGCAAATGTAAAGGTCACAGCACCGACAACACTACTCCAACAAACGCGATGACGTAAACAAGGCTTGAAGCCCGGAAGCCACAAATCACCAATTTCACAAAACTGTGCAGCATATTGTAGATCACGAACTTCGAAAAATACGTTTCCTCAATTCACAAACCGACGATTTCGCATTATCTTCGCCTTCACAGTGCTTCTTGTTGACATTAGGAGCATTTAGGCTTCGCTTGGACAAGTTGCCAGTTGGATGGCTTGGATTGAGTCTGTAATCCACTTGGATCCAAACAATCCTTAATCAACTCCAATCCAACTTTAGGCACAGTGTCCCCAGCCACTTTATACTTTGCGCCAAGTATGGGGAGAGATATTTCAGTGCTAATAACTGTGGGACGTCTGTTGGGTGCCGCCCCCGTTTGACGCACTGAATAGGGAGAAATGCATGGGAAGATGGCGACTTAATCCCACCTGCAATCGTGGGTTTGTGTCATAATTGTGTGAAAACACATACTGATGCAGATGGCGCTCAGTCTGCTCCTCTTGTCGACGACGAGGCCGTTAAAGTTTCGGTTTCAAACTCATGTGAAAATTACGCAATATTTAATTTCGGTACGCTGCGCGAATGTTTCTGGCATATTTAGCGACGAAAAAGTAACTTGGGCGAATTGCGGTAGGGCCATAAACGATAGATATATTATGATATGCAAATTAAGATTATCATTTGCCTTGCAAAAACTCCCGGTGCACATACCTGCACGGGCCTCGGTGGCTCAGTCGGTAGCGTCTTCGCCTTCTGATCCCGAGATCGCGGGTTCGAACCCGGCCGAGGACGCCAGCAACTTGGTGGCAGGGTACAAGTTGCTTAGATACGCCGTCTTCCGCGAGGGACGTTAAATACGGGGTGCCGTGTGGTGAGCTTTCATCGCACGTTAATGAACCCTCAGGTGGGCAAAAAACAATCCACAGACCAGGTTCCACAGGTGTGACCGTGGAACACTGGTGCCAGATATATCCACAATTGGTCTCAGCTTTACGTGGGCTGCTGGGTTGTGCTTGCAAGATGGATACACAGTGGGCCACACATACCACTTTAAAGGGACTCTGACCAGAAGTTGTGGGAGCTCTTTCGCAACTGCAGTCGATAGAGTACCCAACAAGGACTCTCCATGCGAAAATTCACGCATTAAAAACCCCACGGTTTCTCTAAACTCGAATTTTAAACATTCGACTTCATCCGAGTAGAGCACGCCTAGCGTCAAACCGAGAAAACATACGTTTATATAGAATATCCACCCAGGCCCACCATCAAAATGACGTCAACATGAGGGCCACTGTCAACACCCACAATTGGCTCAAACGCGTCACATGGTCACACAATACCCTGTCAATTCCCTTTATGAAATGTCATTTATATGTTAATAATTTTTTGTTACAGAGTCTCAAAAAGAAAAATATACCTTGCATTTAACACATGCAGTAGGTTTTGCGATTGCTGTCGTCTGTTGTCTGCGTTCCATATGGTTCCGTATCCGGTGAGCTGTAATGGCTGCCATATGACGAGCTTGCGAACTTGTGTGATTCCCGGCTCATTCTACCTTTTTTCGGGTCATTGTATTTGGTGTTGAAGTTGTTCGCCATAACCTGAACATTTCACCTATCATTGCGGCGTACTGTTCTTGATCTGCTGCGAAGCAACGAACCGCTACGACAGTCACTCGCCTCAGCGAAATTCTGTCTGCTGCATATCAAAGGAGCATCGGGACCTGATGATGTACTGCAAGTTCTGAAGTTGAATTCTTTGAACCTTCATCTAAAGAAACCAAGTGTGCTCTCGTGTGTTTCTGATGGAAAAGCACTTTCAACAAGGTTAGCACATTTATTTTTCAGTTCCAAGTCTACGCACTCAAAACCATGCAAGTGCATCTGATCATTCTCGTAGCTGTTCTGTAACAAGTATGCTTTCTTATGTATCCTACAGAGCCCTCCGCTTCATGAACCCAGTTATACTTTATGTGACCCATCTGATGGCTCCTGACTAGGCTATGCCGCTCTGAAGCATTGAGATGACGAAAGGTCATGGGGGCTGCACCTCTGCTTTCGAAAGATGAATCAGTCATTGCACACTGTACTTACTGGCTTTGTATCGAGTCTAACAAATCCGACATACCTGGATTGCCTTTTTCAAGGAAGTTTCAAATGTAAGTATGTGTTATATTGGTTTCACATATCCCCACCACATATTGTGTGTGTGTATTGCTGTACTTTTGATGCTATAGCATATCTAGCGTGCATTATTATTGAACACCGAGTGTGGAAAACTCGACACCAGCCACACAATGCCAACGATTGTTTATGCCTTTTCTTCCACTGATTATTTTTATTATAATATTATTTTAGTATAATTGTCTGATTTTTAATAGTCACAAGTTTCCCATGGTTTTGGCGCACTATAGCCTGAGGTGCTTATGCGCCATTAAAATTGCATAATCATCATCATCTTTAACTGCCATTATTCAATTGAAGTGTTATGTTTCAGTTGGATACAATGATGTGGCCAGAGATAGTTTTTGCTTTCGTTCCGGAGTTGCTCATTTCAGAAGAATAGTCACTGTGAAGTTTGTTTTCGCAAACATTAAGAGGACTAAAACCAAACGCTTTTCTTTCAGAGCATCCCTTATGCACCTGCATTTCAAATAAGATCTGTGTTACAAGAATGACAGACCACTCAACAGTGATGAACATTTGAAGGTGGAAGTGCTGGAAGGAAGATGTGTTAATCTGTGTGAAAGGTGCTTTGTACGTATCTGAGTCATGGCCATAGGTCACAAGCTAATTTCTGTCTTCAGAAGAGGTGTCAACTATGCTCTTTCTATCTACTAACCAGCTCCACTATAGGGTTCCCTGTAACCTAATGGAGCACATCATATACCAGCACGTTGTTAACCATGTTGAGTCTATAAATTTCTTTTTTTAAATTCCAGGATGGCTTTAGAAAAGGGTATTTAGACGAAAGTAACATAATTCGGTCACAGCATTTTAAACTGTCTTGATTTCTGGGTTCACGTAGATGCAGTATTTTTTTTTTTTTTTTGTGAGGGCTTTTGACACTGTGCTTTATGCTTGCTTGTTGGCCAAACTAGCCCCATTAAAATTTGATCGTGCTACCATTAACTGGATATGCAGTTTCTTGACTAACCGCAACCATGCCAACAATTCGTGAGGAGAACCTGTCATATCGTCACCATGCAGCATTTCTCAGGTTACATATGCATCACATTTTAATCAAGTGTGAAGCAAGACCTTTGGGTGATCGGTCTTGTATAATTACACGCCCCTCCGTTATTTAACACCACACGGTTCTTCAACCTATAGGAGATAAATAAATATATTGCCAAGTAAATTGTTTACAACGCTGATTACCCCATTTCACCACATTACCACAAGCAATTGTTAGATTAGTGGCCCATGGTATGAAGCGCGCCACTAATCTTCATTCAAACAAAGTTCGTAATGTAGAATCCTTTACTGAAAACACCGACTTAACACAACAATTGAGAACAGTCACAAACAACATCGAAGGAGTCAAATCAGTGGTGTGCATTCCTTTCGTCCAAGGTGTTTCATACGCCATTTGAAGGGAACTGTGCCCATCAGGCATTAAGACTGTGCATATAAAGTTAAGTGCACAGACTGCGATGCAACCTACATTGGCAAGACAAACAAAAGACGTGGGAATAGACTAAAAGAGCACACAAGGGACGTTGCCAAGGCTTCTAATGCTACTGAAACCAGGACCAAATTAGTATACCATTGTTGGCCTAACGGACATGTATTTAATTTTGATGGTGCGGAACCTTTGACTAGCGATGTGGCCTTAGAAAGTGCTTAGAGTCCTGGATTATCAGACGTAATGCATCAGCCTGTAATACAAACAGTGGCCCCCTATCGGATGTGTACGACGGCCTCTTAGATCAGTAGGCTGATGTACTCGTCTTTGGCCCTTGTTGTACTGATGATGCCACCCGGATAGGCGGCAAAACGTTTACGCTCCGTTTATAGTCGTTATGTTAAGCGGTGTTTGCAGCAAAGGATGCTACATTATAAGGTCGTCACCCGGCATTTGGAATATATTTTCAAATAAAGTTGTTGTACAAAGCTCATTACATTGTAGAAATCATTCTTGTTGCCTATTGTTTAGGGGATACCATTCTTGCAGTCACGTGGAGCACTGAAGGGCCAATTTCAAAAGTAAAGGCAATCTGATTTATGTTCTTGCCGACATGGCACAGCGTACGCACAAGGTAGCTCCATTTCAGGAGCCTGAGAACACTCAAAGCATCTAGTTTGCTAGCATTAGATATTGTGTGCAGCATTACATATTTGCTTTTGCTAGAGCAACTAAGAAGGGTGGATAGAAAGAAAATTACAACCTGTTTCCACAGAAGACACTCAGATTCATTAGCAATTACCTGCAAGAGAGCTAAGGCGTTTCCAGATTACTAGAACACGGGTACCTGATTAGAGATAACAAGAACTCATACACCAGAGCTCAGTGTTACACACACCCTGCTTTCCATCAAAACTGTTAAAAGGCGTGACCCCCTAAACCTGCACAAAATTCCTGGAGTGTCTTGGCTGGGCACTGTCGCTGTTCCTCTCATAAGGTGCTCTCTATGGACTCCCTGTTCTGGATGCACTGCCTGAGGGAACTCCAGCATTTTTTCCCAACATGAATGGTCGCAAGTTCTACGAGCAGTGTTGTACTTACTGAAAGCAATATGAAATGCTATGCCTTGGCAGGTTATGTTGATATCCCTCTTAAGACCGTAGAGAGATGTTGCTTGCTCCCTTTATTCCAAACCGCACTATTAGACAGAGGCCCACTTGCCACCAAGTCGATGAGTATTTCCTCACAGTCAGGGCAATCAAGGGAATCAATCACTGAGGCTCAGAAAAGCTGTTTTCTATGGGGATCTCATCCAGGACTGAGACATGAGTAGCCCCAAGAAAGCACCAGGGTTTCTTTGAATTTAAATGTGTCAGCTTTTAATTTCCTCCTTCCCCCTTTTTTTATGTAGTACCTGATTTAACCTTGTATAGCTTTGGAGATTGAGAATGTGGAGATGATGTAAGAGGTGGAATTAGGCTTTAGGCACAATGAGGCAAAGTGTGACAACATGCCTTCTGAGAAGGTTTATGTATCATTCACACAGAGATATGATAGGTATTACAATAGATGTTACATCTTTTTCTGGTTTTGATATTTATTTATTCATGAATATACCTCAAAGACCCTTGCAGGCATTACATGAGGGGGGCAACAACATGGGTCACTTAACAAATACAGAAGTTACAAGGAAAAACAGACTCTGCTTCTCATTTCTTGATCAGTCTTGCTCAAGAAATTGTAGCAACGGTACACAATGTCACGAAAGGAGTGTTCATCTATCGTTCCGCAAGACCCATTAAAAAGGATTAGTGTTGTGTTTCAACACAATATATTGAACTGATGAACCATGCGTCATCCTGAGAGCTATAAGTAATCCTAAATACGGATGCTGAATTAGTTTAAATGCGATAGACGAGCTGTGCGAAGAGCTCCCTCCAGTTAGGATGTTGGGTACTTGAAGCCTGTGGCAGTTTCTGTGTGGAAGGCTCGCCAGATCCTGTTCACTGCACAGGCTGGGATGACCATGTTCTTGTTTTTCCCAAGCTTGTGGCAAAAACACGTTAAGAACTGGCGATATGCAGTATATCCATATCGTCTACGCAGATGTACGTAAAATATAGTTTAGGCAAATAGGTAACCGGTCACAGTACAGGGTGTGTGTCGTGGCATTTCCACATGTACTTGAAAGCAGGCGCGGATCTAGGGAAGGGGACGTCCAGGGGTCCGGACCCCCCTCAATTCCAGACTTGTACGTAGGGTTCAATGGACCAATCCCAGCACGCACCTGGCACTTGTCCATAGCGGACCCTCCCTCCCATCGGAAAAATCCTAGATCCGCCCCTGCTTGAAAGCGACTGCAATTTTTCTGCACACAAGCCCTGTATATTACTACACATGCTGTTTTCTTTTAGAAACCAACATTTTTTTACTTTTCCGTGAATCGCAAGTAAGAACACTCAATATCGCTAAAAGCCATACTCTAAAAACATAAGCACAGGGCAATACACAAAAAGGTGACTTAAGACATATCACCTTGACAATTACACAGTTGCCTAATACTGCTTTTCTCTAGTTCGCAGTTCTGTATTGTGTCGTCTTTTATGTGGTGCGCCCTGCGCTGGAGTTTTTAGCGACCTTAATGCAGGCCCAAACCAATTCTGAGCGCCCAAATTTTAACATCGTTCGGCAGGGCCATATGTGACTTACTTGTGAGTATGGTCGCTCATACGTTCGCGCTGCCCACGGAATTCAATATATGTCACCTTCAGGACAGTCGTATTGAGGCATGGAAGTTGCAAATCTTGTTGTTGGGTCTTGGGTGCAAGTCTTGTTGTTCTTGGGCAAATAGAAGTTGGGTTGTAATGCACTCATATTGCTGTCATTCGGCTGCGCTTTCGAGCTCCTTGCAGCACAAGCATTCGATCTCCTTCGGCATTATGACATACCAGCCGCACCGGCACCTTAAACAGGAAGTACGCATTAAATATGAGGACACAAAATTTCAGAGGACACGTCTACATGTTCGATCATAGTGTGCGTTACAAAGCTCATCGCTTGCCTGTCTGTCGAAGAAAGGCGACTGACCCTGTTTGCTTCATCTGCGACCGATGTTCGTAGAGCTTTGACTTCGGCTCGCATTTGCGGCATCGGCGACGTTTCGAAAGCGAGGCTCACAAACTGTTCAGCACACAGAATTTCCTTCTCGATCGCAGAAAGGTCAGAAAAAAGTTCCGGGCTCGAAGTCTCCGCATTCCTTGCTTCGACGTCCATATTGAAGGTCGCTTTCCGGATGCCGCCGCTCTCACAAACTAACAACATAACTTCCGGTCCGGGCGCCCAATGAAACATGAACCTCATGTTTTCGTCACGCACACGGAAATTGGCAGACATTCACTACAAAGAGGCTAGATTTCGGCGCCGATTGCGCGAGTTGAGGAGGAAAAGCAAAGCTGGTTTTCGGCTCCCCGTTTGGCAAACTTTGCCGCCGCGCACAACCAAAATATTTCGCGTGTGGCTTGGAGGCATATTATACCTTCGTAGTAGATGCAAACGAAAGATTTGTTGAACTTCTGGTCAGAGTCCCTTTAAGTACCACAATGGGTCCTGACTTCAAATGGGATGGCAGGACGTGGCCCAGCCCGGAGGCAGATTGGAACCACTCCTCCTACCCAAGGATCCTCAATGGGATGTGACTTCAAGTGGGATGGCAGGACAGGGCCCAGACTGGAGGCACACTGGAATCACTCTGCTACCCAAAGATCCACAATGAGATCTGACTTCAAGGCGGATGGTAGGACGAGGCCCAGCGTGGAGACACACTGGAACCACACATGCTACCCAAGGATCCACAATGGAACCTGACTTCAAATGATATGGCACGGCGGGGAACAACCTGGAGGCACATTGAAACCACTCATGTTACAAAGGGTCCACAATGTGACCTTACTTGAAGTGGGATGGCAGGAGGGGGCCCAGCCTGGAGGCACATTGGAACCAGTCATGCTACCCGAGGATCCAGAATAGGACCTGACTTCAAGTGGGATGGCAGGATGGGGCCCAGCCTGGAGGCATACTAGGACCACTCATGCAACCCAAGGATCCACAATGGGACCTGACTTCAAGTGGGATGGCAGGACGCGGCCCAGTCTGGAGGCACATTGGAACTACTCATGCTACCCAAGGATCCACAGTGGGACCTGACTTCAAGGGGTATGGCAGGATGCGGCCCAGCCTGGAGGCACACTGGAAGCACCCATGTCACCCAAGGATCCACAGTGGGACATGACTTCAAATGATATAGCAGGACAGGGCGCAACTTGGATGCACATTGAAACCACTCATGCTACCCAAGGACCCACAATGGGACCTGACTTGAAGTGGGAAGGCAGGAAGGGGCTCAGCCTGACAGCACATTGGAACCACTCATGCTATAAAAACTCATGAAAAAACTCAGAGAACTTTCTATGTGCAAAGAAATGAGCAATAGAAGAAAGGCAGTGAGCAGTATGAGCAACGCTATGGGCAGTACGAGCAACGTTATGGGCAGTATGAGCAATGTTTGAACCGCACGGCAAGGCCAACGACGCCCTATGTGCGCAGATCTAAGCAATATGAGAAAAGCAATGAGCACCATGAGCGACGTTATGGGCAGTATGAGTGACGTTATGCGCAGTATAAGCTGCATTTCGAGCAGTATGAGGAAGGTATGGCCGCGGACCGTTTAGTTAACCAGTTATTCACCTAGGACTGCTGGCGCCACAGCGTCTGGTGATGGCCTTTGAAGAGACGCTCGTCACTGTCGTCGGGCCGTAACGGCCGGAAGTCCATTTCCCTTCGTCCGATTCTGTTCAAATTTTAGGTGCATGTTTCCCGTTCCGTGTCCTACAACATTCTATTTGGCTCCTGGATTCTCATCGAAGCCGTTGCGAATGCCATCTCAATGCCTGGGCGCTTACTTGCTTATTCTACCCTGCTTCTCGGAGCCGTCTGGACGTATTTCGCTCCGCTCTGCGTGGGACTCATATTTTCGTCGCCGTCTCCATGCTGTGACAGTGTCTTTCAGTGATCACTGAAGGTGTTTTGTGTGCGTACCTTCGAATCAACCTACGGAAGTCGTGGGAGGCGTGTGCGCATTACATGTACGTTGCAGTCCCGTGTTTCCGTTATGGTTCGTTATGTCTGACGGGTTACCTGTCTGCAACTACCATATTCTTGCTTTTTGTGACTCTTTGTGGAAAGCGTTCGCTGATAGCCTTTACATGTGTGTTTAAAAGAAGTCGCGCACTAAATTCTTGTACCAAAAGTTTGTGGCTACGTGCTGCAGGGCGCACCGAAATCGCACGTTAGTATGCTCCAAAAAGTGTGTGTTTGGATACCCCATAGTCAAGCAAGCCACAAATACTCTGTATCACAACCTGTTGCTGTAGTGGCCAGCGAACAAGTACATGCAATCAGTTTTGCAAGCACTGCTCAGATGTTTCAGAACCGGATTCATTGGACGTCACCAGCATTGGAGAAAGGTTACGTTCAATTTTAATCGGCAAAATGACCTCGTGCGTTGTTGTGACTGACTAAATATAACTTAACACTTCGGAGTTGTGATCTCTGCGTTGGGATGAGAAACGGGCCCTAATCATGTCCATTTCAGCGTGAACCGCTACGGTTGTATAGGTTTTGGTAACTGGAATGCTTCTAGGCGCAGAAATTTAGCGCAGTTCTAATTTTGTTCTTTCTTTTTCAACAGATACCTTCGTCAAATATGCAGAAGAAGCTGAAACATCGACATCAAAGGTGCCTGTACAGAAATGGAAAAAGCTTATGAAAAATCATTTGGCAAGTTTGGCATGCTATCTGAGGGACTTACGTCGCGCCAGTACCTGAATAAACCTGTATTTTGTAATCACGTGTTGTCATATTAGCTTAATCACGCATGTTGCACGTTTGCTTAGCCTGTTCATGTGCATCCTTGTACATAAATACGCTGTATGAGAGTGACAGTTGATTTCCAACTCTCGTTTGACATGCAAGGAAAGATCGACTCCATGAGACAAAGACGGAGGGAAAGAGTCTAAATGTCGTTTCGAATCAACCAAACAATATTTTTATGTAGAGGGAGGTGCAACAATTACAGCATAAAAGGCAACGTTAAAGTTCTAGGACCGGGCCGCTATAGCTCGGTGGCAGAGCACTGGTCTTGTAAACCTGGGTTCGTGAGTTCAATCCTCACTGGCGGCAATGATAGGTGATTTCCAACTCTCGTTCGACATGCAACGAAAGATCGATTTTATGAGACAAAGACGGAGGGAAAGAGTCTACCTGTCGTTTCGAATCAACCAAACAATATTTTTATGTAGAGGGAGGTGCAACAATTACAGCATAAAAGGCAACGTTAAAGTTCTAGGACCGGGCCGCTATAGCTCGGTGGCAGAGCACTGGTCTTGTAAACCTGGGTTCGTGAGTTCAATCCTCACTGGCGGCAATGATAGGTGATTTCCAACTCTCGTTCGACATGCAACGAAAGATCGATTTTATGAGACAAAGACGGAGGGAAAGGGTCTACCTGTCGTTTCGAATCAACCAAACAATATTTTTATGTAGAGGGAGGTGCAACAATTACAGCATAAAAGGCAACGTTAAAGTTCTAGGACCGGGCCGCTATAGCTCGGTGGCAGAGCACTGGTCTTGTAAACCTGGGTTCGTGAGTTCAATCCTCACTGGCGGCAATGATAGGTGATTTCCAACTCTCGTTCGACATGCAACGAAAGATCGATTTTATGAGACAAAGACGGAGGGAAAGAGTCTACCTGTCGTTTCGAATCAACCAAACAATTCGCGCGCATTGTTCTGCCGAGAGACGCATGCGCATCAGAAACGGCTACCTTTCTTTTCCTTTTCTTTTCTTTTTTACAGAACATGGCGTCGGAAACATTGGTTGTCTGATCAGTCTGCCGCCAGTCGATTCTTTTCGGTTGCACAGTGAAGACACGCAGTGCAACGAAATCGGGAACTCGCGTGTGGATTGAGGTCAGCACTCCTCCAAAAGGGAATGTGGACGTGCAGGTGCAGTGCGAGTGGAAGTTGCGATCGTTGAACTAGTTCAGTAAGTTGCAAACAGAAACAACATACAAGGTATATTTAAACAGGTAGCGCAACTCCCATAGGCCTCTGTGTCTTCAGAATGACGCCATGATTGAGACGGTCAGCGCCATCCATCCGTTGCGCGGACTACTACGATTGTAAATAAATGACGTCAGAGATGACGTCACTAGTATGAATAATAAGTAGTGCATAATTAGCCATGCACGTTTACATTTGCCCACTTCGCTTGCTTTGTATTCCCGTTTCAGCGCCCAGTCAACAATACCAGACGAGAACACAGAAAAATAAAGCATATCAGGTTTAATGAATCATATCAATTCCAAATACATACGGTTATCACAGATTTTGACAACTCCAAACAAAAAGGCATCGTGATGAACATACAGAAATTAGGAAGGCTCACATAAGGCCCATTTCTCACCTAGAGCTATACGTACACCTAGTGATCAGACATTTGCATTTATTCAATGAGTGGCCGTTATAAGTCCATTGCAACAAAACACGACATCGTTGGTGCACAGTTGGTTCCTGCTAACACTCACACTAT
This sequence comes from Ornithodoros turicata, assembly GCF_037126465.1. Lineage (NCBI taxonomy): Eukaryota > Metazoa > Arthropoda > Arachnida > Ixodida > Argasidae > Ornithodoros > Ornithodoros turicata. The sequence continues at coordinate 104,181,791 of NC_088201.1, read as the reverse complement.
CATGGCCACTCGTCCCATGACGAAATCTTTTTTTTCGCGGGCCCAGCAAGAGGGGATGCATTGTATTCACCTGTTTACACGTGTTAATCTTGGTCTACACTACGGAGATGTGAACGTCGATTCCTGTTTAACCCAAAGAGTGCACGAACTCCGTATTACAATGCACGGACACACGGTACGGATACAGAGACGCACGGATAAACACCCCCAACTGTGACACATGCGCAAAGGAGCAGGATACGGAAATGTACTCGAGTGGTAGATGATCTTGTATATGTGCACGAGCGGGGCAACAGAAAGCTTTTTCTACATTGAAATTATGAATAACCTATTAGTACACACACAAGCGACGCCCATGTTGCAAAGTTTTTCTGTTTACAACAGTACCTCTACTGTCAACACCCAGGATCGCTCGCGCCTCTTGCTGGTGGCCTTGTCGATGGGTCTGATTTGGTATTTTCGCTAGTTTTCGCTACCAGTTTAGATATACCTTGCAACATACTTTGTTTGACTTTTTTTTTTTTCAGGAACGAATACGTGGTGAGTTGCGTCATGTTGCATCGCTTCGCGAACAGCACGAACCGCCACCCTGCGTATCCCTTCATGTGAGATGCTGGCACTTTTCGTTAGTTCGAGACGTGTATAATAAACACAAACAATAAGACACACGATCGCGTTACCATTATGAGCGTAATGTTTTATTGTTCGTTTGCACCTCTGTTTTATGCCTCAAACTGATAGAACATAATGAACCGCTGTCAACAAGGAGCATGCCGTGTCCGAAGCAGACGAATTTTCCGTAGCGAATGAGAGCACGTTTAACGTTTGACGTCACAGTCAATCGGGAGTGGCTTGTGGCTGGAGCGCGCGAGCCTCCCGCCACGGAAGCGATTTTATAAATCGAATTGCGCTGTAACAAAACATTGTTCAGCCGAAATATTTTACGAGAATGATTTTTACACACTGCTTGACAAATTAAAAACGGTTTTCAGCCATTCAAATTTCCATTCCATGCTCCTTTAAAGTTCTAGGACCGGGCCGCTATAGCTCGTGGGCAGAGCACTGGTCCTGTAAACCTGGGTTCGCGAGTTCAATCCTCACTGGCGGCAACGACAGGTGATTTCCAACTCTCGTTCGACATACAACTAGAGATCGATTTTATGAGACAAAGACGGAGGGAAAGAGTCTACCTGTCGTTTCGAATCAACTAAACAATATTTTCATGTAGAGGGAGGTGCAACAATTACAGCATAAAAGGCAACGTTAAAGTTCTAGGACCGGGCTGCTACACTCTAAACCTTTTCACACCTTTAAAGGTGTAATAACGTGCATGGCTTACGCCTTTTTCGGTGTAATTTTGGTAACATCATAATGGAGCACGGTTTCGCATTAATTTCCTTTACTCGAGTGTTGTCTTTCCTCCAAAAATTCAGTCTTGCAATGTCTCAACATTGTTGAACAGTATTGTAGACACTTGCACGTGCTCGATTATCGGTAGCGATGCATATATACATTAGCTCTTATCTACGATATCCAAGACATAATGAAAGCAAGATTTGCACTGACACTTGATCTTTTGTAATGCTTTCCGAATTTTGTAAAATATCATCCTGGAGATGCAATGTTACGCAACCAAGTTGAATGTGCATGGCGCACACCTTTAAAAGTGTGAAAAAGTTTACAGTGTATACTCGTTAGCAGAGCACTGGTCTTGTAAACCTGGGTTCGTGAGTTCAATCCTCATTGGCAGCAACGACAGGTGATTTTCAACTCTTGTTTGACATACAACGAAAGATCTATTTTATGAGACATAGACGGAGGGAAAGAGTCTATCTGTCGTTTCGAATCAACCAAACACTATTTTTATGTAGTGGGAGGTGCAACAATTACAGCATAAAAGGCAACGTTAAAGTTCTAGGACCGGGCCGCTATAGCTTGTTGGCATTCTACTTCCTGCAGCGGTTGCGGTCGGATGTACGGAAATGGGCTCCGTGGGAGCTGCGTTCAACACGGCTAATCCTAGCCGGGGTACCATCAACAACGTTCCAGTCAGTGCATCCTCTGACAATTACAAACTAGTGTTACCGACTCTGCCTACATGTAATGTGTCGTTGCATACTATATGTCTGCATGCGGACCCTTCCGCGAGACCATATCGGGCAGACGACTTTGCCGAAGGTGTCTTTTCTATGATCTTGAAAGAAGACGTAGCCCAGTTTAGGGCCTATCTGTATAACCACGTGTGGGTGTTGACACTGCATTCAAGGCTGTCGAAAGAAAAACTAGTAGCGAAGAAAGAGATCAGTGTGAAAAATACAAAGTGGATCATCCTGGATCCCAATCACAAAGAAATCTACATGTCGGTGCATTGGCTACCTATGCACGTGTCTGATAACGCTTGAGCAATGCTCGTACTGCATACGGGAAAGTGGAAAGAGAACGATGGAGATCAACAGCTTTCGCAGGTGCTGAGACGACGACGCGCAAGGCTGGGATAATTCTGCGTGACGGGGTGTCCGTGGAGGACATTCCTCATGTATGAAGATAATGGGAGGCCAGGTCTTGATAGATATACCGGGAAAACCGAAGCTCTGTCTCAGGCGCAAGAAGGTGGGGCACCTAAGGAAGATATGTAAAGCCTCCTGGTGCAAAACATGCAGAAATTTCGGCCATGTTGCAGATTACTGCATTAGTACCTACGCTGCCAAGGCGAGAGCACCTGCCGAAAACATGACGGCAGCGGAAGTAATGGACGAGGACGAAAATGCACAAGCGGGGGCAACGTCGCAAGAGAAAAGAGAGCACCAATCTGAGCCAGAGCGGCACACGCGAGCACAAGGAGTCGATGTCGAAACAGCCATCCTGTCGGAAAGATGGATCAATGAGGAGACAACGAGCGGCGCCGGTATAGATGAGAAGCTTCATCAGCAGAAGGCAACGACTCTCGGAGCAGCAGGTCATCCTCCAGAAGACACAAAAGGTGTGCAACATGAAAACAGCCTTCCCGAAGCAGGGAGCTCCGCAATAGACTTCGTGGTGCCCAGCACAGAATTAAGCGCAAGCACCGAGTAGCAGGACGCAAGTCCAAACAACGGCACAGGTTTAGAAATCGATGAAGGACATGATATGGGGGGAGTGACTGAATCTGTGCCATCAACGAAGAGCAAAGTTTGCATAAGAGCCTCAGACGCTGGAGGAAAAGAATTCAAGTGGAAGGACACAAACTTCAAGAAAACTAGATACTCACCGGCGCCGCTTATAACGCCAGAAGAGAGGAGACAAAGACTACTCAAGGGAAAAAAAAAGGTGTAATATACAGGAAGGACGACATCAAACTGCATAGGCATCTGGAAAGGACGCTGCGTCCGAGAAAGGAAAACCGGGCATTTTATACGATTATACACAAGTGGTGTATGATGTGACCAATGTGGTTTTAGACAAATAAAGAACATAAAGGCAAAAAATAATAATAAAAGCTATAGCTCGTTGGCAGAGCACTGGTCTTGTAAACCTGGGTTCGTGAGTTCAATCCTCACTGGCGGCAACGACAGGTGATTTCCAACTCTCGTTTGACATACAACGAAAGATCGATTTTGTGAGACAAAGACGGACGGAAAGAGTCTACCTGTCGTTTGGAATCAACGAAACAATATTTTTATGTATAGAGAGGTGCAACAATTACAGCATCAAAGGCAACTTTAAATTTCTAGCACCGGGTCGCTATAACTCAGTCCCAGGATTCTTGCTTCCGGTTTTGTACGGAACGGTCGCAGGTAACACGAGCTCCGGTAGAGTGACAACAACGGCTAGGCTTAGCCGGGAAAACGGTGTGAATATGAAGACAACGGAATGCCAGGAGTACAGAATTTTGCTGCAGAGTTTGCCTGCTGGAGAAGTTGGAAAAAATACTGTTGTGCTGCATGGTGACATCACCGGACGACCCTACTGCAAGGAAGACTTCAAACCTGTGCTGAAAGAACTGATCAAAGGTAGAGAAATCGCGGCGTTTGGTGTTTATCAGTTGAACCATATTTGGCTTTTAACGACGCACCACGAGGAAACAAAACAGAAGCTACACAATGCAAAAGAATGCATTGTGAAGGGGAAGCACTGCTTGATTATTGACTGTTCCCAACAGGAAATCGTAGCCAAGCTGCACTGGCTGCCTTATCATGTACCCGACGACAGTGCAAGGAAGGCGTTTGAGGTGTTCGGACGGGAAATAATCGTTAGTAGAGAAAAATGAACTGACGACTACTTTCATGACGTTGAATCGACAACAAGGGTACTTAAAATGAAACTCAAACAAGGCGTGACGGTGGACATCATCCCTCACCGGATGAGGTTGTGCGGGAAATCGGTTCTTGTGTCAATACCTGGAAGACTCCCCCTATGCCTGTGGTGCAGGGAGCTGGGTTATGTCAGGAGACAATGCCGGGCTCCGAGATGTAGTAAATGTCGACGATATGGACATGATGATGAAATCTGTGTACGCTCCTATGCGTCTGTAACGAAGGAGGTGCGTGAGGAAGCTGATGAGAACCTCATGGACGAGGCCGATATGGAAGAAATTCAACAAGGCAATCAAGAGGCGGATAAGGAGGGTGATGCAGTAACCGGCGGGACCAACAGTAAAGTCGACGATGACAGAAAGCTCCTTGAAACGCAAGTAACAACCCATAAAGAAGATCTTCGGGACGTTCATTCTACTAGCTTCAGCGAACAGAGTTGTGAGGGAGAACATACCAAGCTGGACAGTGAAAAAAAGGAGGAAATAAGAAGTGAACAGGCATTACAAGAGGAAACCGTAGAAGATTGGGAGAGCACCTTAACTCCAGTGGAGTCATGGGCCTCACGGAAGAGGACATGTGGGTAGTTCACAAAACATGTGAAACCAAATATACCATACGACCCAAGGGATCGTGGGAAAGCTCAGATACAGTACACAACAATGACGGATAAGTTATTAGTAGCAACTTTAGACGTTCTAAGCTTAATCTCCAGGAAACGAAAACAGTGGCTACTAGACTTACTGATTAAACAGAAAATTGATATAATGTGCATCCAAGAAACCAAGATCACGTCAGTGGAGGAAGAGGATTACCTCATCCAGTTTTTCAAACAGAGCTTTTAAGTTTTCCATTCACGTGCTAGCAGCGGGAGTGGGGGAACGGCAATCCTTGTGCGCAGGAATGAGTGGCTGCGAGTCATCCCCGATATAGGACACGACGAAGGTGGGCGGGTCAGTGCGGTGGACTGCTTGGTGAACGATGATATGATTAGATTTATTTCGATCTACGCCCAGAATGATGCCTCCGAGCGAAAGCAATTCTTCCGCTATCTCAAGGATTTCTTGGATACCCCAGCAAAATTTTCCTGTGTGGCGACTTGAACTGTGTGTTGACAGTGTCAGATAAGACTGGGAAGGGTGCGATTCAAGATGGTAGCACAAGTGAACTGAGGAAAATCATCGAGGAAAACAACCTTATTGACTTTATGTATGGTGCTCCTGAATGCAAGATGAAATACACACACAGGCAGGGCACCAGTCACGCGAGGCTCGACAGAATCAATGTTTCTGGTGAGACAGATACAGCAGACGCGATATACAACGTCACGCCGCTCTTCATGTCTAACGATGGGTTGGTTACCGCTGATCTAACTAGACTGCAAAACAGGATAACACGAAAAAGTAGTGATCTTCCATGGAAATTCAACGAAAGCATACTGGAGGACGAAAGTTTCATCGCGGAGATTAAAGAGAAAATAAGAGAAGTGATAGAAGAAAGCGTGGGCGCCTGTCGCTGGGAGTTATTTAAGGCGGACGTTAAAAGAATTGCTGTCCGGTACAGTCAGCTAAGAGCAGCTGAAAGAAGAGCAGAAGAAAAGGCGATGGTAGACACCTTAAAGATGCTGGTGGTTGAGGAAGAACGAAACCCTGGTACCTTCATTGAGGATATACGTCAATGCAAAAAGAGTGCCTTCAAGTTGAAGTTAGAGCACTACCGAGGTGCGATGATCAGAAGCAGAGTAACGACGTTAGAAAGTGGGGAGAGGCCAGCTAAAGTATTTAGAACGTTGGAGAAGAAACGGGCTAATAACAATTCTATAAGAAGGATCAGGAAAGGGTCCGAAGTTATTGAAGACGCCTCTCGGATCGAAGAAGAATTCGTGAATACGTATCAAAACCTGTTTGAAGAACAGTGTTCGGCAAGAGAAAACTTTGGTTAGTATAGTGCCATGCTCTCAAAAATCATCGAGGAGAAAAAGGATATAATTAATGCTCCCATAACAAAGTCGGAAGTGGAAAGAGCTATCAAAAAGCTCAAGAAAACAAAGCGCCCGGCATCGACGGCATAGGCTCCGGTTTCTACATTAAATTCTGCGAGGACCTCGCTCCTGTTATAGTGCATGTGTTTGCTGACATACACAGTAGGAAACCTCTTCCACCTTCTATGAGACGCGCTTTGGTAGTACTTATTCCGAAGAAGATGCAACACGAGCAAATTCCCGAAGTGAGCGACTACTGTGAGATCTCAGGTGCTTGTGTGAATCCGTAGAAATCGAGTGGAGCTTGGCTCGGTAACTGGGATACGACGCTTCAAAAGTTCCATGAAATTCCCTGGGGACGTCAAGTCGGCACCTACCTGGAAGTTGCTTTCCTGGAAAAGAACGAAGCCACTCCGAAACTGAAATCAGCCGTAGACACACTACGGGCTAAGGCCCCGCAATACAAGTGTCGCAGGACAACCCTAATAACAAGGGCATACATCGCAAACACTGTGTTTTATCCGGTGATGTTGTATAAGGCCCAAGCTATGGGATGCAACATGGAAGTCATCAAGAAATACCATAGGATGGTTGCGACCTTCGTATGGGAATCAAAGTTTGATAGGATGAGACGTTCCAATATTTTCCTGCCAGTTAAGGCGGGTGGACTTGGTGTTATAAACTTAGAGATAAAACTGCTAGTGCACCGATTTATGTACTTCCGGAATTACCTGGATCCAATTTTATGAAGCGCAGTACAGACCTTCGGGCGACAAGTCTTGGATGCCTGGGTGGTATCCAGCAGCCCTGTGGTGTGCGACAACGGAAACCTCGTGTTCTTCAAGGAAATCAAGAGTGCGCTCCTCTTCTTTGAAGCACGTTTTTCCTGGATTTACCTGACAAATGTATTCAAGAAGAAGCTCTACTGGGACACAATTATGTAAACATTCCCGCCGCCAAGATACCGCTCTCTTTATCCAGAACACATGAAGAGTGACACAATGCTACGTGTACGTAAACTGCCCATACCGCCAGAGTGCAAAGAACTTTTCATTAAAGCACACATCGAAGTCCTTCCCGTATACACATGGAACACTGACAAAGGGTTTGTGGTTCCGTACATAAGCTGTCATAGCTGCGGCGAACTTGAAACTTTGCCACACGTTTTTGTTGACTGTAAAAATGCTATACTGTTTTGGCACGATTTAATGACAACGTTGGGACTTACCATTGATGTCTCCTGGAAGACACTTAAGTTCTTGATCGCGAGTGATGTAAACAAAGCCCAGCTTCAAGAGATCATAATAGTACTCGGGATGAATGCACTCTGGAGAGCGCGAACTTCCCAAGCAGAAAACATACCAAACACGAAGCCTACATGGTTGTACCTAAAGACAGCATTGTTGTGGGTATGTAGTTGCATTGGGCAAGGCAGGCTTGAAGCCGAGGTAGAATGGATGCGCATCCTAGAAATCAGCAAACGCACAACAGGAGTGACATTTGGGCGCAGGATACATTTCCACACTCCGTACGTTATGTAACCCCAGCGCTGGGCTCAGTGTTGATACATTGAAGCGGCTGTTACGAGATTTTGATTTGCAAGACGCTGTGATGAGTAACACAGATAATTCGATGGCGTTCCCAAGCAGCACAATGTACTGAAAGTCGAGTGCAATAGGGGTGGACGGTATGCGTGTTATCAATGTTCCTTAGCTTCAAGGTTTTGTTCAAGGTCTTCCACCTACCCGTCCACCTCTATTGCACTCGACTTTCAGTACATTGTGCTGCTTGGGTTCACTCATTGGCAAGGCTCTTCCCATGCCAGACTCGATAGGATTTACGTATCTGCAGAGCGCGGGAAATAGGCATGCGGTTATACGATAACACCAGTCTGGTTTTCCGATCACGGAATGGTATCTTAGAGCTAAGTCAAAAGAACAGTTAAAAGTAAACGAAAGCGCTCGGCCAACTGGAAGTTGAATGAACAGATCCTACACGATAGTCTATTTATTGGAAAAGTGAAAATGCTAATTGACCACCTGAAGGCGAAAGATATAACTGCCAGAGATTTGGAATTTTTCAAAGGCGAGGACTCCTGTCGGTACTGTTGCAGTCCAAGTAACTTCCGCGAGTGTGCCTGCATCCCTTGTTCTTTCATTACTGAGAAGTCTTTGGTATTCCTCGACAAATATTCTTTCAATTTGCCTTTCCTCCTCAATGACGCCTGCTATGCCTTTCAGACTTCTGATCGTTTTTCGTTCAGCATGCTTGCGCTCCATTGTCAAGAAATTGCCAATAATTTCACTTCTGCCTCAAATGTTCCCCACAGCTTGGTGTTGACTTCTTTAGCCTTAAGCTGCTCTATCAGTAACCTGACTTTGGTTATGAAGATATCATCTTTTAGTATTTCTTCGTTTAATTTCCACGTACTCTTACGTAAGCGTGCACAACGCAAGTTTACCTGTCGTGACAACTTGAAGGAAACCATAGCATGGTCGGAAAACCACACTGGCATTAACTCATACATAAAAGTTTGTTCGAGGCTCTCCCCGGAAACGTATAATCTATCTAATCTGACATGGGATGAACCCTGCCAATGCGTAAACTGGATCTGATGGCTTGTGCTCAAGGTTGCAACATCATGAACTGAAAAGGTAGCAAAACTAGCATCGCCTCCCATCAAACAGAAGACGCAAGCGGACCAAACCCGGATGACACTCTGAAGAAAGCCACAGACGCACAAGTCCCGAGACGAGGAACAACCAGAGGTTCTGCTACAACTGAAGACGAAGTAGTCTTCCGTGGTTTTAATTGTGTCTTTTAAGCATGCAATAAAGTAGAAAAAGGTCGAAAAAAAAAGGGTCGGCAGCAGAGTGGGCACAGTGCTCGGTTGCCATGCATGAGGCCCGGGGATCGATTCCCCTCCAGTCTAACATTTCTTTCTCAACTGTGGACAGGCATTGCTATGACACAGGAGGGCGGGGCGTCGGTAGAAGAGTATTTTTTTTCTTTTCCACCTTTATTTTTCACAGCTTACTACTCTGAGTGACGTACGACTCAATAACTCACAATACCATACACAATACGACACAATCGCCGAGAGGGAATACGGTGATTCTCCTCTATACCGGACACGTCAATAACACAACTTCTACAATACATATAGCGTTTCGCATATTGTATCTAACCACTCAGGCACTTCTAAGAGCTGAGTACAAGCTAACTTTATCTGCAGTAGTTCGGCTTTGAAATATTTCATAGGAGGACACAAGGGCTCTTCGTTCCTATCGGCCATACGAAGCTTCCACAAACAGCACATGGCAACAAGGAGAACGATAGCGTATCTCACATTTTCGCCGGGGCGTAATGGGAGGAAGCGGATAGTATGAGGATTAAGCGAAAGACGGCACTTAAGGACTTTGAACTGTAGGTCATCCCAAAAGAATAAAGCTTCTGTGCAGTCCAGAAAAAGTTGATCGACAGTCTCGGGCGTATTGCAAAATCTGCAATTCACGGAACACGGAACATAGAATCCCTTCTGTTGAAGCCAAGCTTTCACGGGCAGTGTAGACGTGTAGAGTCACATTCTACTTCCGGCCGCTGTAGCGTGCGGGTGTGTGAAACATGAGCTGCGAAGGAGCGGCGATAATTACGGCTAGGACTAGCCGGGATACCACGGGCGATTGTGCAAACACTGCAATGACGGAAAACTACAGGCTCCTTCTGCCGACCCTGCCTACAGGAAATGTGTCGCTGAACACCATTTTTCTACATGCGGACCCATCAGGTAGGCCTTACCGAGCTGACGACTTCGCTGAAAGTGTGCTGTCTGTTATCAACAAAGACGACGTGGCCCAGTTTGGCGCATACCTCTACAATCACGTCTGGGCGCTAACACTCCATTCGAGGCTGCCAAAGGAAAATCTGGCTGAGAAAAAAGAGATAAAAGTGAAAAACAAAAAGTGCATAATTATCGACCCTAACCAGAAGGAAATTAATCTTTCGCTGCATTGGCTTCCTATGCATGTCGCAGACAATGCGGTTATCAATGCGCTTAGCCCCTACGGGACGGTGGAAAGGATTGAACGCGAGCGTTGGCGTTCCACGGCGTTTGCTGGGGCGGAAACAACAACGAGGAAGATTGTTATGGTCCTGCGAGAGGGAGTGACGGTGGAAAGCCTCCCTCACATCACCAGAATTCTGGGGGGCCAAGTGCTTGTAGATATTCCCGGTCGTCCGCCATTATGCCTAAGGTGCAAGAGAATGGGGCACTTGAGGAAGGCGTGCAAATCTCCATGGTGCAAGGAATGCAGAAGTTTCGGGCACGAAGTTGAAGATTGTGTAAGCACCTATGCATCCAAAACGAGGGCGGCGGTGGAGGACAACTCGACGGCGGAACTGATGGACGTGGAAGAAACCGTGCAGTCTGCTAGCATTGCCCATGTGGACAACAAAAAGGAGCTGTCACATCACTCACCTGGACTGGCACAACGAACGTTAAAGAACGTAATAGATGACAACAGTCTTGTCCTGCCACAACCCTAATATGTGCCAGCAGCAGCACCCGTCATGAGGAGCAACCGAACAGCTTTTGAGCAGCAGACTTCATCACATGAAGTCTTAGACAAAAAGGAAAGTAGGAGTGTACAAGACATGGAAGGAGAGCAGCGACAAGAAATGACGGCGTCGTGCGAAGCATCAGGATCGGGAATGGGCGACGCCGAGGAGGGCTCTACATACGATGACACGGAGGTCGCGGAGGACTCCACGCCTCCGAAGACGTGCGCGAAAACTTTGACCAAAGACGGAATAGAAGGTACCCCAGGGGCCACATTCCTTAGCAAGCAATGAAGAAAGCGTGAAAGTCACGGAGGGTGGGAAAAACGATTTAAAGTAGAAGGACAGCGGATCTAACCTAAAGAAGTCCAGATTTTCACCGGCACCGCTCATAACACCGGAAGAAAGAAGACAACGGCTACTTAAGGACAAAAAGTGAGCGTTAAAGCTTCGATTTCTGTTATTATGAAAGTAAAGTTAAAAATAGCTACGTTGAATGTTAATAGCTTAGTACGACATGAGAGAAAAAAGTTGCTAAGGAATGCCCTTTATGGAGAAAACGTTGACATAGTCTGCCTACAAGAAACAAAAGTGATGATGATGATGATGATTCAGGTTTTCTTGGCGCATAAGCAACGAAGGCCATAATGCGCCAAGACAATGATAAGGAAAGTACTGTTAAAAGTATAGCGATTCAGCTAAGATAAAACTGTACAGTTAGAGAATAAAAGGACATGAAGCTAAAACTACAATGCGTTTAAAACACCAACGTCTTTAAAGAAACTAAACACCCGTTCAAATGGCAGAAGAGCCTCATCCCCCAGCAAAAGGGATGGATGTAGAGGTGTGTGGTATCTGTAGAGCTCATGGAAATGGTGAAGTCTGTATGTTTCATGTGATGGACATGTAATAAGCATGTGGAGGACAGACTTTATCTCGTCGCATCGAGTGCAATGTGGAGCCTCTTCATTGCAGAGGAGGTGACTGTGGGTCAAATGAGTGTGCCCAATTCTCAACCTGGCAGAAACAACTTCCTGAAGACGACTGTTAAAAATCTGTGTCGGTTTAACAATGGTGGGCTTAACCAGGTGAAGTTTATTGGTGTGTAGTGTATCCCAGTGCTGCTGCCATCTGCTATTTATGGCCCTCATAAGTGTAGGTCGGAGGTCTTGGGACGGTACAGCAAATGGATTCACCTCAGATGAAAGAGCACCTGTAGCAGCCGCATCAGCAAGTTCATTCCCGGGTATACCCACATGACTGGGTACCCAGCAGAATGTTAAAGAGAGACCCTTTTTAATTACTTTACCAGCAAGGCACTGTGCCTTCTGCACAAGGAGGTTTTTGGACATCACTATGTTGCCTATTGCTTGAAAAGAGCTCAGATAATCTGTGTAAATGACTGACGACTTGGTGTGACTTTCTAAGATGCAGTTCAGTGCGAGGATTATTCCGTATACTTCGGCATTAAAAACGGAGAGCATGTGAGGTAGACGATATGACTGTGTGAGTCCATTGGTTACCATTGCGCATGAGACTGAGGTGCGTGTTTTGTAACCGTCAGTGTAAAAAGCTCTGTGTTGCCCAAGACTTTCTTTAAGGGACTCGAACTCCTGCTGGAGCACAACAGGTGGTGTGTTCTGTTTCTTAAACATAGTCAGGGAGCTATTGAAACATGGAGGTGATTGCCACGGCGGGACCCGAGGACTAGCCTCTACTATGGTGAAATCATTATATGGGAAACTGTAATCCTCACATCCCTGAAGAACACGCATGCTAAATGGGGGAACAACGCTGGGCTTATTAAGAAACAGCTGTTTGAAGCGCGTGCCTCCAATGCAGGTAATAACTGGGTTATTGGGATAACCTCTTACCCTCAAGGAGTACGAAACAGATAAGTACAACCTCCTTCTTTCGAGTGACCATTCGTTGCTCTCGACATAAAGGCTTTCCACTGGCGACGTGCGGAAAGCACCAGTTATCAAACGCAGTCCCTGATGATGTACTGGGTCTAAAATCTTCAGGACAGATTTCCGCGCAGACCCAAAAACAACACATCCATAGTCCATTCTAGACAGCACTGTGGACACATAAACCCTGTGCAGGGTGTCACGATCTGCTCCCCAAGATTTGTGGGACAGCACCTTCAACAGGTTAAGTGACTTCATGCATTTTGTTTTAAAGGAGCTCAGAAAGCACTTCGATCACTACCACTTTTTTAAACCAGGCGGTTATCCTGCCTATTAAAATGCACCACGCGCAATAATTCAATCAACAGACGCACAAATATCGCAAAATTCGATTTTAAAAATCGCGACCGTGCGCAACGGTGGCAATGACCGGAACGAGCAGACTAGCCGGTTACGTCATTTTGACGTAAGAAAGGGGCAGCCGCTGGTTGGGTTAGAGAAACGTCGTCTGCTATTTTTTCTCTGAACCACGCCGTAAGAAGCAGCGTCTGCAGAAGTGTTTCTTTTCGCTTTTTCTTTGATTTATCAGGTACAGTAAACGAACAAGGGTGCTGTTGTTCTGTTGTGTAGCGACAATTAGTACAAAACTGCGCAACACTTCAGCGTACGCTTCAAGAGGAACGCCGCATCGCCATAATCACTAGCTCGCCCGCCTCGATTAGCAACGTTGTTATAGTTACTCAGTCATTCATCTGGTGGTATATTCGTAGAGGCACGTTGTCTGGCACGATCCACAGCAATCCTGCAACTTACGAATTGTTATCTGTTCACGGCAATCAGTCGCGATGCCGCAGGCGTGCGGTGTTCGCGGGTGCGTAAACAGTGTATGTAATCGCTCGAAATATCGTCGGCACACGGTACCGCGGAAAGAACCTGCACGAAGTACATGGCTACGACTGATACAACGTGATGACGTCCCATCGAACGCTGCAATCGTCGTCTGTTTTCTACACTTTCGACCGGACGACTACGAACTCAACGTGTCACTTGTTGAAGGCTCCGGAGTTGGAAAATTCAAACATAGACTGAGACCCGAAGTGACGCCGTCGTTGAACCTACCTAATGCTGCCGCCGCGCAAGAGAACGTGGTACGTATGTCGCCTGTGACGTGCCTGCAACGGTACATACTAGAAATATATGTGTCGTGCACCTGCTTAGCACATTTTATAAATTTCAATCACTTTCCTCAAATACAGGCAGAACAACGTGTACCAGAAGGTGACAGCCTAAACGGTGACAGTGCATGTGCCAGCTTAGTCAGTCACGTAAGGATTCTCACTTTTTTGCCGTGCAATGTAACAATAACCACTATATTTTTATGATGATGACTGGGGAGTTTTAGCACCAGGGTGCAATACAGAGGCAATGTAAACATATATATGCTCTGTATGTAAATGCTGCTGTCTTGTAATGTTGCCCCACAGGCTTCTTCCTTTGGAAATGAAGAGAGCGGTTATTCATCTCACACCCAACCTGCTTCCCCTGTGCTTACATCTCAGTCTCCCAGTGTAAGTATCTCAGCAAGCATAGGTCCAACTTAATTGATTATGACTAGTACATCATTCAACCACTACACAGCATACATGCAGCTATGTGATTTGTAAAATATGTGTCAAATATAAAATGAGTATCACAGAGAGACACATATATTATCATTATCATACTTGTATGTCATTGTGTCTATACCTTTCTTTCATGAAGCCCGACATGACACCTACAACCGTCCTACAGTGCATGAACTGTGGGTGCAGGCAGCCCAACAGCGTACCTTTGACTGAAGAAAAAGGGACCCAGTACAGTTTGCCAAGAGAGTCGAAGTGGACCCAAACAACAGTTGTCCAAACTAGGAGAGTCGGTATGTAAAAACATGGGACTATGATGGCAACATGTAGCTGATACATTTCTCATCTTATAGGCACACAAGCAAATCATAATGCCAAATCTCTGCAAACATCGTCAACTCAAACAAGTGAAGACTTCTGTGAACTTGGGCCACAGCACTCAGGCATTCAATGGGAACCAAAACGGTGCTCTACACCAGTTATGAATGATGTGACAGAGACCACTATCGGTGACACTGACAATCCAGCAGACACCACCTATGTACCACAACACGACAGCCTTCTTGGGTAAGTGCTTGCCTTCTTCAAAGTGCCACATTTTTCTATGTTACATTCAAAGTTCTTGCAGTGATAGCCCTCAAGCCAGCAGTGTCAGTCCCCAGGAGGAGAGAAAATATATAATATTCGAAAGCAAGCTGAAAGAACTGTTTCGTTCCTGCACCACATGCTTGAACCCATGTACTACAAGCTTCAGCTGTGTTGGTTCCCTCCTCCGAGTTGAGTCCTGCTGCGTAGATGGTCATACGTTTGTTTGGGAGAGCCAGCCATACATATCAAATAAGCCTGCTGGAAACGTCCTGCTGTCTGCAGCAATTCTGTTTAGCGGAGCAAGTCCCACTCCAACACTGCGGATGCTCAAACTGATAAATGTCAAGGTATAATTTGCATTCGGTCCCCAGAAATTATTCGCATGTAAAATGAGCAGAAGAGCTTACAATGTGTCCGCATTGCTTTTAGATCTTCTGTGATCACACGTTTTTCAACTACCAGCGAGGATACCTTCTACCAGCAATAACTGAGGTACGTTTTCTGGTAATGACATAACTTGGGAAAAAAATGTAGCCAGTTATGTATCTTGCTACCACAACTAGTAACTCGACTGCAAGTTAACCATTCTGATTTTTATATTTTTTTTCATATTTATTACTAGTTATTACTGAACTTTGCTTTTGTTGAAGGTATGGACACAGCACCAAGCGGCACTCCTGGTTGAGTTGCAGGGCAAGGAAACCGACTTGGCTGCTGATGGAAGATGCGATTCTCCGGGCCACAACGCAAAGTACCTATCGTACAGTTTCTATGATGGGAAGCTGAACAAGGTTGTCCATACAGTACAGGTTCAGGTATATAGTACCTTCGTATACTTCATACATTTTGTGTGAAATATTAACAATAACCAGATGTCCACAATAAAACTTATTCACTTTATCTATCAACAGTCAAATGAAGTGGCATCAAGCTACCACATGGAGCTGGAAGCACTGCAGCGTGGCCTTGAAGAACTGCATGATTTCAACGTCGGTGTACGGTCTTTGACAACAGATCGGCATCCCAGTGTACGGAAATACATGCGTACATCACACCCAGAGGTTAACCACCAGTTTGATGTCTGGCACGTTTCCAAAGGTATGTACTGTAGCAGACAGGTATACTGAAATTAGTTACAAATATCAACCTGCTATGAGATCCTTACTTTTCCTTTTCACATTCTTCTGTATAGGCATTCGAAAGAAGCTGATGAGTGCCAGCAAAGGAAAAGGTTGCGAAGCACTTGAGCTATGGTCAAAGCCTGTGGTGAATCATCTGTACTACTGTGTCACCCACAGCGAAGGAGATGCAGAGCGTGTGTTATCGATGTGGAAGAGCCTTAACAATCATGTGTGCAACATTCATGAGGGCCATGAAGGCCCATATCCACGCTGTCTGCACCCTGTCCTGGACGAGAACGACCGACCATGGCTCATTCCTGGTAAATGAACTTTCAACAGAGCTATTCAACATGCAATAGTTTTTCTCATTTGTATTAAATGTAATTATATATTATATTCCTCTGAAGGGTCACAGCCTCAGAAGAAGCTAGCAGAGATAACCCTGGCAAAATATCTGTTGAAGGATATTCCAAAGCTTTCTCCTGATGTTCAGACATCAAACTTGGAAGCATTCCACAGCCTTCTCATCCGGTTTGCTTCCAAGTCTGTTGGGTATGGCCCCAAAACTATGAAATGCAGGTTTGTAGGTCTCATCAGTAAGCTGCATTCTGCTAGAAATTATTTGTGTGCATGCCAATGTATCACAAATTTATGAAGTACACTTACATATAAGGCACCAGGATAATTACTTTCTCCATTGAACATGTAGGACGCAGCTAGCCATCCTGCATTTCAATGAAAACTCCAACAGGGCCCATGCTTTCACAGAAGATGGAGAACTGCGCTACCTAATGAAGCAATCGAAGGTGTACTCTGGAGAGTATGTTGCGCTGCCCATCAAGGAGGAGCCTACCTTCAGTAAGTGAACCACGAACGAGACACAAGTACTGAGCCGGTGCCATGTCAGCCTATACATATTAAATTCAAAAACATGAGCACATTTTGTTGCTGTTTTCAGATTATGCTCGCAAGCTTCTGGACAAGGTGGTAGAGCTCTGCCATAAATGGCCTACATTTGATGACGCATGGGCTGCAAACCCTCCCGATGAACTGCCTAGTCTAACGAAGAACGAGCCCCCTGTAGACAAGAGGGCACTTGTAGAGGCCAGGCAACACCGTCTAGAGATGTGTCGCTGCTGCCTGTGCAAGGAAGATTCGCAAAGTACGTGAACCATCCAGATGCTGTATTGTCAAAAGTGCATAGCACATAACATACTATCCATGAAGACTTCTTCACACAGACACAGACACAGAAGACGACACACGTAGGTTCTTTTGTTTCTTCTGTGTCCGTGTCTCTCGGTCTTCTTCATGAATCTATACCAGCTAGCCTGCACCCTTTTCCTTGTTTCTTTTATAACATACTACAGTGCTAAATGTCAACTATCGACATGTCGACAACGACAAGACTTGGCACTGGAGAAAACTAACAAACAGCAATTTTGTTTCACTGCTCCTTTGTATAAAATGAGTTGACAATGTAACATAGATCCACAAAAGTATGTATTGAAAATAGTTACGGTACATCAATTTTATCTCTACAGTGTAGGTCTAAATCCAGTGTAGTACGTTGAAGGGAACTTTTCCCGAATTGCCCACACAACACATGATGGCAGCACATGACGGTTCCCTTCGCCAAGGTGCCCCCAGAGCCAGGATGCACACTGCCGGTAGGCAACATAGCGGTACCTCCTGTAACAAACGGAACAACATCATTATGACGAGAACTGTATTTTTCTCCTACAGGGTCTGCTGCTTCATGGCCGTGGGCCAGCATGTCATTTATTGAACATGACACTGGAGATGACACATTTTGTTTGACAACTTCAATTTGAGCTTTCAGAAAGCAGCTTGCAGGTGAGTGACTACGAAAGAGTGAAACTGAACCGCAAGACCGATAGAATCATCTGTGTGGAAGGCTAGCTTATCATACTACGCACTGGGGACAAGGCATTTACTTCATGGCAGTTTCCATCTGTAGCTTTCAGAGAAACAGTGACTACCTATATTACTCTGACACTCATGCAATCACCTCTGGAAGAGAGCATTACGGATGGTCTGGAGGAATGCATGTGGAGACATCTGAAGACTCTAAACAAATTTTATGAAATGGTAATGCAGCTGCGTTTGTGTTTCACTGGTACGTTGGAGTCTTACAATTTCCCTTTGACTTTTGTTGCGCATGAGAGCATCGTCATGGATGGCCTGGAAGAACGCATGTGGAGACCTCTGAAGACTCTAAACAAATTTTATGAAATGGTAATGCAGCTGCGTTTGTGTTTCACTGGTACGTTGGAGTCTTACAATTTCCCTTTGACTTTTGTTGTGCATCAGAGCATCGTCATGGATGGTCTGGAGGAACGCATGTGGAGACATCTGAAGACTCTAAACAAATTTTATGAAATGGTAATGCAGCTGCGTTTGTGTTTCACTGGTACGTTGGAGTCTTACAATTTCCCTTTGACTTTTGTTGCGCATGAGAGCATCGTCATGGATGGCCTGGAAGAACGCATGTGGAGACATCTGAAGACTCTAAACAAATTTTATGAAATGGTAATGCAGTTGCGTTTGTGTTTCACTGGTACGTTGGAGTCTTACAATTTCCCTTTGACTTTTGTTGCGCATGAGAGCATCGTCATGGATGGCCTGGAAGAATGCATGTAGAGACATCTGAAGACTCTAAACAAATTTTATGCAATGGTAATGCAGCTGCGTTTGTGTTTCACTGGTACGTTGGAGTCTTACAATTTCCACTTTCAAATGTATTGTTGAAAGCCCTACAGTATTTATTCCCCCATGAGTTTCAGACATGGTTTCCATACACCCACCATATGTTGTCTCCCTTCATACTAGTTCAAAAGACTATCTGGTATATGCATCTGGATAACTAACGACACTGGTGTCTGCTGATCTGAACATTGGCCTGCAGTTTTATATGATCTGGAAGATGTTGGTAATATAAGAAATAACTATGTACTTATATATTTCAGATTACTGCGAACACTTTTTCACGGATACTTGGTACAGAGGTACATGCTACTGTTCCTTTGTGTTGGGCAATGATCTTCTAAGGAACTGCGACAGACAAATCGAGGGAGAAGCTTTTCACAGTAACAACAACTTGGAGAGTGTGTGTGACGGGAATATATTTCTGTATCCCTGGGCCTGATTGTGATGATACACATCAAAGGTCTGTTGCTACAAACAACAGGCTGCTCCTGAGGCATTTCTGTGCATAAAAGACAGAATTTTCTCTGAAGTGTAAACATGCTCTTGCTATCCAAGACCTCGTGTACCAGTGAACACGCCTACTTGTGAATGCTGAATTTTGCTTTGAGGGCATGTTTCTCGCTCAACAGGCATATCAGAACATCATATGAACTGCCAGTCCTTGATAAACTACAACCTGTTCTAAAGAATTCATAAAAGCAAGGCATGAATGCAAAAAACTTGTTCTTGTCTCTTGGTAGTGAGTAATGTGCATAGTTGTTTGTTATTGTGTCTAAACAGAGTGACTTGTAGCAATATCTGACTTCTCCATTACAAAGTGCACATGAACGTATCTATGAATGATAATAAAATAATTCGAGGCTTTATATCGTGAAACAACTGTGATCCTATCTGTGAATGACTTATTGCTTGCAGAATAATAATTACCACTGTGAGTACAACTAATAAAAAGTTCATTAGGACGTTTCTGGCGTGATTCTGGGTAACAGTGGCCCCGCACGCATACTCAGTTTTTCTTTTTTTTGTGTGTGTGTTCTATCATATGTTCCCAATTATATCTTTATGATGAACCATCAAAAATGACACTAACTTTGCAGCGAAACTGAACGCTGTCATTGTACCGATTCGCGCATTTCACAATGCTGCACCATTTACTCAATATTAGTCAAGGTTGTGAACTTACTCGTGAAGCGGCGTGTTCATGAACACACCCTGATTTTCAAGTGATTGGAGGGCTAGCCGTATAACGACGTCGGTCAAGCACGACGCTTGGAACTCCGACGCCGTCGTGACACAGCCCTCCGGCTTCTTTTCGACAGCTGCTGGCACGTTGCGGCAGCAGACGTCCTCGCGCCGTGTTTGCATTGATCGGCACACTCCACATGTGCACCTGTTGCAGAGATCAACACAGTTAAGCAATGTCATAAAGTACCGCAACTATGGTCAACTTACCAATCATCCGAGCTGTCCCGTCGCTTTCTCTTGGCTGCCACATGGTTACCGACGACGCCAGCTAAGTTTGCGCCTGGCGTCATGTAAGGCGTATCGCCATACGGCGTACAGTTCATTACTTTGCACCTCTGCAGAGTTCGAATTTCCCATTCAGATAGTGGCATCAAGTGCCGATATTCCGCAGGCACTTCGAAATCCTCCATCGTTCACGACAGGGAGAAAGCAAGGAAAACGAAAAGAAAGAAAACCGGGTAGAACTGACCCAGATAGAAGCGCGGAAGAGCGGTCGCCGCTTTCGACTTTTATTACGTCACGAATGACGTTTTTTCCTTCTCATCCTCGTTTGACCCGGAGGAGCGAGTCGAGTGGGAACGCGCGCGGCGATGTTCAAGTGTCTTTTTTTCTACGAAAAACATCGCGCACAGAGAAAATTTTCGTGTTAGTCATCAAGTTAAGTTACCTACTTCCACAACGCGTTCGGACCGGAAAATTTTTGAGATGGCTTTCAGAGCTCCTTTAAGGCTCTTGATGTGGGGTAAGAAAGTGAGCTTGCTATCAAAGATGACCCCAAGAAATTTGTGTTCACCCCTAACAGCAAGGTCCTGTCCGTTCAGCTTAAGAGTAGGTGAAGGAAACAGCCCTCTGACCCTCGAGAGGTGAACACATACGGTTTTGTCATGTGAGAACTTGAACCCATTCTCGAGAGACCATTTGGTAAGTTTATTTAAAGCTAGCTGCACCTGTCGCTCACATGTTGCTAGATTCGTGGAAGAGAAGGAAATCTGAATGTCATCCACGTACAATGAATAAGACATGGAAGGCGGAATTATGCTAGCTACTGAGTTGATTTTCACGAGAAACAGAGTGACGCTAAGGACAGATCCCTGCGGCACCCCGTTTTCTTGGATGAAAGGACGGGATAGTGTCATTCCAAGCCGTACTCGGAATGTCCTGCTTTGAAGGAAGTTTGTTATACACCTAAGAAGGCGCCCCCTGATTCCGAAAGAGTATAGATCTTGTAGAATGCCATACCGCCAAGTGGTGTCATATGCCCTTTCAAGATCAAAAAATACTGACAGGCAGTGTTGTCTTCGGACGAACGCTTCACGAATCATTGTTTCCACTCGAACGAGGTGGTCTGTTGTGGAACGTCCAACGCGAAAACCACACTGTAGTTCTGAAAGGCACTTATTTTCCTCTAGGAAATGGACGAGTCGAGCATTGACCATACGCTCAAACGTTTTCCCAATGCAGCTCGTGAGAGCGATTGGTCGGTAACTGGACGGGCTTGAAGGTTCCTTTCCGGGTTTTAACAGAGGAATTACAGTTGAAATTTTCCAGGCTGAGGGTAATGCACACTGGATCCAAACTTGGTTAAAAAACTTGAGTAAAAGCTCTTTAGATGCATCAGACAGATGACTCAACATAGAATACATCACCCTGTCTGGGCCTGGTGAAGTTGCTTTTGTACACTTTAAGGAACGATGAAGCTCTATTTTCGTGAAAGGTTGATTATACATAAGATTGTCTCCAGAATGCATTGGAATTTTCCTCTTCTCTGCACTACTCTTTAATTTAAGGAACTCACTGGTGTAGTTGCAGGAAGAGGAAACGCTTTCAAAATGCTCACCGAGAACGTTGGCTTGTTCCTGTAGGCTTTCACATGGCTGACCATTCACTACTAAAAGAGGGGTAGCGCGGCTCATGTGTACACCTCTGATCTTATGAAGGCGATCCCAAATAAGTTTAGAAGGAGAATTGGAAGACAATGATGATACGAAGCTCTGCCAAGAGGACCGCTTGGCTTGCTTGCGCGTCCACCTTGCTTTGGCTCTCGCCTTTTTAAAGAGAACAAGGTTTTCACTGGTGGGGTATCTCCGAAATCTACCCCACGCCCGATTTTGGGCTTTTCGTGTTTCTTCACACTCCTTGTTCCACCAGGGTTTTGGTCGCTTAGGCAAGCGACCAGAAGTTTCGGGAATACATTGTGTTGCTGCGTCAAGGATAACATTAGTTATGACGTGGTTTGCTTCGTCAGTTGTCATCCTATCAACAGGGATTAAAGACAGGTCGCATTTTTCCGAAAAAGTGTTCCAGTCGGCTTGTTCAAGTTTCCACCTGGGGGGACACGTTGTCAAGATATCTACTTGAGGCAGGTACTTCAATACCACTGGAAAGTGGTCACTTCCCAGTGGATTCTCTTTCACTGACCACTCTAAGTCTCCAAAAAGAGATGGACTACATAGAGAAAGATCTAATGCTGAGAAAGATTGTGTAGCAGAATGTACGTACGTAGGTGACCCTGTATTCAAAAGACAGATGGAAGATGATAGCAAGACCTTTTCTATCATCTTTCCCCGACAGTCGGCCCTTGTACTACCCCAGAGTGGGTTGTGCGCGTTAAAATCGCCTAAAAGAATGAAAGGATTTTGAAGTTGGCTACATGGATCTTCTATGTCGTTTTGCGTGATGGATGCTGTTGGGGGTAGATAAACGGAGCAGACAGTGATTACTCTGTCCAGGCACACCTGCACTGCTACAGCCTCCAACTGTGTGTTGAGGTTAACTACCTTGGCTGGAATAGACGCTCGTGTGACAATCGCCACACCTCCAGATGAACGATTCGTGTCATTTCGATCCTTTCGGAATATGTTGTGTCTACGTAAAGGAGTTGGAGAGGTAGTATTCAAATAAGTTTCCTGTAGACAAAAGCATGCTGCATTATAGGTATCGAAAAGATCATTTACGTCATCTAAGTTTGAAAACAAACCTCGGCAATTCCATTGGAGAAAATGGTTCATAGTCGCGCTTATTCCAAGAAGAAAGAAAACGAAGCGCAGCACTTGATTATGCCGACTAAGTAACACTTGTTTCATTTAGGCGGTTGGACCCTTCGCGGGGGTGGCTTCTGTGGTTCACCTGTCTTTACTCCTCTTCCTCTGCCTTTTTCTCGTTTTTCTCTTGGATGCATTTCAGGGAGGCTTGATGATGACTTTTGCGACATTCTGTCGTCATCATCAACCTCCATGCTCTGAGTGCTTTTTTGGGTGGGGGTTGTCACGCCTCCGTCCCAAATCGACTGCAGACCATCGGCTTTAGAAAGAGCCGTGGCTGCTTCTTTTTGGCCAGTTGGACGGCTGACCTCCGTCGCAGCTGGAGACACCTGAGTGCCCCCAGCTTCCTCTTGGGGAGTGTGGGGTGGAGGCTCAATAACCTGCGAGCAGGTTTGAGTCTCCACGGATTTCCTCTGTGGTGCCACTCCCCTGCGCACCACTTCGGAGAAACTGCCTTTCTTTTGAAATTCGTGTTGCGTTCTAGCCGCTTTATAGGAAATATTCTGCTCTGTTTTGATTCTGATTACTTCTTTCTCATCTTTCCAGCGTGGGCATGATCTTGAGTATACTGGATGGTTACCTTGGCAGTTAGCACAACGGTATTCATTACTGCAAGACTCTCCTGTGTGGTCTTTGCCAGCGCACTTTGGGCATGTCAGATGTCCGCGACATGCAAGTGAGCTGTGCCCAAAACGCTGGCATTTGAAACAACGCCTCGGATTTGGCACGTAGGGTCTGACATTACAACTCAGGTAACCTGCCTTTATGTTAGTGGGTATCGTGTGCAGTTTGAAGGACAGAATAATGTGTTTTGTGGCAATTTCCTTGCCGTCCCTTCTGATCGTGATTCGTTTTGCGCATATTACGCCTTGCTCACTCAAACCCTCTTGAATCTCAGCCTCTGTACATTCGATCAGCTCGTCCTCCGAGATCACGCCCTTCGTCATGTTCAGTGTACGATGTGTGGTAACAGTTACAGCAACATCCCCAATGTTTTTCAATGTTTGCAATGCAGTGCTTTGTCGTTGGTTCTGAACTTCAACCTGGATGTCCCCAGTGTTCAGTTTTTTTGCCTTATATGATTTTCCTATGACTTTTTCCAGCTCCTTTGCCACGGCAAAAGGGGAGATTTTTGTCAGTGATTTTCCGCCTTCATTTGACTGAATGACAAGAAACTTGGGGAACCAGGGACCTGGGGTATGGTCAAGAAAATTCTGCGTAAGCCTTTCGGTGCGGCTCCTTTTCAGGTGCCGATCAGTTTTTTTGGAGTTTTCGTTATCCATATATTTTGGTTTTCCATTCAGTGCAGTAGGTGTGTCGGCCACCACCGACCCCAACCAAGGGAACGTGCTCTGCACACTAACACATCCTTCTGCACTATACCCAAGTGCAGCATCAACGGAGATTGAAAGAACTGCCCAAGGTTGACCCTTGCCGCCAAAGAAGGTGAAGAGAGGAAAAAGAAGATAGTGAAGGGAGTGGAGAAAGAAAAAGCAATGAAAGGTGAGATGGCGACTAGCTGAATAATCCTGGCCGGGCCTTCCAGAACCACCCGACTATGGGAAGCAGGGGCCAAAGCGGTGTGTTGCTTTCCCGGAGGGGCCCCGAAGGGTCCTAAACAACCTCCGGGTCCACTCAACCGCCAGGATCCCCCTTTCCCCAGACACGGGAAAGCCACGCACAGCTATACGTGGGGGTCTCCCTCCTGCGGCGACCCAACCGTGAGTGCAGGAGGGGGCTACTGCGGCTACTGCCGGGCGATGGGGGCGCCAAGTTCCCGACGCCGGGGAAACAAAAGTGTCATCAAGGGAACAAGAGATCGAATTGGTCAGATTTTTTCAACACGAGCTTACGATGCTTCATGCTTGTGGCACGTCCGGGAGCGCAGGAACCGCCATCATGATTAGGAAGGCCAGCAAGATTACCGTAATCGATTTTGAACTTGAACAAAACGGTCGTCTGGTGAGTGCGGATTGCATGTGGAACGGGGAAATAATACGAGTGCTTAGCATCTACGCGCCGAATGAAGATGCAGAGCGTAAACAGTTTTTCGAGACCAGTGTAGCCCATTTCACGGATACAGATAGCAAAGTGATAATCGCCGGCGATTTCAACTCTGTGTGTCGGAAGGAGGACATCACTTACAAGAAGGCGCGAACAGATAGCAGCTGAATGTGTTAAAGGGACTGCTGCACGACCATGACCTTCAAGATATAGCTATCGGGAATGACAACAAAACAATAAAATACACGCACTGGCAGGACCGTGCGCTAGGTAGGACCGTAGCACGCTAGGCTCGACCGTATTTTTATCTCTGGCGATATCAATTTGCCATCTATCACTTACAATGTCGTTCCACTGGCCTTCACAGATCACGGTTTAGTCATGGCGGATTTGCAAAAAGACTATCATAAGATCAATCGGATTCGCAGCTTGCCACGGAAAATGAACAATAGTCTCCTAGAAGATGAAAAGTTCAAGGACGAGATTAAAAGCATGATAGCCGATCTAAGGGAAGGAGATGCGAATGCAGTGTCCTGGGAGATATTCAAGCATGATGTCCATCTCAAGGCAGTTGAATACTCCGAATCAAAGGCATTAGAAAGAAAAGAAGAAATGAAAGCCTTGACCAAAAGCCTATTGAGAATAGTAAAAGAAGAGGAAGCAACTCCTGGCCGTTTTATTGAAGACATAAGAGGAATCAAGAACCAGATACTGCAGCGAATGCGAGAAAGATATGCGGGAGCTCAAGTTCGGAGCCGCGTGCAAGCCATACAAAGGGACGAAGCACCAACGAAAGTATTTCGTGTTTTGGAAAGAAACAGGGTCAAAAGCAACGAAATCCATAAATTGAAAACTGACAACGGTATTGTAGAAGGAACTGATGAAGTCGAGGGCACGCTCCACAACTACTACAAGAATCTGTTCAAGTGCTCGGATAATCCTGACGCCTTTCTCTTTGACGCCAGCATCTTCAAGCATGTACCAAAAGTGACAGATGCGGAGAGGGAGAAGGCAGAAGGAAAAATAACAGCAAGTGAGATCATGCGGGTGGTTAGAAAGCTGCCGCGAAACAAGGCTCCGGGACCAGACGGACTAGGCTCCGCCTTCTACAAGACTTTTCAAGATGAGTTGTGCCCCGTCCTGGAGCGTGTCTTCGACGACATCCAGAAAAGAGGGCTGATGCCGCCATCCATGAGGAGAAGCCATACGGTATTAATTCAAAAAAAAAAAAAAAATTGGTGCAAGAAGAAGCTCCAGCTGTGTCAGATCTTCGCCCCATCAGCTTGCTGTGTTCGGATTATAAAATATTAGCGAAAGTGATTACGAGACGTCTGGACAGCTTGCTGTGGAAGGTGATCGGGAAGCATCAGCGATACGGCATTAAAGAAAGATCTATCTCGACTAATCTTGATGTTATGCGTACTGCATGTGAAATGGCCAGAGCAGCGGGCCGCCAACTGGCTCTCTTCCAAGTGGACTTGCGACAGGCGTTCGACAGGGTATGTCATAAGTTTTTGCTAGAACTGTTAAGGTGGATTAACATCGGAAAAGACTTAGAAAACTGGATTCAGACCTGCTACAGGGGCATCTCGTCGCAGCTAGTCGTGAATGGGTCTTTGGGTCCGAGGTACGGCATTACAAGATCTGTCCGGCAGGGTTGCCCTATGTCCCCCACATTGTTCTCTATTTTCGTTGAGCCGCTGTGTCGACTAATTGATATGGATGTCAACATCAGTGGGCTAAAGCTCGGTCAAGAAGAGATAAAGATTTTGGCTTTTGCAGACGATCTGGCTGTTATCTGCAGTAGTGAAAAACAGGTGGGGACAGCTATCGCGTCCTTCCAAATTTTCTGCGCGGCTTCGGGAGCAGAGATAAACACGAAGAAGTCGAAAGGATGCTGGTTGGGTGAATGGCAAAACAAGCCTTGTAACTTCAATGGTATTGAATGCTCGGTAGACCTTGGTAAATATTTGGGAGCCAAGTTGGACCCGGAAGCAGTAAACGCAGATGTGTGGCAACGGAAGCTGAATATGTTTCATGGAAAACTGCAGCCTTACAAGGGAAGGGAGCTATCGATTTTGCACAGAAGTGTCGTTTGCAACGCGGTGCTGTACCCAGCATTGTTGTATACCGCCCAAGCGACTCCCATTGATGCCACCACTGTGCAACGCTACCACATACTTTGCGCTACGTTTCTGTGGCAGTCTCCTTTTGGGCGTATGCGCAGATCCAACCTTTTTTGGCCCCTGCACGCTGGTGGTCTGAACGTAGTGAATCTCGAAATCAAGATCAAGGTGCAGCGTTTCATTTATTTTCGGGAGCAACGGGCGCCAGAACTAACGTTGCAAACGTTGGGAACCTGTCACCTCTTGCAGTGGATCGTAACGACTCAACCTGGCGTAAAGAATTCCTCTGCTTTGAAATTCTACCAGGAAATTGCACAGAGCATTAGGTTCTTCCTTGACAGATTTTCCTGGGAATATCTGTCAACCGTAAAGAGCAAGACTCTCTATTGGGACACCGTCACCAGCACCTTACCACCGCCACTCTACCGTCAGATGTACCTCGGGATCCAACAGAAGGACGTACTTCAAAGGATCCGCAAACTGCCAGTGCCAACAGGAACAAAGGACTTATTTGTACGCTTCCACTTAGAGGTACTCCTGACGAAGCAATGGCTGAAGGGCAAAGGTTTCTTTGTTCCCCTGGATGACAAGTGTGAAGTGTGTGGTCAAGCTGAGAACATTCGCCATGTGTTCTATGAATGCAGGAATGCGGTGCTTTTCTGGAGTGACTTGCGTGCTACACTGCATGTAAACGAGGAGCTAACGCATGGAACCCTGAAGTTTCTGGATTTCGCAGCTTCCAAGCATCGTGAGGTCCTCAGTGTTATAACGATGGCGGGACTTCATGCTTTGTGGAACGCACGAACGGCCCGTGTTGAACGAGACTTCAGAGCAAGGTCCGTCGTCAGCTACCTGAAGGCGAAGCTTTTGTGGACAATATCGGTAATCGGAAGCAAGAAGCTCTGTGAGGAAAAACAATGGGAAAAACTATGTCCGATAATAAACTGGTTAGATTGTGCGACATTCGGCCGCATCCTCTAAGGAAGTTACAGGAATGTCTTGAGAAGGGTCTATGTAAGCCCGTGTTTTAATACGAAGGCACACGAGGGTGTGCTGTATGTACTTTACTTGTTTTATATTGTGCAATAAAGAAAAAAAAAAGTTTAGACGTGTAGAGTAGGCACAGTGCTCGGTTGCCATGTATGACGCCTGGGAATCGATTCCCTTCCCGTCCAAGATTTCTTTCTCAACTGTGGACAGGCATTGCTATGACACAGCAGGGCGGGGTGTCGGTAGTAGAGTGGGCATAGTGCTGGGTTGCCATGTATGAGGCTCGGGGATCGATTCCCCTCCCGTCGAACATTTTTTTCTCAACTGTGGACAGACATTGCAATGACCCGCACTTTGATTCCACAGGAGGGCGGGGGCTCGGTTGCAGTTGCTAATGCTTGCTTGTTGAAAGGGTGGACATTTCCTAAGATAAATCATTCACAAGAATACACACAACGGCTTTGAGCTCACCAAGGGAATGCGTGCAATGCAATTGATGTTATACTTTCATGGTAAAAAGCATCTGTTGCAGCTTTACAAACAATACCATCTGTCAGGGGCACAGTCACGCGGGAAGTTGTCTCGATATATTGCAGGAGAGTACTCAGTACTGGAGAGAAATGAGCACACAGAATAAAGCATTAACTGATTAGAATGGCTGACTGGGCCTGTTAGTATATAGCTATACGAATAAATTGGAGCTGTAAGGACAAGGGACCAGTCCTGTGTATGTGTGTTCTTAATGTCCCTTGTCCTTACAGCTCCAATTTCTTCATATTAGCTATGTACCAACAGGCTCACTCTTCCATTCTAATCAGTTTATGCTTTATTGTGTGTGTCCTCTCCAGTACTGAGTACTCTCCTGCAATATAACGAGACAATTGCATCTGTGATTGCGCCCCTGACTGATGGTACTGTTTTCTTAAACTGCAACAGATGCTTTTTACCAAAATGTACTTAGTGCGAGTACACAACTATCTCACAGAATGACCCACTTGTGGTGCCATGTATAGAACCTATGCACACTTTTCTTGGTGCCCAAATGCCTTAACAGCTGTCATGCCTGTCATGAGAACTAGCAAGAAATCCTCAACAAGTCATCCTCCTTGCAACACGTCAGTATTTCCTGATTGAAAGAGAGTAGCAGCATCCTTCTTGCCTTTGTGTGTGAGGAAAAACACTGAACTGCTCGTTTGGGCTCTGACCAACAAGACAACACTGCTTTGATTGTCGCCATCTTTCCCCTCACTGTAATATATATTATAGTCCCTCATGGTGGTGCACAAGTACTGCCTTGTAAGGTGAATTGAATGCTTTGCAATGTGCCATCCATCACACCTCAAATACTGAGCTGCGTAGAAAGCCAAGTGCTACACAGTCACGTAATTTCCCTAATATCAACAAATACTTTATTGAAGGTATAAGAAGAAAAAAATGACATTCCAGTACAATATAGTGTCTTACAGGGGCCTGCAAGGGCTGTCTCTATTGCATCTTCCTCTGTCTTTGTCAGTGCACAGCCGAAAGTCATGTCCATAACAGCAAGCTTGGAAGACAATGATACTTTGCCAGTTTAGAATGTTGCAGACATGTCAGCAAGGCAGGTGTCCCCACGCATGATGGAACCATGTGATTTTATGTAACATTTCGTTTGATGTGTCCTCTGTGTAAAAGCGCCTGACCAGTCACAAATATAATAACACCTTAAACCTCCACCTTTCAATCTTTGTGCCCCAGTAGAATGACTCTTGGCCTCCTTCTGCATTTCTTCCCTCCATGTATGAAGATCTTTAATCAGTAATCATAAAATATCAGTATTAACACAATTCTCATGTGTTTTATTTTGTTGTTCCCAGTTAAGAACACAACATAGGAATTCTGAGTAAACACACAAGTACAAAATTATAGGAATGATTAAGCACAACTCAAGATTATCGATAACTGTCGGAACTACGATATTTGTTACATATGTACCGACTTATGTGAAGACATAGAACAGGTGATACAATTAGACAGTCCGAACATGCCACCGAATTAGTCGAAGACGATGGGAACTGACGTTCTCAGTCTGGAACACTGACATCCTTTCAGAATTAGTCGAACTCGACAGCGTGGGTGTTCATTACGCACCAGACTGCCGTTTTGTGCAAGAGCATCATTTGCTGCAACACTTCCAAAATAAGTGCATTGAGCGCGAATGGCATGTGTGTTTTATACTGTAACAGAGCTTGAAACGTACCTGCCAGCGTCAGAATTTCACTTTTGTTTCTTAATTCACTCGGAAGTTGCGTACATTCGTCTGGTGCTGCTGTTGCCTGGCCTGAGAGAGTGCAGCATAAAAAAAATTGTTGCATATCTGTAGTAACAAAGCGGCCCACGGAACAATTTTGTACAGATGCCCTCATCTTTTCAACCGACCATGCAACTCGCAGTCGTTACTGAAACGTTCCCTCACCTGGTGAACATCGACGGGCGTCTAGTGACGAACTTGAACGGAATATTCAGCAAATTTGCTTCACCACTACCACAAATCGCATCCTCGAGCAAACCGCTGTCTGCTAACGCATGCGCAGGTGAAGCAAGCAGATGGCAAGGCGGCGGCCGTGGCAGCAAAGAACAACACGTGACGTTACTGCTGGCGCATGCCCAGCGCAATTTATTTTCCTCTCCCGAAGGCCAAGTGTCCAACATTTGTTTCTCAACTGTGGACAGGCGTTGCTCTGACATCCGCTTTGATTTCTCAGAAGGGCGGGGGTTCGGTAGATGAGTGGGATTCTGCTTCCGGCTTCCGAAGGGAAAGGACGTAGAATGTCACGCTCCGTAGAGGAGGATTCAACGGCTAAGCCTAGCCGTGGTGTCTCGGATGGATCAACACTGGATTCGACGGAGTACAAATTGATTCTTCCACCCATCCCAGCGGGAACATGCCCCACCAAGTCAAGGTGACTGTCTCAGTTGTGGCGCACGGGAGACCGCCGCTCTCTTTGAAGTGCAAAAAGGGTGGGACATGTACGTTGGGAGTGCCGTGCAGTCAAGTGTGGCAAATGTTTCCGCTTTGGACACTCGGAAGAAGAGTGTGTGAGGTCGTATGCTACAGCGGTGCAGGTGGTGAGCAATGACGACAGGGATATCCAGGAAATGCTAGTGGACGAAGAAGAAATGAATAGTCCACATCTTCAGGGTGAAGTTGCACCGGATATTGAAAGATCGGAGGGGCTTGCTCCCAGGAAAGAAGGGGAGGACAGGGAAGAGGTTATAGCCCCTGAGGCTTCTTCTGAGGAGCATCCAGCTGAGGGCGGCAACGATGGTGTGGTCGGCGGGAAGGGTAAAGGACAGGCCTGTGGGAAAGAAGAGACTCGAGAGCGGGACACTGGGCTAGCTGTTGCCGCGTCGCTTTGAAGAGGGGGTCGTCCGTTCATCGGATGTGGCAACGAATCTGACAGCGGATGACTCGCAGCGAGACATTGATGGGCTGAACAGTGAAGAAAGGTAAGGTCTAAAATGGAAAGTACTCAATACCAGAAGAATCAGGTTCAACCCTGCGCCAAAGATACCGTCGAAGGAGCGAAGAAAGACTACCTTAAGTAACATGAAAGAACTGATGTTCTGAGGCTGGAACAACATGGAAGGGACAAATACATACAAAGCCTCAATTTGCCTAAGAAATTAAGGATGAAAGATGAAAGTCACTGAAAAGGTTAGCCGGCTGTAGGAGTCGAACCCACATCTTCTGGATTGCCGGTCCAGGGCTCTATCAATTGAGCTGAGCTAACACTCCTTCCCAGCGACTTCCAGGGTGCGTCATCTGAAGGGACAAACCAGCCACTCTGTCTCACTCATTCTCCTTTCACTCTTACATTTTTGCTCACTCATACACACATTCACACGACGGGATCGACGCAGGCGGGAACTGTTGAACATGAAAGAACTGATGTTCTGAGGCTCTATGTACTGTACAATATATCAATGTGTTTAGCAGTACTTCTCATAAAGCACACAAGTACCAGACTTGCCATGTAGAAAAAGAAAAATATCTGGAATTAGAATGTGAAAAAAAATTTCACTGGCAGTTCCAGTTCTGAAAATGCTTTTGTGACAAGTTTAACTTCCTGACAAGCCACTCTGTAATTTCATGTTATTTAACAGCCAAAAGCTTGGAACATAAAAATGCACACATACAGTATGTACTCAATTTGTATCAGCAACCCCCCCCCCCCTTTTTTTGCATGCTTTAGGCTCAGTTCTATTGCTGTTCAAAATTATTTTTCATTGATAACTGTCAAATGCAATTACTGAAGCGTACAACGTGGCTGTCTTATAATGTACAATGTGTGTACACCAGTGGGTACTGTACCTAGAAAGAAAATGAGCGCTAGTGGTAGCAGCAGAGAGCTCCCTGGATGTTGACAATGAGATAGCCCTTGTGACACAGAGAAAACCAATTTTACATTGCAATATTTATTTTGTTATGCTTAACTTCCATAGTTTGTATGTACGCATAGCTTGCATAGATGTGCCATGATGCACCACCACTATTTTGTCGTGTAAGTAGGCAATGTGTGAGCAAAAGTGGCTTAGCTCTGTCCGTACAATCTAGTATGCGGATGACACAAAAACAACTTGCACTTATATAATCCACAATACATTATCCAATGCATTAGGTTCCAAAGGCATTCATGACAGATAATTCCTCTGCTGAAGAAGCAACCTTGATCAAGGTCTGGCCTAAGGGACTCCATCTCTGTCCGTAGCTCTGTCCGTACAATCTAGTATGCGGATGACACAAAAACAACTTGCACTTTATAATCCACAATACATTATCCAATGCATTAGGTTCCAAAGGCATTCATGACAGATAATTCCTCCGCTGAAGAAGCAACCTTGATCAAGGTCTGGCCTAAGGGACTCCAACTTCTTTGTCATTTCCACATACTTCAAGCTGAATGGCGATGGTTGACATCCGCGAAGAATAATGTGGACAAGGATGAAAGGCGGAAGTTAATTGCAGCATTCCAAAGGGTTCGTGCTCACCTTTTTACAGAGTAATTAACATCTCAAGGACGGTTTGACATTGTGACAAAAGCAACACGTAAAACATGTAATAATTAGAGTTCTGACAATTTGGAGTGTTAATTTGGCAAAAATCACAGGGTGCTTAGCACAATTTACAATTATGTAGATTAGATTTCAAAAACTGCAGCTGCTACATGGAATCAACTGCCAAAGCTTAAACACCCCATTTAATTAACACTCCTACTTATATTGTCCACCTCCCATTTCTTTTGGACTTCTTTCACAAAGGTTCCCAGTCCGGATAATTCGTAGAGAGCTAGTGCTATTTGAGAGCTTTCTTTTCAGCAAAGATCCTTCAGGCATTGTCCATGAACTGTGCAGTGAGTGGCTCATTTGAATATGTGCACTGATTAGATAAATATCCTAACTTTGGAACTTTACTTTGGACACTTTCGGTACGTACCAGGGCCCGCTGGCACTAAACTTAAGCTAGGACCCTAACCTTGACAAATTTGCTTCAGTGTCTTGCTAGTGCTTGTGTCACATGCTACTGAACTAAACTTTCCTATCAGCAAAATGCACTGCCAGAGCTGTGCCAGAGGAAATGCCTCAAGGTTAGGATCCTTGCACAAGTATCGTGCAAGCGGGCGCAGGACCTTCAGCAAAAAATATTCTGAGAACGTCTCAGCATTGACACTCAGTGACCTTTATGAGTTACTAGTTGGATTCTGTTTACATATTTCTTGCGTGAATCAGTGTACAAATGTGCTCTTTGGCTGCTGGGTAGTTTCATTTATAATCGAATGATGCCCGCCGGTCACATTTTTTATTTCTCTCGAAAAAAATATATGTTATCCGACCCACACAGAGATGCACAAGGTGCCTGACCGCAGGTCTCTGCTACATTTCCTTCTCCGTCTACGGTGCTTCGAAGCAACCGGCGCGATTTCGCGGCTTACATCTTTTCCAACTTTGTGACCTTGTGTCTCCTGAACGGGGTGTCCCATTTGAACGAGTTTTTTTTTTCTTGCTGACATAGTGGATGGTGCACATTCCACCGTGGGCTATTAAATTTATATGGTCAAAAGAAAAGTATACGAAAAAAAAATCCCGAAAACGCAACAGAGAGCCTTTTTATAGCACGTTTGGAAGCTCATGGCCGAGGTCCTTGATCTCCGGCTGTAATGTTCTTGGCATGAGCAGAAATACCATTCTCTCCTCTTTCGTTTGACGTTAAATACATTGCTTTATCTTCAGCCATTATCCTGTAACATAGCCGTAAACACGGAAAGCTAGGGGAAAATTCTCATTTTCGTGGCAGTTTTTACCCCAAAAGGACACCTTCAAATTTTCCGATATTTTGTATCGACATAGCTGAGCCATAGCTCTTTCAGGATATGCAATAAAATGTTTGCTTATTTTGGTTCCACAGGGCGCGCAATTTTTTCTCGCACGCCTATTCGGCAGCGCTCACAGGGGTCAAACACACGTACAAAGGGTGGACTTCTACCCCACTCCCTGTCTATATTTTTTATATTTATATTTTTGCTTTCGGTGAGGAAGTTGTCATGCCGAAGGCCGACTATAGTAATATGCACAGATCACTGTGATGTCCGCTGAAGTCAGTGTCGTCAGGGCTTCAAGCCGGACGATCTTGTTCACCTGAAGGCCCTGCTTCACAACCTGCAATCGAAACGTGTTGTAGCAGTTCACACATATTTCGTCGGTGTCGTGGACATGGACTGCCTCCTAGGTGCTCAAGGTGGTCTTCAAAAGCCCTGATCCTATCAACGATACTGACTTGAAGTTCTTGTTCCAGGGTATTTTTTTCTTGTTTCGTTGAGTGTAGTCCTGCAGAATAGTCGACTTCTGGTGTGGCTACGGCTGGCCATGGGGAGCGCAGAACTGCACGCTACGCCGACGACAAAACGAAATCCACGTCGTAACATCGAGGAAAGCAAGGCCCTTGTCTTAAAATGTGGACAGCGGCGGGAACCGCTAGACGCATAGAGACCGTCTTTTCCCACGCAGCGCCCCGACTGAGTGTTTCAAATTCTGTATTTGTTCACAAGCAGAAGAAACCAGCAAAACAAAATTACAAGAGAATAGACATCTCGCGCTTCGGCTCGGCAAAGCCGGAGTATTTACAAATGCCATATCCCCACGTCCGATTTCCTTCAAGCACGTAACCTTGAAGGGATTAACCGGGTTGGAAAGCCTAAGCAACGAACCTTTGCTTGTCTGCGGACATCACAGTGAGCTCTGCTTATTACTATAGTCGGCCTTTGGCATGACAGCACCCTCACCGAAAGCAAAAAGAAGGAAAAAAAAGAACGACAGGGGGTGGTGTAGAAGTCCACTCTTTGTACGTGTGTTTGACGTCTGCGAGCGCTGCCCAATAGGGGTGCGAAAAAAAAAATTGCGTGCCCTGTGGTACCAAAATAAGCAAACATTTTATTGCATATCCTGAAAGACCTATGTCTCAACTGTGTTAGTACAAAATATCGAAAAATTTGAAGATGTCCTTTTTAGGTAAAAACTGTCGCGAAAATGAGAATTTTGCCCTAGCCTTCCGTGTTCCGTGTGTTCCGTGTGTTCCGTGATGTCTTCCGCGCCATGTTACGTGATAATGGCTGAAGATGAAGCGCCGTAGACGGAGAAGAAAATATCGCAGAGACCGTGCGGTCAGGCACCTTTTGCATCTCTGTGTGGGTGGGATAACACATATTTTTTTCGAGAGATATAAAAAATGTGACCGGCGGGCATCATTCGATAATAAATGAAACTACCCTGCTGTCAGTTGTGTGTTCATCGGCCTGGTTCACACATAGGGGGTGGGAGTTAAGGATCAGATGGAAGGCACACTTCGTTTTTTTGTTCCTTTTCCCTACCGAACTGGTGCAGAGCGTTGTTTGGAAGTCAGGTAAATAAGGAATTCCAAATCGTGCCTTGTGGCTGTTCCTCAGGCAGCGTTCACACAGACCAACTCTGTTTACCAACACGAACCAACGTTTTACAAGCAACTTCGACCTGGTGCCATCTCTGTATTCACAAGTACCAACTAGGCAGCTCCGCTGACAAACAATCTCGCCTCATCTTATTCCACAATGAGAACAACATTCTCTTTAAAAAATGCCAACTGGGATGCCTCTGCGGCTTTCGGTTTTCAAGGAAGCAATTCTTTTATCTACACCCGCACAACTCGTAACCAGTGCAATTTAATAATAGTTGTACGGCACTATGACACAAATAAAATTGCATCGCCATTGGGAATGAAGGCATAAGTCATGTGGCAATGCTCCTCTCACTGACTGGCCAATGTATTACCAACTTCTGAAGGTTTTGGCTTTGTAACAGATTCCCTCCAACTTGAGTCTGTCATGATTAGTGGTGTCGGCTGACAGTCACCAACTGCGAAATTGGTCCAAGTTGGTGCAGAAAGTTGGCAGTGTGAATGCTGGCTTATTGTTCGACACCGTTGTTTGTGTGGCAGGTCACCAAGTGCCAACGTAATTTTTTAAAATGTTTTTTTTTGTTTCTTTTGCGATGCATAAAACACAGGTTCTAAAAGTGTCCAAAGTAAAATTTAAATGTTCGAAGTTTAGTTTTATTTTATTTGCGAGCAAATGCAAATGAGCAATCGACTGCACAGTCCATGACACCGCACTCCGAAGTTTACGGAGGTCTAATCTAATTTCGAGTGCTATAGTTCGCACTGGTGAAACCCAGCCTAAGACATACAAAATTAATTTATGTCTGTTTTGACTGAGTTACATGTGTCAAATGTGAACCACACACACTGTTTCCTGGCTGTAGGTCCTCTATGCCCACTCCGAAAAAGAGCTTGATGCGGCAACAGCCAGCCTTCAGAGCCAGTCCCACCCAGCGTACACTGCGAGGGTCGAAGCAATACTTGAAAGGAAAGAGGAGTGGGTGTTGCTCTTCAGGAACACGATTACAATCCGCGGACACAACACCAATAACTTTGCTGAGGCCTCGATACGGATTTTAAAAGACATCATCCTTAATCGCACTAAAGCCTTCAATGCTGTTGCCCTAGCTGATTTTGTTGTAACAGTATGGGAAAAGTACTTTGAAGGAAGAATATTAAAGCATGCGTACAGCCGTGTTGCAGCACATCAACTCCAGTACCACCACCTTGTCAGCAGAATGCCAGACAGTGCAGCAAACAATATTGTACTTCTAGATGATGATCTGTACAATGTCCCAAGCAGCAAGCAGGATGGAACATCTGATGAGGTCTGGGCAAAGGCAGAGGTTTGCAGTTGCCCAAGTGGACGGCAAGGTACCTTCTGCAAACACCAGGCAGTTATTCATATGAGATATGGTGGTCTTTTCCCAAATGCTCCTGTACTTCTGAAGATAGCTACGAATTAGGAAGGTTAGCCCTTGGGGAGAAGTGTCCACCATACGAATTTTTCTGCAGCTTCCAGGACAGTGTGGACGATTTTAACCTGAATGCCCCATAGTACATGAGAGGGAGTCTGATCTGTGTGCACCCCCTTCCCCAGACCCATTGCCATCAACATCTGACTTCAATGAGCCAGAATCGGTTCATCTGGTATGTATTGCAATTGTACTTTATCACTACCATCACATGATGGTTCTGCCATAGTTGTAATGATACTTTTTGTTTATATCAGGGTACTGCAACCAATACAAAATGAGCTGCAACGACTGTCCACACTAGTCGGACACAACGACACCTTTGAAAAGTGTCTTGGAAAGATCGCATCACACCTGAGCCACATCAAGACAGGATGTGGTGCAGTCGGAGCAGCTATCACAATAAGTGCTGCACTTGTGAACCATGCAAGAAAGGGTGGGGAAATTCGAGTTCAGCCCACAGCAATAGCACGAAGGCGGGGTGGGGTTACGAGGGGCTCAAAGAGAATTCCTGCCGGTCGACCTCCCAAGGAACCAGCTCGGAAAAGGGCAAAGAAACTGGGTCACACAATCAGCAGCAGCACATAAGAAAGAACGTTCCCCATGCTAAGCACCACGGTCAGGGACACTAAATCGTTCACTAGGTCCCTTGCTAGATCATCAAAACAAGGGCCTTGAGAACCAGCATGAGCAGAAATGCTGCACTTGTGATATGGAGCTATATGGTTTCCTATAATGGGTAGTAGTAGTTATGCTGATGTGCAGAAGTTGGCTTGAGAGCTACATCCAAATCTTATCCATGAACTCCACGATAGGCAAGCCTGAGCGATGGGCAAGACACGTAAACAAACACAAACACGAGGGCTCAAACGAGGGCTTCTTGCTTATCATGGAGTTTATCTACCAGCTAGCCTGCATTTACGCCATTTTGTTTATTCATGAAATGTTGTTTTGTGTTAGCCACCAATGTATCTTTATTACAAATATCCAATCAATACATTATTTTATATCATACATTATTCTTTGTTTGACACAATACGGTTTTCCTTCACTACAAGTCTAGGCCACATCTGTCGTTCGTTTGACTCGCCTGCAAATTTGTTGCTGATGACTGCAAAATATAACCCAAGCAGCACAAAGGACTGGGATTCGGCTGGGAACGTAACGGGGATGATGGGTTCGAGGTGGCCGATATCGCCGTCACGAGCCCGACTGCTTCCCGACTATGTGAGGGGGAAGAATTGAGAGAGAGGGAAAATACATAGAATTATTTCCCGATAGATCCCCGTGCGTGTCCCGGCCAGGATTCTTTCCCGATGGATCCCCGTTAACGTCCCGATCTGCTGTGGTGTACTGGCTAAGTATTTCTTCCCGCTCGTCTCCCGATGTTTATGCAGATTCGGTAACACGTGATCGGATGGTACAGCTTGAGACAAAGTTTCTGAAACACGGGTATTCTGTACTGGACTTCTCCCAGCCACCTTTGGGGAATGCTTGTTGAACAGAATCCTTGGGAAAAATCTGCTCAAGGATTCTGTTCAACAAGTGTTCCCCTGAGGCCGCAGGGGAGGCGTGGAGAAGTGAAATACAAAACACCCGGGTTTCAGAAACTTTTGTGCGAAGTTGTACGAGACAGTGAAGCATCCCTTCAGGAAGGAATCTGGCTGTCTGGTATGAGGTAACTATTTCAAACATTGGGCTGCAGTTCACTTCATGTGTTGTATAGTTCGCTCAGTTTGAATGACTGAAAACATGGACACGCAGCAGCCTGAACTTAAGTATTAATGGCGTCTCACTGCAAAGCAGGCAAGTACAAGCTACTCGGGACGAGTCGGCCACACCCGAACGAAACGACCGAATCACCCGAAACGAAAAACTCACGTGAAACGAAACGAAGATAGCTTTAGCAAGTCGAACTGATCGGACGAAAACCGCTGCACCGAAACCCGCAAAGACTACGATGGAGCTCCCTGCATTTGGACTACCGCGACTGCCATCGCCATCATCTTTGTTTTGGTTGTCATTGCCGGGTGCAAATGCCAGGCGTGTGTGTTGTTAATGTTTTTGTGCTACAAGTTTTGCAAAGTTTGGTTCGGAGGGAGTATGGAACGCCATTTTGTGGTCAACGTGGCCAGAGTGCCTCAATAGTACTCCTGCCGCGTTCTGGTCACCGTTATAAGTGTGATGCCCTGACACCATCAGCAGCTTTTAAGTAGATTCATGGCACATAAGGAACCTGTGATGTACAAGATCGCACACAGTCAAGAAAAATGTAGCATTTAACCTTGCTTTCCTTGATTATAAAAAGGAAGAAAGAAAGAAAGAAAGAAAGAAAGCTAGAGAAAAGGTCGGCAACACAGTGAGTGTTTTCGTTTGTTTGTTTGTTTTTTGATTCCATCGATCTCTCGCTGTCACATTGCACTGCCGTTCTGTTGACAATCATAACTAACTAATAGCTTAGCTTTGACCAATCCCTTGTTGCAATTTTGCTTCAAACACAACATTCAGTGATTCTTATGAAAACAGCAGCATTTCCCGAAAGATCCTGGAACGGCCACTATCTCAAGAGGTAGTACGATTCAACCGTCGTCATATTTCGTCCGCCAAGCCATTGCGCGGAGATGTTGGGTCCATGCCCATTTCAACGCAGGCTCACCCGCACTCGCCCGCGCTCGCGCGTCGTCGCTTGTCTTCCATGCCATCAGCCAGTGCTGCCTGTCGCGCATGCGCTGTTTTTGTGGGGTTCGCTTTGGCTGCTGCAACGGTCGTTTCTCGTCGCCGCGTGTAGTTCGCATTATTGCGAGCGTTCCCGCAAGTCTAAAGCGTTCTAGAGGCTTTGTATTGTTGTTCTCACCTGATGCTGTCGTTCTTGCCACCCGTCTGATATTGCAACTGTCCGTAAGTGGAAGCGTTCCTTCTAACCACGAGCAGACCAGTCGGTCTCGTTTGACATGCCAAAGAGAGAAGATGCTGCCTTGCATGTGAAGCCAAATCGTTCTTCGCCTTGAGGATTCTTGCCGTTTCTGGTGTGTAATTAATATAACTGTGAAGTAATATGTTCGATTGCACCATGCATTCTCATTGTCCGTTTTACTCTATTTGCAGGGATCTGCACAACGACAGGAAGATAGAACGCCAAGTGAAGTCGACTGTATGCTTTGTGCAGACGATATGTCATGTTTCTACACTGCTCTACATACAGGGTGTCCCACCGAAAAAGGGCCAGGGGCTAAAAAAAAAGACGGAGTGCTGGACACAAATGGACCCAATTGTACGTGCTTAGCAGTTATGTGGTCTATCCAAAAATATATTTTTCATCGCCCCTTGTTAATTAATTAGCGGTAATTAATTTTCTCACTTTTCAATTATAAAAGCTACGAAGTTGTCTCAATGAGAACATCTGATCTCTTCGGTCGCCTGATACCAAAGCCGTTTTCAGAACAAAAATCCGCTCGATAGATCGCTCACAAAAAATTCGTGAAGGAACACCATTTCTTTCTTTATTTTGTTCATTGCGCATCCTCGAAGACGCGTATTTCCTTCATTCCCAATGTGAGAGAGTGAAAGAGCACAGTGCCGCCTCATGCGTCGAAGATGAGTTTTAACTTGGGGGAAACAAAACAAAAATGTATGGGGTGACTCTATCGCAACTGCCCTTATCTTGGGTTGCTATTTCTGTTTTCTTTTAATCTTTTTCCAGGACGCAAGAGGCGATAGTGTGCTCTTTCGTCGTCTCGTTTTGGGGGTGAAGGAAAGAGCGCCTCTAAAGATGCGCAACGAACAAAATAAAGAAAAAAAAAGGTGTTCCTTCACGAATTTTTTGTGAACGATCTATCGAACGGATTTTTGTTCTGAAAACGGCTTTGGTATCAGGCGACCGAAGAGATGAGATGTTCTCATTGAGACAACTTCGTAGCTTTTATAATTGAAAAGTTAGAAAATTAATTACCGCTAATTAATTAACAAGGGGCGATGAAAAAAAAA
Source organism: Ornithodoros turicata (assembly GCF_037126465.1). Lineage (NCBI taxonomy): Eukaryota > Metazoa > Arthropoda > Arachnida > Ixodida > Argasidae > Ornithodoros > Ornithodoros turicata. The sequence goes on along the minus strand of NC_088201.1, from coordinate 104,140,183 downwards.
TATTTTTGGATAGACCACACAACTGCTAAACACGTTCCATTGGTTCCATTTGTGTCCAGCACTCCGTCTTTTTTTTAGCCCCTGGCCCTTTTTCGGTGGGACACCCTGTATAGGTGTCCTGCCATCGTATTTTCTGGAACGATATTTCTTGCAGGTTCAGCGTGTATGACGCAGCGGCCTCCAGCAAGAGAAACGCAAGCACCGTGTTTAAATGTGGTGGGGACTCTTGCTCGACATGACAACGCTTAGAAGTGCTTTTTCGGAAGAAGGACAAGTTGCACCGGAAATGAGGACCTAGGTGTGCTCTTTTGCGTTGTTGTTCACCGTTCGATCATTACCAATTTTTGTGCCCCCGTGAGTTCAACGCTCAGGTATGTTGATGGTAAATGGATATGCGTTAAAAGGTACGTACTCCGGAGTGGTGAATAAAGTGATTTGTTGCTGCTGTCTCCTGTTCCTTGAGGGTTCTTGTCGGTACTCATATACCGCAGGCATGAGGGGCTTTCTTTGCAGAACATTTCAGGAAACCAAGACTGCAGCATTTTTAAGATTGCCATAACCAGCATCAATGCAGCTCTCATATCAACATCAGCATCAAGACAGCTCTGATGTTAACATCATCATCAGAGCAGCTGTGATGTTAACATCGGATCTGATGTGATTTGGAACACTGTCTTGATGCTAACATCAGCTGGTGTTAACATCAGCATCCCAGACAACACGAGCGGATCCGAGGGATGCTCATGGGATGCTTTTTGCGGGATGTGATGCATGTCCCTGGGATGCACGCAACTCCTCCCATGCAGCTCCCCACAAGGTCCAATGGAACCCCGAAGTATGTCATTGTTCGTGTCCCGTGGATGTTCGCTGGGAACCTCAAGGGACTTCATAGGGACCTTGTTAGTACACACTGTGTGTGCACTGGAAGCAGGCTTCCCTGTATGGCACAAGTGCTATCCTGAGAAGCTAGCCTCCTGGCTGCAGATTTCGTGACGTTCCTACACGAATCCACTGCTAGTACCTTGCTGGTACACTGCTGTTACACGTATAGAAGAGCACATTTGAGTCAAAACTCACAAAATTTTATTAAATTGCCCTTGTTTCTCTCGAAAATAGAAGTACAAAGGTATATCATGTAGAAATCCTACTGTGTAAAGTATCACAATAAAATATCACAGGCCGTGTCAACCACGGGTACATGTGCACTGTACCACATGTGGAAGATGCATGTCAATTGAAGCGCTATAACGTGAAAAAGGTTATACAATAATAAATAGTGCAAAGATCTGCACAAACTTCAGGACAAGCTTTATAGTCTAACACCAGGCCTATTCCAACTCTTAACTGGAGTCTTAAATAGTTCAAAAAAACAGGCAAATGCTTTTGCCTTGACAGCGGAGGACATGCTCACCCGACACATAGGCTTTGGAAAGTCCTTGGCAAAGGTAAAAATGTATGATGCACCAGTGTAGAGCGACAGAACCAAGCTCGCCGTTGCTGTTCAGTGCATACCGATGTAACTTACACTTACTAATACACTTATGTAACTCAAAAAGGAAACAAACCAAATCCACTTTACAACAATGCCAAATAGAACATATGACTGATATGGTAGTGCAAGTGACCAGAACGAAGGCGCAGGCTTTGAAAAGCTCCTCGCAACAGTGAAAAGGAATGGCGCATCATGAGGGGATACCACCAGGCTCGCCGTTGCTGTTCAGTGTGACCAGGTAAACACTTATGCAACTCAAAAAGGAAACAAACAAAATTCACTTTACAACAATGCCAAATAGAACATATAACTGATGTGGTAGTGCAAGTGACCAGAACTAAGGCGCAGGCTTTGAAAAGCTCATCGCAACAGTGAAAGGAATGGCACACCAATATGACGGGATACAACCAAGCTCGCCGTTGCTGTTCAGTGTGAACAGATAAACCCTTATGTAACTTAAAAAGGAAACAAAATCCACTTTACAACAATGCCAAATAGAACAAGTTACTGATGTGACAGTATTAATGACTACAGCTAAGGCTCAAACAAACACATTGTACGTCGCAACCATAGCTCAACATTTTGGGCCACAAAACTCAGTGTCACAATCGTCTGATAGGGTGTGATCTCAGTCATAGGGTACGAACTGAGGTCGACATGGCATATCTGTGAGTTCGATCATGCCCCGTATAGGTGCACTCACTGAATGACATCTCACAACTGTCCAGAGTGTTCTGCAACACGATGACCCGGTTCGTTTCTCAGTTTGCCGATCAGAGAAGGATGACAAGCGTCATGTTTCGTCTAAAAACGTTCGTTTTAATCATCATCATCGTGCAAACTTCCTCTTCGTCCTTTTCGTTTCAGGACAGTTCCCAAACCCATTCAACACACACAAAGAAGATAAAGTTAGTTTCGATTCCCCAACATCCTCCCCCGCAGTGAGTAGTTGCTCACTTGATTAAACAATCTCTAGTGGACAGAGAAGTTGCACAGGTCGACGTAACAACGTTCCGTCTGGTAGTCGGACTGTGCACGCTCTTACTTTTCCGTCAGCACTGGGAATAATGGTGTCTACCCGACACATCTTCCACAGATGTCTTGGTAAGCGATCTTGCATGAGCAGTACCAAATCTCCGGGCTTCAAAGTTACTGCATTTCCACGTTTCGCTGTGTGATGGGACCGAAGTTGTAGCAAATAGTCCTTCCTCCATCGGGTCCAGAAGGAGTTGAGCAGCTGTTCACGACGTCGGTAACTCTTGTTCAGCGAGCTCCAGTCTGACGCTGTGGACGTCACCTTGTCAGTTGGCAACGTCGTCAGTCTCTTTCCCACCAGGAAATGAGCAGGAGTTAGCACTGAAGAATCCTCTGGTGTATCATGAACAGTGGTGAGCGGTCGAGAATTTACTATGGCTTCAATCTCGGTCAGAATTGTGATCAGTTCGTCATGATGGAGTAAAGCTTTTGATAGTGATCGTCGGAGAGTATTCTTCACTGATCGCACCATCCTCTCCCAAAACCCTCCCCACCATGCTGCTCGCTCGATAATAAATTTCCAGTGGATACATTTTTTGGAAAAGTAGGCGAGTACCTCAGGGCTACGTATATTGTTCCAGAGGATCTTCAAATCCTTAGAAGCTCGCTTAAAGGCAAGCCCATTGTCGGAATAAATAATCTTACATAATCCCCTTCTGGCTACGAACCGGCGAAATGCCATGAGGAATTGGTTTGCTGTGAGATCGTCGACAACTTCTAGGTGTACCGCTCTTGTTACAGCACACGTAAAAAGAGCGATGTAGCATTTCGTTGAGTTGTTGCCTACAGTCTTGTAGAAGAGGGGTCCCGCAAAGTCTGTTCCCGTTACCTCGAAGGGTCCAGTCCTGTTTATCCTATCAGGAGGAAGCGGGGCAACGTCTTGGAACGTCGGTTGAGCGCGTTGCCGCTTGCACCACATGCACTTGTACAGAGCACTTTTCACAGCTTGACGACCCTGGATAATCCAATAATGTTCTCTTAGCTCAACGAGCGTGTCACGAACTCCAGAATGCAGTAAGCGTTGATGCGTCTTTTCGATAAGTAGTCGCGTGTAAGTGTGCTGCTTTGGTAATATCAATGGATGCTTCACTTCTTCGTTTTCGTTGCTTCGTTGTAATCTTCGCTTTATCCGTAGAAGTCCATTCGGGTCCAAATATGGGTGGAAGTCTCTTAGACTTGACATTGATTTCACTGGTTGTGAGCAATGCAGTGCTTGCAACTCTTCTGAGAACACCTCCTCTTGAACTTCTTTGATCCAGTACCTTTCGGCCTGCTGTAGCTCTTCCGTAGTGAGGGGGCCCCTTTCTTTAGGCTCTCTCTGTCTCGCATTCTGTATAAACCTGTACATCCATGACGTTACCCTGATGATTTTATCCAGCGAACAATAGTCGTTCAGATTTAGAATTGGCTTCAATTGACGAGATGGCAGGAGCATGACGTATGTTGTCTTGACTTCTTCGTCACGGAAGTTTTCTCCTAGCATTCCGCGCACGTCAACCAGCTTCGGCCAGCTCGCTTCTGTTTCCTTCAGCCATGGCGGTCCTTCCCACCAGACACTTCTTGCCTTCAAGTATTCAACGTTTACGCCACGTGTAAGAAGATCTGCTGGATTTTCTTTTCCAGGACAGTATCGCCAATCTGAAAGATTCCTGTGACTTTGTATTTCAGAGATTCTGTTGGCCACAAAGGGCTTGTAGCGTTGTGCTTGACCCTGTACCCAGTAAAGTACAATCATAGAATCAGTCCAGAGTGTGGCCTTAACAATGTCGCTGAAGCTCTGGTTGACATAGTTGCAAAGGCGAGTCCCTAGCAGAGCTCCGAGCAGTTCCAGACGTGGTAATGTGATGCTTTTCAAAGGAGCAACTCTGGTTTTCGACAACAAAAGTTGAACGGTGCATGATCCGTCGGCATATTGGCTCCTGATGTAGGCGACCGCTCCGTATGCCTGTAAACTGGCGTCGCAGAATACGTGTACGGATTGGCTGAGTACTTGCGCCGTACTTTTAATGCTCCTTGGAATCCATATTTCATCGGCTTTTGGGAGTTCATGACACCATTTTTGCCAGTCTTCCAGAATGTCGTGCGGGAGACTCTCGTCCCATCTTAGTTCCTTTTGCCAGACACGTTGGAACAAGATCTTGGCTTTTATAACGAATGGTGCGAGAATCCCAAGAGGATCGAATATTCGCGCTACCGTTTGAAGCAGGCTACGCTTGGTGACGTTAGCTGTCAGCAGAAAGTCCATCACGGAATTTAGCGCAACTCGTAACGTATCACTTTCCGCGTCCCAAACCAGACCTAACACCTTCCTCTCGTGATGTGAGATCAGCCTTTCGTCTTCGTAGTGCCGCAGAGTTGCACACAGCTGTTCATCATTGGTTGCCCATTTTCGTAATCTCATGCAGCAATCTTCAAAAATGATGACTGATTCCATCCAAAGCTGTTGTGCTTCTTCAACTGTGTCGACGCTGGTTACCAGGTCATCTACGTAGAAACTCTCTAAGAGGAGTTCGCAAGTCTTCGGGTACTTTTCAGACGATGTTTGTAGATGGTGTCGCACAGTTCCAGCTAAAAGAAAAGGGCTTGAAGTAGCGCCGAATGGGACCCGTGTCATACGCAGAACTTCAACGTCAGGTAATGGTTGTCCCACTCTCGGTGTTGTCGTGTACCACAGGAATCTTAAAGCATCGCGGTCAGCTTCGGCTAATGAAATCTGTAGGAAGGCTCTCTCAATATCAGCGATCAGTGCAACTGTGTTCCTGCGAAAGCGGAGCAGAACGTGAAGGACCTCCGGAATCAGATTTGGTCCAGCATGAAGAACATCGTTGAGAGAAGGTTCGCTAGCGACACTAGACGAAGCATCAAATACAATCCTTATTTTTGTGGTGTCCCTTTCACGTCGAATCACGGCTCGATGAGGAAGGTAGTACTGAGTGTTAGTCGAGTTGTCGTCCGCTGGTATCTTTTCCGCATGTCTGTTTTGTTCGTAGAGGCGAATAGCAGCATCGTACTCTTCAATTACCCCACTATCTCTCATGAGGCGTTTCGTTAGCGATATGAGTCTTGTCTTTGCTACTTCTAGATTTGAAGGTAGCTCGTCTTTTTTCGTGGTCCAAGGTAGGGAAACTTCATACCTTCCGTCTTTCTTCGTAATTGTTTTAGTAAAATGATCCATCACTTCATTAGTATGATCTTCTTTGCATTCGGTTTCGTTGTGCTGAATCCCAATGTGTTCAAGTTCCCAAAATCTTCGCAGCTGGGAAGAAGTTTCGTCTTCAAAGCTTTCCGCTGTTACTCTAAGCACACCTACATTGGTGTCCAAGTTGTCAGACGGCGATGAGGAAGTAGGGCCTTGAACTGTCCAGCCGAATATCGTTTTAATCGCGAAGAGCTTGTCTGTGATTGGTTCCGTCTCGCCTGTCACTACTGCCCAGTAGGAATCTGCACCAATGAGGATCTGGACCTCGCTATTACAGGTTATGCCCGTAAGTACAACGTCGGCCACCTGCATGCCTCTCTCGGCTAGAGTTCGTGTTAGATTACAATCAGGTGGGTGTAGCACATTAGCTGAAATATCAGGTGTTTCCAGTGCTTCAACACACACTTCTTTGCGGGAATATTGGCTGCGAAGCCAAACTTTAACACGACGACACCTTCTTTTCAACGGTCTACAACCGAAGGCGCATATCGTCAACACCTCCTCCCCTACTGATTCGCAGTCAAGCAGATGTGAAAGGGACTCCTTAATAAATGTCCTTTGACTTCCTCCGTCAAGCATTATCCTCACAAACTGTCGCTTTGCGTTAGTTTCTGCCCATACCCGAGCTGTCAGTAGAAGGATCGTGCCGCTGTCTCTGTTGATTTCGGACTCTGACATGGTAGATGACAACACACCCAAACGAGAATTCCTGGGTTCTTCATTGCCTTGTCTCTTCAAGGGCTGTTCACATAGTACCGTGAGATGATGCCCACCACAGTGTGAGCATTTTAGACGAGGAGCGGTTCTGCAGCCTCTTGATCGGTGATACCGCTTTCCGCACTTGAAGCAGCGACCTTCTCGCGAAAGTAAAGCTTTCTTGTCTTCAACCGCGAGGTTGCCGTTGCAGTTTTCTAGAGTATGGTCAGTTGCTTTGCATAAAACACAGTCTGACTGTCGAACTGTCACTCCAGTCGCCAAGGCTCCGGTCGTTTGCCGCTCGAAAGGTCGCCTTGTGTCCCTTCGTTCCGTGCTATGGCGTCCGCCTTCCATGCGCTTGTCGATTGACGACATGTCCTTCTCTCGACTTTCCACTTCGACTTTGAGAAAATCTAGAAAATTCTCAATTTCTTCTTTGCCTTCGGGGGTACCTCCCGCGTACTTGCGATTGTAGTCTAAAGTCACCTCTTTTGGTATGACCTTCCGTAACACAGTCATCAGCATGACTCCGTAATCTTTCGGGTCGACATCAAGAGCCCGTAGACTTCGTATCCTTACTTGGATCTCATCATATAGTTCCCGAAGTCGAACGGAATTCTGTGCATCGTTAACCTTTGGCAGATTCAACAACCGGTCTAGATGTTGGTCGACAATAAGTTGCTTCTGGTTGAAACGTTGTTTCAAAATGTCTATCGCAGCATCGTAGTTCTCGTTGGTAAGAGGCAGCCCGCTAATAGCGGTAGCTGCTTTGCCAGTCAAGTAGCTCTTAAGGTACTTGAACTTGTCAACTTTGTGCAAAGTTTCGTTTGTATGAATACTGGATTCGAACTGATCCCAAAACGTCGTCCAAAGCGTAAGTTCTCCGTTGAACTTCGGTACTTCTAACTTTGGTAGTTTCACCCTGGTATCAGTGGGGTTTCTTGCCCGTGTTTGTTGCGTGCCCGTTGTGGACTCCGGTTGTACTTCAGGTGGTCTCTCATGCGCATTCAGTTTCTGACAAATTTTTGATTTCGTTACACATATTTTTTCTTCGTAAGAAAAGACTGTCTGAATCTCATCAGCGAAGTCTTCGTCCACCACAAGAGCCTCGATAGAGTTGTCTAAAGACTTCAGAGTCTCTTCTTTTAACTTCAAAAGATCAAGTTTTGTGCAAAGCTCACCCGTCGTTGTAGTAGGTGCTCCCAGTAACACGTCGATTTCATTGATAAGCTTCGTCACTGCTGTACGTAGAACTCCTCGTTTTTGCTTTAGACGATCCATCGTTGTTGATGCTCAATCCACCCTCTCTAGTCGGTATCTCAGTGGAATTCCCGGGTTTCGGCACCATAAATTTGTGTTCTGCAACACGATGACCCGGTTCGTTTCTCAGTTTGCCAATCAGAGAAGGATGACAAGCGTCATGTTTCGTCTAAAAACGTTCGTTTTAATCATCATCATCGTGCAAACTTCCTCTTCGTCCTTTTCGTTTCAGGACAGTTCCCAAACCCATTCAACACACACAAAGAAGATAAAGTTAGTTTCGATTCCCCAACACAGAGATTGGCAGAATAACCCATGCTCTGGCCAGAAGTGTGAGCCTTTCAGGTGAGCGCACAAATATGCGTCATGATTCAGCTCAAAACATGTCATGTCAACCTTAGCGTGAGTTTCTAGTCCGCTGCTGAGCTCATGCCTTACCGGATGGTTTTGACCGCGAGTTCCATGGCCAAAATGGCGAGCTATGGTGAAAACTGAAGGATCAGGGCTGCATATAACGTACAATCAGCAGTGGTTCTTGAATCATGAGAATGATGATGCATAACTGAGCTTTAAGTTCTGCTTCTCACAAGTGCAGATAAAAATGGTGTCTGCTACACAATACTAAGCTAATGAAAACACTTAGTACAACTAATGGTAAATGGCGTGGCCAGCAACCAAAAATGCACACACAGGTGAAAAGGGCTACTAACTAACATAGGAAAACGAATGCCCGCTAGTTAAACGCCTAAAATGCAGAAAAAAACAGTTTCAATCATTTTGTACTGAACGACATTTGGAGGCAGTCGTTACTTATGGTTCTTGTCTACTGCACTCCTGACCTTCCTTTTGCTTCTGACGATCATGGGCTTGTGGTGCATGGCGCAGCCATGACAGGGTAGCTTGTTCCACCTCCTTCAGTGTGGCAGGGCCGGGGGTACCATGAGACTCTGTCAAGTGGTCTGCGAATAATGAAAACAGGCAAGTTGCTAGCAACCTAGTACTCACACAGAGAATGAACAAAATTTAAAAAACCAAGCTGCAAGAAAGCTGCAAGAGCCTTGTTCCCCTATGGCCATAACATCCTTCAGTGCCTCATCATTGCATGCTCTTGTACAATTTGTAGTGTTGGAAACGACGCAAATCAAGTGATACAGATGCTCAACAGTATGATACATACTCTGCATGATTTTCCAAGTCGTGAGATCACTGAACCTCCGCTTCCCCTTGCTTCCGTATAAACTGTACTCTCGCCCGACCTTGTAATGCAAGAGACGTGACAGGATCCTGAAGACAGATTCTCGGGTCGTGCTGCCCCCAATGGACTTGAAGTACCTTTTCTAAGTCAGAAGTAAACAGAAGAAATGTTTGCACAAGACATATATTAAAATAGATTATTCAAGCATTCACAAGTTTGTGTCAGCTGTGTCAATGACATACACAATAATATAGGAGAACAAAATAATATCTGAGAAGAAATTGCAATTTGTTCAGAAAACAATTGGAAAACGCAAAGGAAGCAAAATTATTGGTTTTGTGTTCTTGATCTGCTGAGAACAAAATTATGCATTTCCATTGCCACAATCTTACCTGAATGTGAGGAATAACAAGCAGTTACAATGCAGTGCTCATCACATATGCAAAAAATCTGGTTAGATACACATGGGCAGTCCAGTCATGGTTAAATTCATGCTGGCAAAACATTCGCTTAGATCACGCCTCCTTACTTTGCCATATCATACCAAACAAAAATGCCATAGCTTACATTTAACACATGTTTTACCTTTCCTATACCAACCTATCTGCATTTAAATCAACAGGACTGAACAATACCAGAAGCATGGAATGCCCATTATCATTTATAGGGACTGATTATAATCCACGATATGCAATATAAGATCATAAGTCTTCGTAGCAAACTTACCAGTTGAGCTCGTTTAGCAGGATTTTCAGCAAGGTCGTCTTCAAACTCCAAAAAGTCTGCAAGTGTCTGGAATGGTCTATCTAGGCAGATCTGTTGCTCTGATACATCGTCCATTGTGCTAAAACGCTGTAGTATCGTAGACAGCTGCTCACTTTGTGACTGCTGGGTCACTTTAAGGATGTGTGAGGTCTTCAAAACCTCCTTTTCAAATGCTACAAATTACAAAAAAAAAATTAAGGACAGCCAAAGAAAAAAAAAAACATGCATTTCATACGATGGCCAGGACTGTTGGATGGATAATCACAATGATTATTTCCTTCGTGGTCAGATCCTCTGCGCGGAGCTAGAATTCATTCACCGGACATTTGTATATCTCAGGCCTGCTCAATTGCTCATAAGTAATCGATGCCCATTACGTACCGTGACACGACTGATTCTGTGCTGTTTCTCTCCTGTAATCGACATTCAGGTCATGCCGTAGAGATGTGGTCGGGGCAGAAATGCTTCGCACAAAGTCGGCACCAATGCCTGCAACCACAAGAACGCTATAATGTGTTTAGTCTCCCAATTCACATTACTTTGAAGAGGCGAAGTACACTGCAGCTGTGGGTGAGTCACCCCTGGAAAACGGGATAACTGCTGTGGCCTGCAGTCCGTAGACATGAGCTGGGAACCTACAATAGAAAAGTGTACTTTCCTCAGCACACATATTAGCTAATAAGGACCGCACATGGCAGGTACCTGAAGTAAATAAGAAAGTTTTGTGTGCGCGGCAAACTTATGCCCTGTTATCGTTGACGGTATACTATGTCTTCTTGGTCGCCTGGTAATGAACACATGGAAGCAATGGATATCATCAGCTACTTTGCAAATCTAGTTTTTCTTAGCCCTTAGTTCTAGATGTGGGAAAGAATTCCATCTCACTTTGGCAACGAGAGCCTTGTACGAGCCCTGGTGGCGAGGGGTCGGCAGACCGCGGTAAGTACTGCACTGGCTGCACCCCTGAAATTAAGTGTAGCACTTAGTGTCAGAAAACATGCTTAATTGGTCCAACATTCAATTATTGGCATACTCCACTAGAATTAAAACCATAAAACGTGAGAACTGTACTGCTTAGTGAGTGCATACAAGATGTTTATTTTCAGCTTTTAAAGAATGTTTATTAAAATGCTGAAAGCGGCATAAATGTTTTTGCAGTTGAGTTATTCGGAAAGGCGAACATCTTTGGAGTAGATTATCTAACTACCAGAAAACTAATTACGTTAAGTTCATTAATTACCTTTTAATAATTAATTTAAACTATTATTTTAATCAATTATTTTTTATCTTTTAATCCCTGAATTTGGTATGCAAACGAGCCAGAACCAAGGCGACTGGGGACGCAGGGATTACGTTCATTTGACATCAGAGGGCCACATGCTCTGGAGGAATGGAGATAATTGGTGTGTGCCACTATAAACCACTTTCACGCCCAGATAAGCCTCCATCGGCCGGGGTGATGCGCTCCACAGCCATGCGTTTTGGGTTTAGTCTCACCTGCATATCAAAATTTGCGTATGGATATTTTGACGGTCGTACAGGTTGCATGATTTTTCAAAATGTGGAATGCCGTTCGAAGATAGCATCTCAATCTATTATCTCGCTTTTGTCCAAAATTTCCTAATTACAAAGTCAACTAATGTTCTTTCAGTTATTAGTCACCTGGCAGTTATATACTTTCTTCCACAGGATGTCCGCCTGGCCATAGAACTGAACTGCTAGAACATGTAGACTGCTCTTGTAGCTTTTTTTAAATAAGAATTCGGTGACACCCTGTATTTGAGGTGATTCCACCATGTATAGAAATTACATGCCACAGGGATATTACTGTAAAGATTGAAATACATGTGTGTGGCGTAGTTGATGCTGATGGCACTTCAATAGGAGGAGGTTCTCTTCCTTGAGCTTCTGCCCACCGCGGAAATGGGTAAGTACGCCCGAGAGCGACTGAAAGAAATAGCATAAAACGTGACAGAAATAAAAGAAGCAATTGAATCCTATTAACATGACAAATAATAGCTCCACTGTCATAACCACACCACCATCAAAGCAGTGGCACGTGCACGAATTCACACAGACTGCTGTTCAATGCGATATAGGGTTCCTCCTCAGTGCTTGCTATGCGCAGTTACTTTACTGTGATAACTTTAGTAACACCGACAAGGAGTAAATACTTCAGCTTGTAGTTAGTAATTGTTATTGTCCCAAGCTCTCGCTTTCACTGTACGTCTAATTTGTTACTGATTTAGTAAGTACACCTAATGGAGGTATTATGCATCGCAGCCATCACAGCGGAAGCTGAAGGTCTTGCTCTTACCATGCTCATGATTTCCTTGTGTCTCTGGCACTGACTGCACTTCCGTGGACTGCCCTATATAAAAAAAGAAATAATCTGGATCCATAGCTTCAAACATGAGCACAAACACAGATATCACAAACATTTTCTGGCGACAGTCTGCGCCAGATGTTTTGAGACTCACTCCTGTTCACTTGGTGCGACAAGTCAAAATACGTTGGTGGAGTTGGTGGCCTTGGCGGTGCGTAACCACACTCTTCAGAATCAGTTGTCCAACTGTCGTGGAATTGCACTTCGTCGTGGTCATGTGGACTGCCCCGATTTGTCCTTCTCCTTTTCCGTTTTCCCCTGCCTAGTTCTGTGTCACTTGCAAGATCGGAGGTCATTTCAGCCTTTTTGAGTTTTGTTTGTGCCTCCTCGTATGTGTCTGGTATGAACATAAAGAGCACAACACAGATAGTCACATATGACACATCCCATTACGATTTTGCATTGTGCCATCAATTACGTGCAAAAGTTGCTATTACATACCAAATGATGATAGCACGACACATCTATGCTTGGACCAGTGATGCTGCGGTACAGTTCCCCTCATAATAGAATGCCTGAGCTTGCCAGTGTCCTTTTCATTTGGCCACATACACGTCCCTCCGTCGACCATCCAGCTGCCATGTATGATGGCGACAGAATCTTCTTCATCTGGGAACTTAACCACGACATAGGTCTTCACCCCTAACGGTTAGAAGTGATATGAGCTGTACTTGGTTTCACACACAATAAAGAGTGCAAGATGACAGTCTTGATCACAGATGAGACATTACTGCATATGCACCAGAGGGAAAACAGCAAATCTATCTCTGAAGGGGAGCCTCAGAGCTTTCTGTTGGATCTCGGATAGGGACCACACATTCAAAGGTGAAAGACTGTGCACTACTTTTATGCCAAAAATCGATGACTTGCAGGGATGAGTATATAAGTATCCGGTGCTTAGGAATTTTCTGCCAATCACAACAGGTTCCTTCGTGGAGGACCTGAACGCAATGTTATCTATGCGCACAAGTGAACCATCAGCGAGATGCAAGTATTGTCACGCCTCGTTGTACGCAGAGTGAATTTCCCAGGAATGGTTACTTTCTTGTACTCCGGGCCTACACAGCTCACTGGGAGTGGTCCTGAATTATGGCTGATTGCAAAATGAGGTGTGTCTTGCGTAGCATTGATATTGGTGCATGGGAGGTTACGTTTTTCTATGATTCGGTTGTAGAGCTGCTCCAGGGGACGTCCTGGCTTCCTCAGGGTTGATTTGATAGTCTGCATAAAATTTTCGAATGGGAAGGCACTCCACGTGTCCAAAGCACCATGTTCTCGAACATCGTCTGCTAAGTGTATCAAGTTGTGTACATTGTGTGACACATTGTACGCTCCATAAAGAGAAGTGTAGACCTCGACAAAGAGCCTTAGCAGTTTTTCAGCATAATCAACATAGTCTTTGGATAAGACAGGGCTGCATAGGATGGTTATGGCTGTGTGCAATACCATGAAATTTGAAAAAAAGGGTCCAGGAACTAGCGAAAGCAAAACTATGGGTCCAGTGTAGAGCAGCAGCGTCCTGAACTCTGTAGCCTTCCATCTCTCTAACTCCGTGAGCGTACGAGGTCGCCTGCTAAAATCTGAACACATATGGGGTTCAACTTTAAGACACTGAACAGATATTTGGTCTCTTACGCTGCTTCCAAGGCGGTACGCCTTGTCCCCTTTGAACCACAGCATCAGAAGTTTGTGCATTACCCCGAGACATACCAGATGCATGTAGTCCAGTGGGACTGCTTTAACCAAATCAATCGGCAAGTTCTTTAATATGGTGTCAGTTATGTGGTGGTTCTCATTCACACGACGACGAAATGCATCATCGGTCATTAGCTGTGCATCCAGTTCAGGGAAACAAACTCGACCGTTCTGGTAGCTCCCCTCCGTAGTACACTTCGTACAACTGAAATATGCGCTGTGACCCTTAACTCCCAACACATAAGCTTTTGCTGGTGCATCAAATAATGCCGACTAGAACCACTCTGACAACATTCTCTTCTATGAGCACTCCGTTGGTCAGAACATCACACAGCTAAGTTACAAATGGCTCAAGAAAGGTGTTGGCAGAAATGCTTTTCGACTTGCCATAATAAACACCAATTGGAAATGGGGAGCAGTTACTGTTTTCGATTTTGCACAATATTGGCCAGAATTGATCTTTTGTGCTCTTTGTCAACGGTAAGCCATCAATGTTCACGTTGATAAGAATTTTCTCGCTTGAAAAACGCTGCCCTTTCAGTGCATGCTGCAGGCCAACAGTCAGTCCAAAGTGACAGTATCTGCCTTCTGCCATCTCGATAATGCAACTGGCTTCTCGTGGTGTGTGCAGCAAGGTTCTAGCACACGACGGGAGAGTTATGAACGATGGCTGGGACCGCAGAAGAACAAGAAGTGTTGTTAGATGAGTGTGCGGCACTGCAGACTCAGCTGCCCATTGTCTCAGCCGGTGCTCGAATGAGATTTCGGGAACAATTAGTGGGTGGTCTCAGCGGTCGGGACTTGAATTCTGTTGCACTTCAAACTGTTGGTGCCGTTGCTCTCTCTGCACAGTAGTTAGGTTGAGATCCAGTGGTAAGATTTGTGACACCGTGTTAGGAGTCCCTGCTGTTTCCTGTGACTCTGCGGTTGTTGAAGCGGGAATTCCACTACTGGCTTCTCTGCTTATTGTACTACCAATTGCGCACAAACTCTGTTCAATTCCGCGCCTTACGCGACGGTGAAATGTCGTTTTAGACGGCAGCATTTCTGCAAAGGCACAGCGTCTCACACAGCGAGCATCTCAATTTCGTGTGCGAGGATTGCGCGTCAATTTCTTTTTTCCAATCAGAGGTGAGAACACGTTGCAAGGGGCTTGCGCTTTTACAGAAACAATATAAACATACCTTCTTCCTTGTCCATCAATGAAGCTCACCGCCGACGCTCATTCGCTTGATACATGCCAATCCAATATTGCGGCTACAGTGACAAAGAAACGTACGCTTTCGCGCCACATATTTGGGTGCAGTTTCAGCCAGCCGCATCTGCGTACTAGTTTAACTTCACGGCTTCGCGTTACGAGGTTCTCTAGATATTTCCATTTCGCTCCCGCCAAGGTACAAGATGACATGGTTGCGGTTATGAATACCTTTTTAATGGTTTTTGGTGCTTTCAGTGCTGCTTCAAAAGATGCAGGGCGCTTTCCTTGAAAGTGCCATCTGCCGCGAACGCACACAGTTATTCGTCCCGCGCTCTGAAGGTCCCGATAAGATGCTCACATGGGACGCCTAGGGGATATTGTACAGCATATAACAAAAAGCAAAGTAATTACCTGCCAAGCGCGTTCCAGGGACGTTCCGGGGACTACAATCGCGGGACGTCGGACGTTGGGACTTTTTTCGGACGTCCCAATAAAGTTTCGTGTTGTCTGGGATCAGAGCGGTTCTGATGTAAACATCAGCTGGTGTTAGCATCAAGACAGTGTCCGAAATCACATCCGACCTGATGTCGCTTTTTTTTCAATAGGGATGCTTCTTCTTGACCATGTTTTTTTTTTCTTATTGACGTTTTTGTGAAGGAACGCTCGATATGTGCACACCATTGACTGTCAGCTCTAGTCACGGTCAGCTGTCATTGACAGTTTTCGTTGTAGTAATTGCTAGTCATTTGCACCAAAGGCGCTGGATGTGAACTATTTTCTCTTTCCTGGACTTGCATGTCTCCCAGCCGTTGGCGTTGTCATTTTTTCATAATTTAAATTTTCTCTTGGTAACTCTTGAGTTTCATAATCCCTACGCTGTGCATTTCACCATTTTTGATAAAGCTCATTCCACATACCGTGCACAGACTATTTTGTACTGACATGCAGCAATTGTTCCGTTACGTCTAATATTACACGCCATTCATTTTTGTGTCTGGGCAGTACTGAAGCGTGAGAAGATAGGCAGACTGCCTATTACTGCATAACTTTGTTTTCTTTGAGGCTCCACCACTTGTGCAGGCAGACCGCCTCTTGCTGTATACTTTTTCTTTCTTTTGAGACACCGTTGACGTGCCAGTGGTTACGCGGGCAGGCTGCATATTACTGTATACCATTTCCCCCCATGCAGCAATTTTACCGTTACGTCTAATATTAACGCTACAAGCCGTTCATTTCTTCCTGGGCCACTACCGAAGTGCAAGTTGTTAGGCAGACTGCCTACTACTGCATACCTTTTTTGTTTCCTTTGAGAGACCACCTCTTACTGTGTACGTTTTCCCCCCTTTTGAGGCACCATTGAAGGGCCAGTGGTTACGCAGGCAGGCTGGATATTACTGTAGACCATTTCCACCCTTTTCTTTTCAGGCTACGTTGCCAATGACAGTAGTTATGCGGACAGACTGCATATTTCTGTGTACCCTTCTGTTGTATCCGTACTTAGGCACATAAACCATAGTCATACGGAATGAGTTTATTCCATAGCCAACAAAACGTACACTGACAGCGGGCGGAGGCAGAAGAATAACATCCGCTTATCGGTCCGCTTTTATATCGTTCGCCGTCAGAACCAACCAATGGGAGTGGAAGTAAACAAGCGCACACGCGCGTCAAGGCTATCGCTGATAACACGGCAACAATACATTCCTAGACCATAACACTTCCTCCCTCTTAAAGATAATGCACAAGTAACAACCAAAATCCATATCATCACAGTTATATAGAAAAACACTTCCAACTATAGTCTCGCAACATCTTTATACAATATACACACATTCATAACACATGTAGCAGCCGCATCGCCAGTCCCTGACATCCAGCACCTACCCTGTGGCTCGAGTAAATAAACATCCTCGGGCCAGTTGGAACCTGGTAACCGACACAAATGGACTACTGCTTCCTGTCTCCTATAATTCCAACAATTGGTGACCCGGACGTTTGACGTTCCACGCTATTCACCATGTCTACAGGGGACGGCCACGTCACCACGACTCCCGGTACCCCCAGCATGGTACAACAGCCCACTTCCGTGACCGCTGTTAGCGTTAAACTTCCACCGTTTTGGGACCGGAACCCAGCCACCTGGTTTATTCAGGCCGAGGCCCAATTTCATCTGTCCGGCATCACAGCTCAGATCACGAAATTCTATTACGTCATCGCAGCGCTCTCTCCATCCGCCGCCGACGAGGTCTATGATGTCATCGCTTCACCACCTGCGGATTGCCCGTACGACAAGCTGAAGTCCGCACTTCTCAAGCGAACGACCTGTTCTGACCGCGCACGTCTTTAGCAGCTTCTGTTTGCGGAGGAGCTCGGGGACAGACGCCCCACGCAGCTGTTCCGGCGCATGAAGCAATTGCTCGGTGACGGAGCTGCTTCCACAAGTGACAGCTTCCTCAGAGAACTCTTTCTGCAAAGACTTCCGAGAAATGTGCAGATGGTCCTAGCCACTACGACAAACCTTTCAACGGACGAACTCGCCACCCTCGCCGATGCTGTAATGGAGGTTGCTATTCCATCACCCTCCGTAATACATGTGGAGACACCACACCCTCCTTTCCCAGAGCCCACACCTTCAGCCGTTTCGCAAGTGTCTACCCCCGCACCAACGCAAGACACCTCTCAGCACATGGCCGCCATTGAAAGCTTGACGCAACAAGTGAACAACCTTACCCATCTTGTCGCGACACTGGCAGCGCGGAGCCGTTCGCCAAGCCCCCGGCGCTTCCGCCGACGATCGCTCACCCCTCGCGGCCGGCGCAGCCCAAGCCCTCGGTCCAACGGCATGTGCTGGTACCACCAGCGGTTTGGCGCCGAGGCCCGGCACTGTTTCCAACCCTGCTCGTGGTCGGGAAACGCCCCACCCAGTCACTAATGGCGACAAGTGCACCGGGTCAACTCGAAAGTCGCCTTTTCTACGTTGTAGACCGTGTGTCAGGCAGACGCTTTCTCACAGATACCGGTGCCGATGTCAGCGTTATGCCCGCTAGCAAAGCCCATCGCAGCCGACAACCGTGTTTCACCCTACGCGCCGCCAACTCCACCACCATCCCGGTATTTGGCCAGCAGTCCCTCACTTTGAACCTGGGCCTACGACGAGACTTCCGATGGATTTTTCACGTAGCCGATGTCTCCCAGGCCATAATTGGTGCTGACTTTCTGACGCACTTCCGACTCCTCGTTGACGTTGCTCGGAAACGCCTTATCGACGCCACCACCCATCTTCAGGTTCACGGCATCCGGCATCGCATTCCACCCTGCCACAGCCTTTCTTACTGTGCGCCGGCGTCGCCCTACTCCCATATTCTGGAAGACTTCCCTGAGCTCACCAAGCCCCCCGACTGGACTCGCCCGGTCAAGCACGACGTCGTACACCACGTTGTCACTCAAGGCCCGCCCGTTCACTTTCGCCCGCGTCGCTTGGCTCCCGAAAAGTTCTCCATCGCTAAGGCTGAATTCGAGCACATGCTGGAGCTTGGCATTATCCGACCGTCAAGCAGCAGCTGGGCATCCCCACTCCATATGGTGCCCAAGAAGTCGGGAGACTGGCGCCCTTGCGGTGATTGCCGTGCCTTAAACCGCGCTACGGTGCCCGACCGATACCCCATCCCTAACATCTTAGACTTCACCGCTAACATCGAAGGCGCCACCGTTTTCTCTAAAATTGACCTGGTGCGCGCCTACCACCAAATACCCATGGCGGAAGACGATATTCCGAAGACTGCCATCATCACACCCTTTGGCCTCTACGAGTTCCTGCGTATGCCGTTCGGCTTGCGTAATGCAGCCCAGACATTTCAACGGTTTATTAACTCTGTCATCTTTGGCCTTCCTTTCGTCTATGCCTACATGGACGATATTCTGGTTGCCAGCGCCACCCCAGAAGAGCACGCCGAACACTTACGAACCCTCTTCGCTCGCCTACGAGATTACGGCATTGTAATCAACGCCGCGAAAAGTGAATTCGGCGTCCCAGAGCTTGACTTCCTGGGTCACCGCGTTAACCAGCACGGCATCCTTCCTCTGCCTTCTAAAGTCGCCGCCATCAAGGATTTCCCCCGTCCCACGTCCGTCAAACAGTTGAGACGTTTCCTCGGTTTCGCCAACTTCTATCGGCGCTTTATACGATCTTGTGCTGCCACACTGGCCCCGTTGGAAGCTCTACTCTCTTCCCGAAAACGCGACGCCGCCACGCTACCATGGTCCGACGACCATGTTCATGTTTCATGTTCACATCGACTTGGTCGGTCCACTTCCCAGGGTTTCAACTACATCTTGACGGCCGTTGACCGTTTCACCCGCTGGCCGGAAGCGGTGCCCATTGTTGACTCCACTGCTCCAACAGTCGCATCCGCTCTTATCAATACCTGGATCTCCCGTTTCGGCGCACCATCCATCATCACGACTGACAGAGGTCGGCAGTTCGAGTCTGCCCTCTTCGCCGCTTTCACGAACGCATTGGGCGCCAAACGTATTCGTACAACAGCTTATCATCCTGCTTCGAACGGGCTCGTCGAGAGACTACACCGACAGCTCAAGATCGCCTTGCGTGCCACTCCTGATACACCCTGGCCCGAAGTACTCCCCGTTGCCCTTCTTGGAATACGCACAGCCCTCCGATCCGACCTTCACTGTACCGTCGCCGAGCTGGTTTATGGCACAACGCTCCGACTTCCCGGCGAATTTTTGTCCGTCCCAGAAGACCCGCAACCCGACGCACAACAGGACTACGTATCCAGACTTCGCCGTGTTATGTCTTCGTTGCGCCCGGTGCCACCCCGCTCGCCTGCCCGGTCCGGTCCGACCTACCGACACCCCGACCTGGATACGTGTTCTCACGTGTTTGTGCGATGCGATGCCGTCAGAAAGCCGCTGCAGCCTGCGTATTCCGGCCCCTTCCCTGTGACCACCAGAACCACCCACCACTTCGCCCTCCTTATTAACGGCCGGCAGGACACAGTCTCCGTCCATCGCCTGAAGCCGGCGTTCCTCGACGTGTCCCTCAGCTCGCCCCTTCCCAGCAGCCACAAATCGACGGCACCCTCTTCCGTGGACAACCGCACAGCTCCACCTCTCCACCCAAGTCACCCGATTCCTCGACCACGCCACGTATCCTGGGCACGCAAGCTTGCCAGTTTTCGCTCCCTGCCCCCGGCAGGTCGTTAGGGGGGGAGCCCTGTAGCAGCCGCATCGCCAGTCCCTGACATCCAGCACCTACCCCGTGGCTCGAGTAAATAAACATCCTCGGGCCAGTTGGAACCTGGTAACCGACACAAACGGACTACTGCTTCCTGTCTCCTCTAATTCCAACACACAATTCTCTCAACAAGTTACACTGGACCTCGACCCACTCATGAATACCCGTATCGGTCCGGTTGCTTACGAATCCTCGTACCACGTCTTAATTGGACCGGTTCTAGTTCATCAGTAGAGTCCCTTTGTGAACTAGGCACATCATCGGAGCTTGAACTAGGTATTGGCCATGAGAAGGGCATATGCCTTGTCACGTCAGTGGTTACAGGTACGGATCGAAGGTGGTCCGGATGAACGAACCTAATTTTTCCTTGAACTTCCACAAGAAAGGTGACGTGGGACTTTACTTTTGTTACCCTCCCCGGAAGCCAGTTTACATCCTCGCCGCGAACAGTTTTGACGAACACTTTATCGCCAACTGAGTACTGATCACTGATGTTCCCGCGTCTCTTATCAGCCCTGTTCTTGATGGCTTGCATTTTTGCCTTCATGGTAGACGCTAGGTCAGGCTTCAATTGATCTAATCTGGTACGGACTTTACGACCCAGAAACAACTCGCTTGGCGATTGATTTGTAAACGTGTGTGGCGTGTTCCTGTAAGCGAATAAAAAGTTGTCCACACGATGTTGCAGCGAGCGCCGACAATTGGAGTCGCGATCCGCTAACGTGGCCTTCAGTAGGGCCTTCTTGAGGGTCTGAACTGCTCGAACTGTCTGAACTTCATGAATGCCTGACGACATTCTGCTGTCCATTTCCATTTGTTACTTTTGCGCAATAACTTATACAGTGGCTCAAGAACAGTGGCCAAGTTCGGCAAGAACTTTGCATAAAAATTTACAAGACCTACAAAGGCTCGAACTTCCGTGACACAGGTGGGTTCTGGGGCACTCATGATAGCATCGACCCTTTTCGGAGCAGGATGCAATCCGAATTCACCAAGAACAAAGCCCAAGTACTCAATCTGAGACTGAAAAAACTGACATTTTTCCAGATTTACTTTGATGCCGTGTGCCTCGAGCCTTTGGAGGGCTTGTTCAACTCTTCCATAGCACTCCTTTATGTTTTTACCACTGATCACCACATCGTCAATGTAGCAGGCACATCCAGAGATACCCTTCAAGACCTGGTCCATGACCGCCTGAAACATTGCGGGCGCGCTCGTAACCCCACAGGGTAACCGTCGAAAGCGAAAGAGCCCTAAATGCGTGTTCACCGTACACAGCTCCTGTGAGCTGTCATCAAGTTCTAATTGGTGATACGCTCTCGACAAATCTAGCACTGTGAAGCATTTTCCTCCCGTTAAGCTCGAAAATATGTCTTCCGACAACGGCAACGGGTAGTGGTCTATCTTACTGACTGGGTTGATCGTGACGCGATAATCAGCACAAAGACGCACCGAGTTTCCTTTATTTTTAGGCACGATCACTAGGGGCGTAGCCCACTTGCTGTTCTTCACGCGATACACAATTCCACTGTTTGCAAGGTTACGCAACTCGTCTTCAACCTTTTCTCTTAAGGCGTATGGCACAGGTCTTGATTTACAGAAAACAGGGTTCACATCATTCTCAAGTACGATGCTACCTTTGAACCCTTTAATGGTTCCGTAACCAGGCTCAAACACACTCTTGTGCTTCTCTTTTAAGTTTTCTACATTCCCAACGTTTCCTGCACTCATTATATTACAGGTGAACAAGTTTAGCCAGTCCAACTTTATTCTGCCCAGCCAATTTCTCCCAAACAAAGGTGGCATCCGTGCACCCTGGCAGTTCTCCACTAAAATCAATGGCAAAGAAAGGACTTGTTCTTTGTACTTCACATTAACATCTACCACGCCTCGTACAGGAACAGCGGTACCGTTGTACGTATTCAATCGAAATTTCGGTTTCCGGCATTTCTCTACCTTGCTAAAAAGGCGCTTATACTCGTCTACCGACATAATTGATACCGCCGATCCTGTATCCAATTCCATTTCAACAGGTTTTCCATTCACTTGAACCGTGACCTTGTAGTCATTACAACCGTTTCCAATGGTGTAGAGCGTGTACAGTTCCATATCGCTCTCACACTCATGACCAGTGTCCACTTTTCTTACTGGCTTAGTTTTAGGATTTTTCCCTTTATCACGAGGAGTTGTCCTACACATTTTTGCAATGTGACCCTTTTTCGAACAATTATAACATTGACTTTGCTTAAAGGGACACTCACTAGCTTTGTGCAGTCTGCCACAACGATAACATTTTTGAGAAACTGAGCCTCCCACAGTCCGAGACTTGAATTTACCTTTCCTTTGTGAAGGTCTTTGGTCCTTCCAAAGTACGCTTTCTCCTCCCTCGGAGTCTTCCGTCGTCCCAGGCACGTTGTGCATCTCACGTGTTTGCCGTTCTGCGGCTTCCATGCTGAAGGCTACTTGGCACACCTTATCAAATGTGGCTTCGTTGTCATCTAGGGCTAGAAGGCGACATCGGATACTGTCACTGCTCGCTCCAGCTATAAATCGGTCCAGAAGAGCCTCTTTTTGGATCGCGCCGAAATTGCAGGGTATGGCGAGCGACTTCAGAGCAACGATAAAGTCACCTATCGACTCATTTTCTTTCTGGCTCCTTCTCTGAAACTGGTACCGCTCAGCAACTACTGAACGCTTTGGTGCGTAGTGTTTTTTCAGCTGAGTTACAATGTCCTTGTACAGCGAGTCTTTGGGGGCTTTGTCCAGAAGAATACTACGTAGAGTGGTGTAGGCTTCATCCCCAAGGGCTGTGAGGAACAGTTGAGACTTCTTGTCTTCCGGGATGCTGTTCGCTGCCACATATAACTCAAAACGTTCGACGTATACCTCGAATGAAGCGGAAGCAGGGTTGAATTCTTTCAGTTGCCCTACAGTTGTCATGGTGATGCTGCCCGTTACTGACGTTTTGTTCTTGGCCGTGGTTCAGCCTCATGTTCGGCTACTGGGGCTCAGGTAGTCCATCGTCTCGTCGCCACTGTTGTATCCGTACTTAGGCACAGAAACCATTGTCATACGGAATGACTTTATTCCATAGCCAACAAAACGTACACTGACAGCGGGCGGGGCAGGCAGAAGAATAACATCCGCTTATCGGTCCGCTTTTATATCGTTCGCCGTCAGAACCAACCAATGGGAGTGGAAGTAAACAAGCGCACACGCGCGTCAAGGCTATCGCTGATAACACGGCAACAATACATTCCTAGACCATAACACCTTCTTTGTTTATTTTTCATTTCAGACACAATTTGCATGCATTGGGTGATGCAGGCAGACTGCTTATTTAAGATGCACCACTCGTCGTTTAGTCTATTGAGGTGCTACAAGTGTTGTGTCAGTCTATTTCGTTTCCGAAAATAAAATGTTGTGCTCTACACACACTGTTTACACTCGAAATTATTGTAATTCTTAAAAATAAGCAAATTAATGCTAAAATATGCATGGGGGTAAATATGCATGGGGGAGCCCCTGCCAGCATTATCGGGGATCCGTCGGGGACCTGCTGGGACCGAATACTTGCTGCAGATGTCTGTCCTTAGTCATCCCGGTGTTGCAAACTGGAGGAGGGACCGGTATCGGCTGGTGGCGTGCCCCCGACTTTGTAGGATTCTTTCCCGATGCTGGACCGGCTTCGCCCCGGTCCTTTGTGCTGCTTGGGAACGATTTACAAAATATTCCCTATATTAACCATTATGGGGTCGGTTTACTTGCGTGTGCTCACAGTTGTAACTACTTGTTGTCTGTAGTGACATAACACGTACAATATGGTCCTCATTTTTGCACTGAAATATAGATAGCCTGTTTGTGTTCCTGGCTTCACAGCATGTCTCACCCTTAGCATTATACACGCTGCAGCAGCACATAGCATGACCCACCGTATTGACAATTCAGTATAGTGGATGAATTCTACGCACACTGTTTACTCACGGCATTTGAATTATCAGTGGAGGCCCCTTAATAACAACTGTTTTGACACAAGGGACCAATCATGTGTTTCGAACGTGGGCCGAGATAAATAACAAATCAGACAGGGAACGAACGACATTTCCATTAACACAGTGCGGCTGGACATGCTGCTGCTTGTATGACAGTTTGCAACCGTTTAAATTAACAGTTGTTGCCCTCTTGCTTGTTATGGGGTAACACATTCTTGAATGTTGTCTGTCTGGTTAACTATAATTTTATAACGTTCCGTCTCATCTACAGCCCAAAGGGTAGTCAAATTTCATCCACCCTTGCTTGTAATTCAAAGACATAGTAAATAACTTCAAAATTACCTCTGTTCTAAACTAATCTTGTCCTCCAGCACATTTGCCACACTTCGCCATCCATGCTGAGTACAAATTTACAAATAGGCGCCGCCGGGGTCCGTACGGCCAACGCATCGGGTTTTCAGGTTTTCTGGCGCCGCCGCCGCTCTTCTGTATCGGTCAGGGTTTTGAAATACGCCTCCCGTCCAACATTTCTTTTTCAATTGTGGACAGGCATTGCTACGAGATACACTTTGATTCCACAGGAGGGCGGGGGGTCGGTAGCAGAGTGGGCACAGGCATCGATTCCCCTCCCGTCCAACATTTCTTACCCGATTGTGGACAGGCATTGCTATGACATACACTTTGATTCCACAGGAGGGTACGGGGTCAGTAGCACAGTGCTGGGTTGCCATGTATGGGCTCGAGGATCGATTCCCCTCCCGTTCAAAAATTTCTTCTCAACTGTGGACAGGCATTGCTATGACATACACTTTGATTCCACGGGAGGGCGGCAGCGGAGTGGGCACAGTGCACGGTTGCCAAGTATGAGGCCCGGGATCGAGTCACCTCCCGTCCAACATTTTTTCTGAACAGTGGACAGGCCTTGCTATGACATGCACTTTGATTCCACAGAAGGGCGGGGGTTCAGTAGCACAGTGGGCACAGTGCTCGAATGCGATGTATGAGGCCGGGGGATCGGGTCCCCTCCCGTCCAACATTTTTTCTCAACAGTGGACAGGCATTGCTATGACATACACTTTGATCACGGTGGGCACAGTGCACGGTTGCAAGTATGGGGCCTGGGGATCGTTTCCCCTCCCGTCCAAAATTTCTTTCTCAATTGTGGACAGGCATTGCTCGGACATACACTTGATTCCACAGGAGGATGGGGGTCGGTAGCACGGTGAGTACAGTGCTCGGACGCAATGTATGAGACCGGGGGATCGGGTCCCCTCCCGTCCAACATTTTTTCTCAACAGTGGACAGGCATTGCTATGACATACACTTTGATCACGGTGGGCACAGTGCACGGTTGCCAAGTATGGGCCCCGGGGATCGTCTCCCCTCCCGTCCAAAATTTCTTTCTCAATTGTGGACAGGCATTGCTAGGACATACACTTGGTTCCACAGGAGGATGGGGGTCGGTAGCACGGTGAGTACAGTGCTCGGACGCAATGTATGAGGCCGGGGGATCGGGTCCCCTCCCGTCCAACATTTTTTCTCAACAGTGGACAGGCATTGCTATGACATACACTTTGATCACGGTGGGCACACTGCACGGTTGCCAAGTATGGGGCCCGGGGATCGTTTCCCCTCCCGTCCAAAATTTCTTTCTCAATTGTGGACAGGCATTGCTAGGACATACATTTGGTTCCACAGGAGGCTGGGGGTCGGTAGCACGGTGAGTACAGTGCTCGGATGCAATGTATGAGCCCGGGGGATCGGGTCCCCTCCCGTCCAACATTTTTTCTCAACAGTGGACAGGCATTGGTATGACATACACTTTGATCACGGTGGGCACAGTGCACGGTTGCCAAACATGGGGCCCGGGGATCGTTTCCCCTCCCGTCCAAAATTTCTTTCTCAATTCTGGACAGGCATTGCAAGGACATACACTTGGTTCCACAGGAGGATGGGGGTCGGTAGCACGGTGAGTACAGTGCTCGGCTGCAATATATAAGGCCCGGGGATCGATTCCCCTCTCGTCCAACATATACCTCTCAACTGTGGACTGTCATACACTTTGATTCTATAGGATGGCGGGGGTTCGGTAGCAGAGTGGGCACAGTGGCTACTTCCGGCAGCGGTTGGGGTCCGATGTAGGGAAATGGGCTCCGTGGGAGCTGCGTTCAACACGGCTAACCCTAGCCCGGATACCACCAGCAACGTTCCAGTCAGTGCATCCTCTGACAATAGCAGACTATTGTTACCGACTCTGCCTACAGGTAATGTGTCGTTCAATAGTATATTTCTGCATGCGGACCCTTCCGCGATACCATATCGGGCAGACGACTTTGCCGAAGGTGTCTTTTCTATTATCTTTAAAGAAGACGTAGCCCAGTTTAGGGCCTATCTGTATAACCACGTATGGGCGTTGACACTGCATTCAAGGCTGTCAAAAGAAAAAAAAACTAGTAGCGCAGAAAGAGATCAGTGTGAAGAATAAAAAGTGTATCCTCCTGGATCCCAATCAAAGAGATCTAAAGAAAAAAGAAATCTACATGTCGGTGCATTGGCTGCCTATGCACGTGTCTGGTAACGCTGTGGGCAATGCTCTTACTACATACGGGAAAGTGGAAAAAATAGAAAGAGAATGATGGAGATCAACAGCTTTCGCAGGGGCTTAGACGACTACGCGCAAGGTTGCGAAAATTGTGCGTGACGGGGTGTCCGTGGTGGACAATCCTCATGTTATGAAGATCATGGGAGCCCAGGTCTTGATAGATATACCGGGAAGACCGCCGCTGTGTGTGTCTCAGGTGCAAGAAGGTGGGGCACCTAAGGAAGATATGTAAAGCCTCCAGGTGCAAAACATGCAGAAATTTCGGCCATGTTGCAGATTACTGCATTAGTACCTACGCTGCCAAGACGAGAGCACCTGCCGAAAACACGACGGCAGCAGAACTCATGGACGTGGACGAAAATGCAAAAGCGGAGGCAACGTCGCAAGAGAAAAAAGAGCACCAGTCTGAGCCAGAGCGGCACATGCAAGCACAAGGAGTCGATGACGAAACAGCCATCCTGTCGGAAAAAACGATCAATGAGGAGACAACGAGTGGCACCGGTACAGATAAGCCACACTGCAAGCCAGTGAATTATAATGGGGAAAAGACCCCGATTTCCCCCATTATTTCCCAGTTTTTTTTTTCATTATAATTCACTGGCTTGCACTGGGGCATTGAGGAGTCCTCAGTCACCCTCCCAGGTGTATATCTCTCGCTGAGCACCCCTGGTTTGCCAATTCCGAACGATGCGCAGCTATCCAGAGCTGACGAGCCGAAAACACGGCGAAACACGTGTACTCTGGTGCTGTCGCATCGTTCCATGATGATCTGTTTCTATGCGTGCAGCCATAGAAGCCATCTTAATCTGTAATTTTGTATTTGAAACACGTCAAGTGTCATTTACTTGTTTCTTTAATGGCTTTTTCCTGCATTATATATATATATATATATATGAATGTATAACTGAGTACAGATGGACGCGAAAACAAATAGACTACAAGTAATGAAGAGACTTGGGAGGCCGTATAAGGGTTAAAAACACTTGCTACTTTTATTACATTAATAATTAAAGGGGCGCTAGGAATAGATTTACAGTTAGGGGTCGACGTTTCGGCAGTCAGCGCTGCCTTCAACAGAACTAAACTTGGAAATAGGTGACAAGGGCTTATATACAAGGGAAAGGGGGAAATGAGAGGGGAACAGTGCACGTGGAGCGGAGTTGGTGATGTTGCAGGAGCATTGTTGCTAATGGTCCATTGAGCACTTGCAGGAGCGTTGGCTGTCTTCCAGGAGAGTTCTCCAAGACGACCAAGGAGAACTCTCCTGGAAGACAGCCAACGCTCCTGGCTATCCCCTATCTATTTCTAGCGCCCCTTTAATTATTAATGTAATAAAAGTAGCAAGTGTTTTTAACCCTTATACGGCCTCCCAAGTCTCTTCATTACTTGTAGTCTATATATATATATATATATATATATACAGAATAAATAAGTTCGCACAGAGCACCACCAAAGGAATATTTTCAGATGACTTCATTTAATTCATTTTGAAATTACACAGACACGACGTTTCGAACGGTGGACCGTTCTTTTTCAAGTGAAAAGATATAATGAGTTGGTCAAACAGAAAACACTCACTTTCGTGTGCTTCGACAGTGGCGGGGGAAGGGAAATCGCAGTGCGTTGAGGTTGCCGAAGGGAGGTCATAAATTCTTTGTGCGGGGTCCTGTCGAGTGTGTTTCGCACGTGGGTGGGGGTTTTTGGGGGGGGGGGTCTTTCCCTAAGACGCATTTGTGTGGAAATGACTCGTTTGCGTCGCGTAAACGGGTGTAGCTTCTTGTTGTGTTGTAGGCGTTATTATTTCTTCATGTTTTTCACAGTGGACAGCGATCCCGGGTGTTCGTTTAGTGCCGGATTGAATTTATGTATTAGAAATGATTCCTTCATTTCACGATCCCTATCGCTCTTGAATCCGGATTGTAATATGGCAATAGAGAGTTTCTCAATCGCATGTTCTGGAAGGGCCATATGCCTAGACAGCGGGAGTTCCGGTTTTGTTTTGGTGTGGGACTTGTGGTTGTTGAAGCGAATTCTGAATGATGTGCAGGTTTGTCCAATGTATTGAGCTTGGCATATGGTGCAATGTAGAAGGTATATTACGTTTTGAGTCCCACAGTCAAAAGTGCCATTGATATGGAATTTGAAGTTTGTGGTGGTGCTGGTAACCTCCCGTGCTGACAACATGAGGGGACAAATTTTGCAGCGGGGTTTTTTGCAAGGCCTGCAGCCAAGGAATTCTTTTTGTTCCCTCGTGACTTTTGAGTTCACCAGTACGTCCCGTAAGTTTCGCGGTCGTCTATAAACAATCTTGGGAGCCTCTGGGAAGACTTCCCGAAGATGTTCAGATTGGTGCAGAATATTGAGATGGCGTTTCAGAATGGATCCGATGCCAGCTACATTTTGATTGTAGGTTAAAGTTAAGCTCGGCGCGCAGTACTCATCGGTTTTTGAGGAAGCTGTGGGCTGGTTGGGACCTAAACGGCGAGCTTTTTCAATTGCGTCATTAACGACATCGGGAGGGTAGTTGCGATTGGTGAATGCGTGCCGTAGATCACCTAGGTTTTGTTCGAGGTCGCTGTCCCTTGTGCAGATACGCCGGTATCTGCATGCTTGACTATAAGGTAGAGAGAGTTTGCAGTGACGGGGGTGTGAGCTATTAAAGTGTAAGTATTGCTGACTGTCAGTTGGTTTTCGGTACACCTTAGTTTCCAGTGATTGGTCCCTGACTGTTACTGTGACGTCCAGAAAGTTCGTAGTTGTGGTCGAATAGTGGTGGGTGAAATTAATGCTGGGGTGCGCGTTGTTGAAGTCCCGAATGAATTCCAGTAGTGAACTCTCAGTGTTGTCCCAGATTATGAATATGTCATCGATATACCTCTTATAGAGAAATGGTCTGATGTGGCACCGCGACAGAAAACATGTTTCCAATTTACCCATGAAGATGTTCGCGTAGTTTGGGGCCATTTTTGTGCCCATAGCTGTGCCATTTATCTGGACGTAGTGTTGGTCATTGAATTCGAAGTTGTTTAGCGTTAGTATCATTTCCAATAGTACCTTCAGTGTGGCGCTGTCCACGTGGTAGGGACTGTCCGACGGTGATTTCGTGTAGGCCTCCACGACCGCCTCGATGCCGTCAGAGTGGGGAATATTAGTGTAGAGGGACGCTACATCAAGGGTGACAAGGAAGCAGTTCTCAGGTAGTTTGAGGTTGCGAATGGTCTTTAGAAAATGGTTGGTGTCTTTCACATATGACTGAAGGGTGGGGGGGATGTCCTTGATGAGGTAGTCCACAAGCGTTGACAAGTTCTCTGTCACTGTGCTGTTGCCAGATATGATGGGTCTGCCTGGATTGCCTGGCTTGTGAATCTTGGGTAACAGATAAAAGCGACCAGGTTTCGGAGATTGTGGAAGGAGTTGTTTGTGTGTATCTGGCGTGATTTTTTTGCTATCACGGAGGTCGGTTAGGGTCCTCTCGATCTTTGACGCATAGTCTGGTGTGGGATCGCGATCAAGCCTCTCATAAAACGTTGTGTCTTCCAGTTGGCGGGCTCCCTCGCGAATATATGCCTCGGTGTCCATGACCACAATAGCACCTCCCTTGTCCGCGGGTTTGATGACAATGTCCTTTCGTTTCTCAAGATCGCTGAGTGCTTTGCGTTCTTCACTTGACAGATTGTGTCGTGGGGGTCCTTTTTTCGACGTTACTTTGAGGATGTCCTTTTGCACAGCTTGGATGTAATCATCGAGATGGCGGTCCCTGTGTTCAGGGGGTGACCAGCTGGAACCTGTTTTGAAAGGAGAAGCTGTCTGTCTGGAGTTCTCTTTATCGTGGAAAAATTCCCTCAGGCGCAGTTTACGGGCAAAATTTTCAAGATCTGTGTGCAGTTGGAATTCGTTCAATCCTGTTGTACTTGGACAGAAGGAGAGTCCTCTTGATAGAAGGCGTTCCTCGATGTCTGTTAGCGTTACTGATGAGAGATTTACCATGGATTTGGAGGGAGTGTGAGAACGGCCTGCCAAAGGTGGTTCAATAATGGCCTTCGTCGGGTCCTGAGGCGACTGCACAGTTCCCTGGTGTGCCGACGGAAGATCGCGTTCCATTTTTCTGTCCTTTACTATCCGCAAGGCATTGGATTTTTTTGTCTCAAAATCAGCGAGAGCGCGTTTTTCCGTAGACGTCAGAAGTGAGGTCATTTCGTGTTGCTTTTTTCGTAGGTCGATGAGTTGATCTTCGCAGTGGCGTGATGCAATAGAGAGAAGGGCGAGCGACGCATCATGTAAGACAGCTTCCCACTCGGACAGATGAGTTGCGTTGAAGTTAGCAAAAGGTAGCCTGGATGAGAGTCGCGCTCCCTTTGGAATCGATTTGTTGTGTAGATGTTTGGAGATGAAACTGAAATGGCTCTCGTAGCGCATGATTTTGTCAGACAACTTCCTGGATTTCAGGAAAGCTCCGGATTTCTTTTCTTTCGAAGACGGTGTGTGAGGCAGTCTGGTGTCTAGTTGTGACAGACTTGTGGGTTCTTTTACCGTGTCGGTTGCATATTCCGTGCGGCTGCGGTCCTGTCTACGGTCTTGCATTTCGTGTAGTCCTGGTTGTTTTTGGTACCAGCAGGGTCTTAGTGTCCGTGAATCCGTTAAGCATGCTGGATGTCTGGATGTATATGAAGAATATCGCGCTTCTAGCAAGGGTATTATGTGCGACAGTTGCGATGACATTATGTCGGTTCCGAGCGGACTGGGGTGCAGTCCGTCGGCTGAGAGGACTAGAAGTGGGTCGTGGTCATAGAAACGATGATCCAGGCAGCCAACTCTTTCGTCGTTTGCAGCGAGCTGAAGGAGCATTGTGTTGAGCTGATGGGTGTCAATATTGAATCGCGTAATGCGCCCCCAGTCAGGGCAGTGTGGATGGCGATTGACGAAGCGGGGAGGCACGAATGTTGCGATTACTTTTGCTGTCCATGGTCTTGCAGTATAGATATGATCGATCACAATCTTGTACTTCTCGAAACATTCAATGGGATGCGAATCCTCAAGGTCGTGAGTTCCAACGTAGAGAAAAATCGTAGTGACGTGAGAAGGAAGCTGATTTATCATAGGAATAGTGTCGAATATCCGAGCTTGATCTCTTATTATAAACAAGGGAGGATGGTGAGTGTTGTCAAACCTGGTATGCAGATGCTCGAGCAGAGAAGTTCCGATGATTGCAATGTTGCTCCAGTTCCAAGGTTCATTGGTTGTGGACACTCTGATGCGAGAGGGAACAGGTGCCGTTGGCAAACACATTCTTGAAGGTCTTGAAGATTCAGACGGCGCCGTATTAATACACAGAATAAATAAGTTCGCACAGAGCACCACCAAAGGAATATTTTCAGATGACTTCATTTAATTCATTTTGAAATTACACAGACACGACGTTTCGAACGGTGGACCGTTCTTTTTCAAGTGAAAAGATATAATGAGTTGGTCAAACAGAAAACACTCACTTTCGTGTGCTTCGACAGTGGCGGGGGAAGGGAAATCGCAGTGCGTTGAGGTTGCCGAAGGGAGGTCATAAATTCTTTGTGCGGGGTCCTGTCGAGTGTGTTTCGCACGTGGGTGGGGGTTTTTGGGGGGGGGGGGGTCTTTCCCTAAGACGCATTTGTGTGGAAATGACTCGTTTGCGTCGCGTAAACGGGTGTAGCTTCTTGTTGTGTTGTAGGCGTTATTATTTCTTCATGTTTTTCACAGTGGACAGCGATCCCGGGTGTTCGTTTAGTGCCGGATTGAATTTATGTATTAGAAATGATTCCTTCATTTCACGATCCCTATCGCTCTTGAATCCGGATTGTAATATGGCAATAGAGAGTTTCTCAATCGCATGTTCTGGAAGGGCCATATGCCTAGACAGCGGGAGTTCCGGTTTTGTTTTGGTGTGGGACTTGTGGTTGTTGAAGCGAATTCTGAATGATGTGCAGGTTTGTCCAATGTATTGAGCTTGGCATATGGTGCTACTGGAATTCATTCGGGACTTCAACAACGCGCACCCCAGCATTAATTTCACCCACCACTATTCGACCACAACTACGAACTTTCTGGACGTCACAGTAACAGTCAGGGACCAATCACTGGAAACTAAGGTGTACCGAAAACCAACTGACAGTCAGCAATACTTACACTTTAATAGCTCACACCCCCGTCACTGCAAACTCTCTCTACCTTATAGTCAAGCATGCAGATACCGGCGTATCTGCACAAGGGACAGCGACCTCGAACAAAACCTAGGTGATCTACGGCACGCATTCACCAATCGCAACTACCCTCCCGATGTCGTTAATGACGCAATTGAAAAAGCTCGCCGTTTAGGTCCCAACC
This sequence comes from Ornithodoros turicata, assembly GCF_037126465.1. Lineage (NCBI taxonomy): Eukaryota > Metazoa > Arthropoda > Arachnida > Ixodida > Argasidae > Ornithodoros > Ornithodoros turicata. The sequence goes on along the minus strand of NC_088201.1, from coordinate 104,107,060 downwards.
AGCCCACAGCTTCCTCAAAAACCGATGAGTACTGCGCGCCGAGCTTAACTTTAACCTACAATCAAAATGTAGCTGGCATCGGATCCATTCTGAAACGCCATCTCAATATTCTGCACCAATCTGAACATCTTCGGGAAGTCTTCCCAGAGGCTCCCAAGATTGTTTATAGACGACCGCGAAACTTACGGGACGTACTGGTGAACTCAAAAGTCACGAGGGAACAAAAAGAATTCCTTGGCTGCAGGCCTTGCAAAAAACCCCGCTGCAAAATTTGTCCCCTCATGTTGTCAGCACGGGAGGTTACCAGCACCACCACAAACTTCAAATTCCATATCAATGGCACTTTTGACTGTGGGACTCAAAACGTAATATACCTTCTACATTGCACCATATGCCAAGCTCAATACATTGGACAAACCTGCACATCATTCAGAATTCGCTTCAACAACCACAAGTCCCACACCAAAACAAAACCGGAACTCCCGCTGTCTAGGCATATGGCCCTTCCAGAACATGCGATTGAGAAACTCTCTATTGCCATATTACAATCCGGATTCAAGAGCGATAGGGATCGTGAAATGAAGGAATCATTTCTAATACATAAATTCAATCCGGCACTAAACGAACACCCGGGATCGCTGTCCACTGTGAAAAACATGAAGAAATAATAACGCCTACAACACAACAAGAAGCTACACCCGTTTACGCGACGCAAACGAGTCATTTCCACACAAATGCGTCTTAGGGAAAGACCCCCCCCCCCCCCAAAAAACCCCACCCACGTGCGAAACACACTCGACAGGACCCCGCACAAAGAATTTATGACCTCCCTTCGGCAACCTCAACGCACTGCGATTTCCCTTCCCCCGCCACTGTCGAAGCACACGAAAGTGAGTGTTTTCTGTTTGACCAACTCATTATATCTTTTCACTTGAAAAAGAACGGTCCACCGTTCGAAACGTCGTGTCTGTGTAATTTCAAAATGAATTAAATGAAGTCATCTGAAAATATTCCTTTGGTGGTGCTCTGTGCGAACTTATTTATTCTGTGTATTAATACGGCGCCGTCTGAATCTTCAAGACCTTCAAGAATGTGTTTGCCAACGGCACCTGTTCCCTCTCGCATCAGAGTGTCCACAACCAATGAACCTTGGAACTGGAGCAACATTGCAATCATCGGAACTTCTCTGCTCGAGCATCTGCATACCAGGTTTGACAACACTCACCATCCTCCCTTGTTTATAATAAGAGATCAAGCTCGGATATTCGACACTATTCCTATGATAAATCAGCTTCCTTCTCACGTCACTACGATTTTTCTCTACGTTGGAACTCACGACCTTGAGGATTCGCATCCCATTGAATGTTTCGAGAAGTACAAGATTGTGATCGATCATATCTATACTGCAAGACCATGGACAGCAAAAGTAATCGCAACATTCGTGCCTCCCCGCTTCGTCAATCGCCATCCACACTGCCCTGACTGGGGGCGCATTACGCGATTCAATATTGACACCCATCAGCTCAACACAATGCTCCTTCAGCTCGCTGCAAACGACGAAAGAGTTGGCTGCCTGGATCATCGTTTCTATGACCACGACCCACTTCTAGTCCTCTCAGCCGACGGACTGCACCCCAGTCCGCTCGGAACCGACATAATGTCATCGCAACTGTCGCACATAATACCCTTGCTAGAAGCGCGATATTCTTCATATACATCCAGACATCCAGCATGCTTAACGGATTCACGGACACTAAGACCCTGCTGGTACCAAAAACAACCAGGACTACACGAAATGCAAGACCGTAGACAGGACCGCAGCCGCACGGAATATGCAACCGACACGGTAAAAGAACCCACAAGTCTGTCACAACTAGACACCAGACTGCCTCACACACCGTCTTCGAAAGAAAAGAAATCCGGAGCTTTCCTGAAATCCAGGAAGTTGTCTGACAAAATCATGCGCTACGAGAGCCATTTCAGTTTCATCTCCAAACATCTACACAACAAATCGATTCCAAAGGGAGCGCGACTCTCATCCAGGCTACCTTTTGCTAACTTCAACGCAACTCATCTGTCCGAGTGGGAAGCTGTCTTACATGATGCGTCGCTCGCCCTTCTCTCTATTGCATCACGCCACTGCGAAGATCAACTCATCGACCTACGAAAAAAGCAACACGAAATGACCTCACTTCTGACGTCTACGGAAAAACGCGCTCTCGCTGATTTTGAGACAAAAAAATCCAATGCCTTGCGGATAGTAAAGGACAGAAAAATGGAACGCGATCTTCCGTCGGCACACCAGGGAACTGTGCAGTCGCCTCAGGACCCGACGAAGGCCATTATTGAACCACCTTTGGCAGGCCGTTCTCACACTCCCTCCAAATCCATGGTAAATCTCTCATCAGTAACGCTAACAGACATCGAGGAACGCCTTCTATCAAGAGGACTCTCCTTCTGTCCAAGTACAACAGGATTGAACGAATTCCAACTGCACACAGATCTTGAAAATTTTGCCCGTAAACTGCGCCTGAGGGAATTTTTCCACGATAAAGAGAACTCCAGACAGACAGCTTCTCCTTTCAAAACAGGTTCCAGCTGGTCACCCCCTGAACACAGGGACCGCCATCTCGATGATTACATCCAAGCTGTGCAAAAGGACATCCTCAAAGTAACGTCGAAAAAAGGACCCCCACGACACAATCTGTCAAGTGAAGAACGCAAAGCACTCAGCGATCTTGAGAAACGAAAGGACATTGTCATCAAACCCGCGGACAAGGGAGGTGCTATTGTGGTCATGGACACCGAGGCATATATTCGCGAGGGAGCCCGCCAACTGGAAGACACAACGTTTTATGAGAGGCTTGATCGCGATCCCACACCAGACTATGCGTCAAAGATCGAGAGGACCCTAACCGACCTCCGTGATAGCAAAAAAATCACGCCAGATACACACAAACAACTCCTTCCACAATCTCCGAAACCTGGTCGCTTTTATCTGTTACCCAAGATTCACAAGCCAGGCAATCCAGGCAGACCCATCATATCTGGCAACAGCACAGTGACAGAGAACTTGTCAACGCTTGTGGACTACCTCATCAAGGACATCCCCCCCACCCTTCAGTCATATGTGAAAGACACCAACCATTTTCTAAAGACCATTCGCAACCTCAAACTACCTGAGAACTGCTTCCTTGTCACCCTTGATGTAGCGTCCCTCTACACTAATATTCCCCACTCTGACGGCATCGAGGCGGTCGTGGAGGCCTACACGAAATCACCGTCGGACAGTCCCTACCACGTGGACAGCGCCACACTGAAGGTACTATTGGAAATGATACTAACGCTAAACAACTTCGAATTCAATGACCAACACTACGTCCAGATAAATGGCACAGCTATGGGCACAAAAATGGCCCCAAACTACGCGAACATCTTCATGGGTAAATTGGAAACATGTTTTCTGTCGCGGTGCCACATCAGACCATTTCTCTATAAGAGGTATATCGATGACATATTCATAATCTGGGACAACACTGAGAGTTCACTACTGGAATTCATTCGGGACTTCAACAACGCGCACCCCAGCATTAATTTCACCCACCACTATTCGACCACAACTACGAACTTTCTGGACGTCACAGTAACAGTCAGGGACCAATCACTGGAAACTAAGGTGTACCGAAAACCAACTGACAGTCAGCAATACTTACACTTTAATAGCTCACACCCCCGTCACTGCAAACTCTCTCTACCTTATAGTCAAGCATGCAGATACCGGCGTATCTGCACAGGGACAGCGACCTCGAACAAAACCTAGGTGATCTACGGCACGCATTCACCAATCGCAACTACCCTCCCGATGTCGTTAATGACGCAATTGAAAAAGCTCGCCGTTTAGGTCCCAACCAGCCCACAGCTTCCTCAAAAACCGATGAGTACTGCGCGCCGAGCTTAACTTTAACCTACAATCAAAATGTAGCTGGCATCGGATCCATTCTGAAACGCCATCTCAATATTCTGCACCAATCTGAACATCTTCGGGAAGTCTTCCCAGAGGCTCCCAAGATTGTTTATAGACGACCGCGAAACTTACGGGACGTACTGGTGAACTCAAAAGTCACGAGGGAACAAAAAGAATTCCTTGGCTGCAGGCCTTGCAAAAAACCCCGCTGCAAAATTTGTCCCCTCATGTTGTCAGCACGGGAGGTTACCAGCACCACCACAAACTTCAAATTCCATATCAATGGCACTTTTGACTGTGGGACTCAAAACGTAATATACCTTCTACATTGCACCATATGCCAAGCTCAATACATTGGACAAACCTGCACATCATTCAGAATTCGCTTCAACAACCACAAGTCCCACACCAAAACAAAACCGGAACTCCCGCTGTCTAGGCATATGGCCCTTCCAGAACATGCGATTGAGAAACTCTCTATTGCCATATTACAATCCGGATTCAAGAGCGATAGGGATCGTGAAATGAAGGAATCATTTCTAATACATAAATTCAATCCGGCACTAAACGAACACCCGGGATCGCTGTCCACTGTGAAAAACATGAAGAAATAATAACGCCTACAACACAACAAGAAGCTACACCCGTTTACGCGACGCAAACGAGTCATTTCCACACAAATGCGTCTTAGGGAAAGACCCCCCCCCCCCCAAAAACCCCCACCCACGTGCGAAACACACTCGACAGGACCCCGCACAAAGAATTTATGACCTCCCTTCGGCAACCTCAACGCACTGCGATTTCCCTTCCCCCGCCACTGTCGAAGCACACGAAAGTGAGTGTTTTCTGTTTGACCAACTCATTATATCTTTTCACTTGAAAAAGAACGGTCCACCGTTCGAAACGTCGTGTCTGTGTAATTTCAAAATGAATTAAATGAAGTCATCTGAAAATATTCCTTTGGTGGTGCTCTGTGCGAACTTATTTATTCTGTGTATTAATACGGCGCCGTCTGAATCTTCAAGACCTTCAAGAATGTATATATATATATATATATATATAGATACTCATGGAACGATGCGGCAGCACCAGAGGGCACGTGTTTCGCCGTGTTTGCGGCTCGTCGGCCCTGGGTAGCTGCGCATCGTTCCGAATTGGCAAACCAGGGGTCACTCAGCGAGCGATATACACCTGGGAGGGTGACTGAGCACTCCTCAATGCCACAGTGCAAGCCAGCGAATTATAAGGCAGGGGGGAAAGCCATTAAAGGAACAAACAAATGATGCTAGAGGTGTTTGTAATTCAAACTTACAGATTAACATGGCTTCTATGGCTGCACGCAGAAAAACAGATACTCATGGAACGATGCGGCAGCACCAGAGGACACGTGTTTCGCCGTGTTTGCGGCTCGTCGGCCCTGGGTAGCTGCGCATCGTTCCGAATTGGCAGACCAGGGGTCACTCAGCGAGCGATATACACCTGGGAGGGTGACTGAGCACTCCTCAATGCCACAGTGCAAGCCAGTGAATTATAAGGCAGGGGGAAAAGCCATTAAAGGAACAAATAAATGATGCTAGACGTGTTTGTAATTCAAACTTACAGATTAACATGGCTTCTATGGCTGCACGCAGAAAAGCAGATACTCATGGAACGATGCGGCAGTACCAGAGGAAACGTGTTTCGCCGTGTTTGCGGCTCGTCGGCCCTGGGTAGCTGCGCATCGTTCCGAATTGGCAAACCAGGGGTCACTCAGCGAGCGATATACACCTGGGAGGGTGACTGAGCACTCCTCAATGCCACAGTGCAAGCCAGTGAATTATAAGGCAGGGGGGAAAGCCATTAAAGGAACAAATAAATGATGCTAGAGGTGTTTGTAATTCAAACTTACAGATTAACATGGCTTCTATGGCTGCACGCAGAAAAACAGATACTCATGGAACGATGCGGCAGCACCAGAGGACACGTGTTTCGCCGTGTTTGCGGTTCGTCGGCGCTGGGTAGCTGCGCATCGTTACGAATTGGCAAACCAGGGGTCACTCAGCGAGCGATATACACCTGGGAGGGTGACTGAGCACTCCTCAATGCCACAGTGCAAGCCAGTGAATTATAATGCAGGGGAAAAGCCATTAAAGGAACAAATAAATTATGCTAGACGTGTTTGTAATTCAAACTTACAGATTAACATGGCTTCTATGGCTGCACGCAGAAAAGCAGATACTCATGGAACGATGCGGCAGTACCAGAGGAAACGTGTTTCGCCGTGTTTGCGGCTCGTCGGCCCTGGGTAGCTGCGCATCGTTCCGAATTGGCAAACCAGGGGTCACTCAGCGAGCGATATACACCTGGGAGGGTGACTGAGCACTCCTCAATGCCACAGTGCAAGCCAGTGAATTATAAGGCAGGGGGGAAAGCCATTAAAGGAACAAGTAAATGATGCTAGAGGTGTTTGTAATTCAAACTTACAGATTAACATGGCTTCTATGGCTGCACGCAGAAAAACAGATACTCATGGAACGATGCGGCAGCACCAGAGGACACGTGTTTCGCCGTGTTTGCGGCTCGTCGGCAGTGGGTAGCTGCGCATCGTTACGAATTGGCAAACCAGGGGTCACTCAGCGAGCGATATACACCTGGGAGGGTGACTGAGCACTCCTCAATGCCACAGTGCAAGCCAGTGAATTATAAGGCAGGGGGGAAAAGCCATTAAAGGAACAAATAAATGATGCTAGACGTGTTTATAATTCAAACTTACAGATTAACATGGCTTCTATGGCTGCACGCAGAAAAACAGATACTCATGGAACGATGCGGCAGCACCAGAGGAAACGTGTTTCGCCGTGTTTGCGGCTCGTCGGCCCTGGGTAGCTGCGCATCGTTCCGAATTTGCAAACCAGGGGTCACTCAGCGAGCGATATACACCTGGGAGGGTGACTGAGCACTCCTCAATGCCACAGTGCAAGCCAGTGAATTATAAGGCAGTGGAAAAAGCCATTAAAGGAACAAATAAATGATGCTAGACGTGTTTGTAATTCAAACTTACATATTAACATGGCTTCTATGGCTGCACGCAGAAAAACAGATACTCATGGAACGATGCGGCAGCACCAGAGGACACGTGTTTCGCCGTGTTTGCGGCTCGTCGGCCCTGGGTAGCTGCGCATCGTTCCGAATTGGCAAACCAGGGGTCACTCAGCGAGCGATATCCACCTGGGAGGGTGACTGAGCACTCCTCAATGCCACAGTGCAAGCCAGTTATGAGGAAGGGGAAAAGCCATTAAAGGAACAAATAAATGATGCTAGAATCTAGAAATAGAATGATGCTAGCATCGTTCCGAATTGGCAAACCAGGGGTCACTCAGCAAGCGATATCCACCTGGGAGGGTGACTGAGCACTCCTCAATGCCACAGTGCAAGCCAATTATAAGGCAGGGGGAAAAGCCATTAAAGGAACAAATAAATGATGCCAGACGTGTTTGTAATTCAAACTTACAGATTAACATGGCTTCTATGGCTGCACGCAGAAAAACAGATACTCATGGAACGATGCGGCAGCACCAGAGGACACGTGTTTCGCCGTGTTTGCGGCTCGTCGGCCCTGGGTAGCTGCGCATCGTTCCGAATTGGCAAACCAGGGGTCACTCAGCGAGCGATATACACCTGGGAGGGTGACTGAGCACTCCTCAATGCCACAGTGCAAGCCAGTGAATTATAAGGCAGGGGGGAAAGCCATTAAAGGAACAAATAAATGATGCTAGACGTGTTTGTAATTCAAACTTACAGATTAACATGTCTTCTGTGGCTGCACGCAGAAAAACAGATACTCATGGAACGATGCGGCAGCACGAGAGGACACGTGTTTCGCCGTGTTTGCGGCTCGTCGGCCCTGGGTAGCTGCGCATCGTTCCGAATTGGCAAACCAGGGGTCACTCAGCGAGCGATATACACCTGGGAGGGTGACTGAGCACTCCTCAATGCCACAGTGCAAGCCAGTGAATTATAAGGCAGGGGGGAAAGTCATTAAATGAACAAATAAATGATGCTAGACGTGTTTGTAATTCAAACTTACAGAGTAACATGGCTTCTATGGCTGTACGCAGAAAAACAGATACTCATGGAACGATGCGGCAGCACCAGAGGACACGTGTTTCGCCGTGTTTGCGGCTCGTCGGCCCTGGGTAGCTGCGCATCGTTCCGAATTGGCAAACCAGGGGTCACTCAGCGAGCGATATACACCTGGGAGGGCGACTGAGCACTCCTCAATGCCACAGTGCAAGCCAGTGAATTATAAGGCAGGGGGAAAAGCCATTAAAGGAATAAATAAATGATGCTAGACGTGTTTGTAATTCAAACTTACAGATTAACATGGCTTCTATGGCTGCACGCAGAAAAACAGATACTCATGGAAAGATGCGGCAGCACCAGAGGACACGTGTTTCGCCGTGTTTGCGGCTCGTCGGCCCTGGGTAGCTGCGCATCGTTACGAATTGGCAAACCAGGGGTCACTCAGCGAGCGATATACACCTGGGAGGGTGACTGAGCACTCCTCAATGCCACAGTGCAAGCCAGTGAATTATAAGGCAGGGGGGAAAGCCATTAAAGGAACAAATAAATGATGCTAGAGGTGTTTGTAATTCAAACTTACAGATTAACATGGCTTCTATGGCTGCACGCAGAAAAACAGATACTCATGGAACGATGCGGCAGCACCAGAGGACACGTGTTTCGCCGTGTTTGCGGCTCGTCGGCGCTGGGTAGCTGCGCATCGTTACGAATTGGCAAACCAGGGGTCACTCAGCGAGCGATATACACCTGGGAGGGTGACTGAGCACTCCTCAATGCCACAGTGCAAGCCAGTGAATTATAATGCAGGGGGAAAAGCCATTAAAGGAACAAATAAATTATGCTAGACGTGTTTGTAATTCAAACTTACAGATTAACATGGCTTCTATGGCTGCACGCAGAAAAGCAGATACTCATGGAACGATGCGGCAGTACCAGAGGAAACGTGTTTCGCCGTGTTTGCGGCTCGTCGGCCCTGGGTAGCTGCGCATCGTTCCGAATTGGCAAACCAGGGGTCACTCAGCGAGCGATATACACCTGGGAGGGTGACTGAGCACTCCTCAATGCCACAGTGCAAGCCAGTGAATTATAAGGCAGGGGGGAAAGCCATTAAAGGAACAAGTAAATGATGCTAGAGGTGTTTGTAATTCAAACTTACAGATTAACATGGCTTCTATGGCTGCACGCAGAAAAACAGATACTCATGGAACGATGCGGCAGCACCAGAGGACACGTGTTTCGCCGTGTTTGCGGCTCGTCGGCCCTGGGTAGCTGCGCATCGTTCCGAATTGGCAAACCAGGGGTCACTCAGCGAGCGATATCCACCTGGGAGGGTGACTGAGCACTCCTGAATGCCACAGTGCAAACCAGTTATGAGGAAGGGGAAAAGCCATTAAAGGAACAAATAAATGATGCTAGAATCTAGAAATAGAATGATGCTAGCATCGTTCCGAATTGGCAAACCAGGGGTCACTCAGCAAGCGATATCCACCTGGGAGGGTGACTGAGCACTCCTCAATGCCACAGTGCAAGCCAATTATAAGGCAGGGGGAAAAGCCATTAAAGGAACAAATAAATGATGCCAGACGTGTTTGTAATTCAAACTTACAGATTAACATGGCTTCTATGGCTGCACGCAGAAAAACAGATACTCATGGAACGATGCGGCAGCACCAGAGGACACGTGTTTCGCCGTGTTTGCGGCTCGTCGGCCCTGGGTAGCTGCGCATCGTTCCGAATTGGCAAACCAGGGGTCACTCAGCGAGCGATATACACCTGGGAGGGTGACTGAGCACTCCTCAATGCCACAGTGCAAGCCAGTGAATTATAAGGCAGGGGGGAAAGCCATTAAAGGAACAAATAAATGATGCTAGACGTGTTTGTAATTCAAACTTACAGATTAACATGTCTTCTGTGGCTGCACGCAGAAAAACAGATACTCATGGAACGATGCGGCAGCACGAGAGGACACGTGTTTCGCCGTGTTTGCGGCTCGTCGGCCCTGGGTAGCTGCGCATCGTTCCGAATTGGCAAACCAGGGGTCACTCAGCGAGCGATATACACCTGGGAGGGTGACTGAGCACTCCTCAATGCCACAGTGCAAGCCAGTGAATTATAAGGGAGGGGGGAAAGTCATTAAATGAACAAATAAATGATGCTAGACGTGTTTGTAATTCAAACTTACAGAGTAACATGGCTTCTATGGCTGTACGCAGAAAAACAGATACTCATGGAACGATGCGGCAGCACCAGAGGACACGTGTTTCGCCGTGTTTGCGGCTCGTCGGCCCTGGGTAGCTGCGCATCGTTCCGAATTGGCAAACCAGGGGTCACTCAGCGAGCGATATACACCTGGGAGGGCGACTGAGCACTCCTCAATGCCACAGTGCAAGCCAGTGAATTATAAGGCAGGGGGAAAAGCCATTAAAGGAATAAATAAATGATGCTAGACGTGTTTGTAATTCAAACTTACAGATTAACATGGCTTCTATGGCTGCACGCAGAAAAACAGATACTCATGGAAAGATGCGGCAGCACCAGAGGACACGTGTTTCGCCGTGTTTGCGGCTCGTCGGCCCTGGGTAGCTGCGCATCGTTACGAATTGGCAAACCAGGGGTCACTCAGCGAGCGATATACACCTGGGAGGGTGACTGAGCACTCCTCAATGCCACAGTGCAAGCCAGTGAATTATAAGGCAGGGGGGAAAGCCATTAAAGGAACAAATAAATGATGCTAGAGGTGTTTGTAATTCAAACTTACAGATTAACATGGCTTCTATGGCTGCACGCAGAAAAACAGATACTCATGGAACGATGCGGCAGCACCAGAGGACACGTGTTTCGCCGTGTTTGCGGCTCGTCGGCGCTGGGTAGCTGCGCATCGTTACGAATTGGCAAACCAGGGGTCACTCAGCGAGCGATATACACCTGGGAGGGTGACTGAGCACTCCTCAATGCCACAGTGCAAGCCAGTGAATTATAATGCAGGGGGAAAAGCCATTAAAGGAACAAATAAATTATGCTAGACGTGTTTGTAATTCAAACTTACAGATTAACATGGCTTCTATGGCTGCACGCAGAAAAGCAGATACTCATGGAACGATGCGGCAGTACCAGAGGAAACGTGTTTCGCCGTGTTTGCGGCTCGTCGGCCCTGGGTAGCTGCGCATCGTTCCGAATTGGCAAACCAGGGGTCACTCAGCGAGCGATATACACCTGGGAGGGTGACTGAGCACTCCTCAATGCCACAGTGCAAGCCAGTGAATTATAAGGCAGGGGGGAAAGCCATTAAAGGAACAAGTAAATGATGCTAGAGGTGTTTGTAATTCAAACTTACAGATTAACATGGCTTCTATGGCTGCACGCAGAAAAACAGATACTCATGGAACGATGCGGCAGCACCAGAGGACACGTGTTTCGCCGTGTTTGCGGCTCGTCGGCCCTGGGTAGCTGCGCATCGTTCCGAATTGGCAAACCAGGGGTCACTCAGCGAGCGATATCCACCTGGGAGGGTGACTGAGCACTCCTCAATGCCACAGTGCAAGCCAGTTATGAGGAAGGGGAAAAGCCATTAAAGGAACAAATAAATGATGCTAGAATCTAGAAATAGAATGATGCTAGCATCGTTCCGAATTGGCAAACCAGGGGTCACTCAGCAAGCGATATCCACCTGGGAGGGTGACTGAGCACTCCTCAATGCCACAGTGCAAGCCAATTATAAGGCAGGGGGAAAAGCCATTAAAGGAACAAATAAATGATGCCAGACGTGTTTGTAATTCAAACTTACAGATTAACATGGCTTCTATGGCTGCACGCAGAAAAACAGATACTCATGGAACGATGCGGCAGCACCAGAGGACACGTGTTTCGCCGTGTTTGCGGCTCGTCGGCCCTGGGTAGCTGCGCATCGTTCCGAATTGGCAAACCAGGGGTCACTCAGCGAGCGATATACACCTGGGAGGGTGACTGAGCACTCCTCAATGCCACAGTGCAAGCCAGTGAATTATAAGGCAGGGGGGAAAGCCATTAAAGGAACAAATAAATGATGCTAGACGTGTTTGTAATTCAAACTTACAGATTAACATGTCTTCTGTGGCTGCACGCAGAAAAACAGATACTCATGGAACGATGCGGCAGCACGAGAGGACACGTGTTTCGCCGTGTTTGCGGCTCGTCGGCCCTGGGTAGCTGCGCATCGTTCCGAATTGGCAAACCAGGGGTCACTCAGCGAGCGATATACACCTGGGAGGGTGACTGAGCACTCCTCAATGCCACAGTGCAAGCCAGTGAATTATAAGGCAGGGGGGAAAGTCATTAAATGAACAAATAAATGATGCTAGACGTGTTTGTAATTCAAACTTACAGAGTAACATGGCTTCTATGGCTGTACGCAGAAAAACAGATACTCATGGAACGATGCGGCAGCACCAGAGGACACGTGTTTCGCCGTGTTTGCGGCTCGTCGGCCCTGGGTAGCTGCGCATCGTTCCGAATTGGCAAACCAGGGGTCACTCAGCGAGCGATATACACCTGGGAGGGCGACTGAGCACTCCTCAATGCCACAGTGCAAGCCAGTGAATTATAAGGCAGGGGGAAAAGCCATTAAAGGAATAAATAAATGATGCTAGACGTGTTTGTAATTCAAACTTACAGATTAACATGGCTTCTATGGCTGCACGCAGAAAAACAGATACTCATGGAAAGATGCGGCAGCACCAGAGGACACGTGTTTCGCCGTGTTTGCGGCTCGTCGGCCCTGGGTAGCTGCGCATCGTTACGAATTGGCAAACCAGGGGTCACTCAGCGAGCGATATACACCTGGGAGGGTGACTGAGCACTCCTCAATGCCACAGTGCAAGCCAGTGAATTATAAGGCAGGGGGGAAAGCCATTAAAGGAACAAATAAATGATGCTAGAGGTGTTTGTAATTCAAACTTACAGATTAACATGGCTTCTATGGCTGCACGCAGAAAAACAGATACTCATGGAACGATGCGGCAGCACCAGAGGACACGTGTTTCGCCGTGTTTGCGGCTCGTCGGCGCTGGGTAGCTGCGCATCGTTACGAATTGGCAAACCAGGGGTCACTCAGCGAGCGATATACACCTGGGAGGGTGACTGAGCACTCCTCAATGCCACAGTGCAAGCCAGTGAATTATAATGCAGGGGGAAAAGCCATTAAAGGAACAAATAAATTATGCTAGACGTGTTTGTAATTCAAACTTACAGATTAACATGGCTTCTATGGCTGCACGCAGAAAAGCAGATACTCATGGAACGATGCGGCAGTACCAGAGGAAACGTGTTTCGCCGTGTTTGCGGCTCGTCGGCCCTGGGTAGCTGCGCATCGTTCCGAATTGGCAAACCAGGGGTCACTCAGCGAGCGATATACACCTGGGAGGGTGACTGAGCACTCCTCAATGCCACAGTGCAAGCCAGTGAATTATAAGGCAGGGGGGAAAGCCATTAAAGGAACAAGTAAATGATGCTAGAGGTGTTTGTAATTCAAACTTACAGATTAACATGGCTTCTATGGCTGCACGCAGAAAAACAGATACTCATGGAACGATGCGGCAGCACCAGAGGACACGTGTTTCGCCGTGTTTGCGGCTCGTCGGCAGTGGGTAGCTGCGCATCGTTACGAATTGGCAAACCAGGGGTCACTCAGCGAGCGATATACACCTGGGAGGGTGACTGAGCACTCCTCAATGCCACAGTGCAAGCCAGTGAATTATAAGGCAGGGGGAAAAGCCATTAAAGGAACAAATAAATGATGCTAGACGTGTTTATAATTCAAACTTACAGATTAACATGGCTTCTATGGCTGCACGCAGAAAAACAGATACTCATGGAACGATGCGGCAGCACCAGAGGAAACGTGTTTCGCCGTGTTTGCGGCTCGTCGGCCCTGGGTAGCTGCGCATCGTTCCGAATTTGCAAACCAGGGGTCACTCAGCGAGCGATATACACCTGGGAGGGTGACTGAGCACTCCTCAATGCCACAGTGCAAGCCAGTGAATTATAAGGCAGGGGGGAAAGCCATTAAAGGAACAAATAAATGATGCTAGACGTGTTTGTAATTCAAACTTACAGATTAACATGTCTTCTGTGGCTGCACGCAGAAAAACAGATACTCATGGAACGATGCGGCAGCACGAGAGGACACGTGTTTCGCCGTGTTTGCGGCTCGTCGGCCCTGGGTAGCTGCGCATCGTTCCGAATTGGCAAACCAGGGGTCACTCAGCGAGCGATATACACCTGGGAGGGTGACTGAGCACTCCTCAATGCCACAGTGCAAGCCAGTGAATTATAAGGCAGGGGGGAAAGTCATTAAATGAACAAATAAATGATGCTAGACGTGTTTGTAATTCAAACTTACAGAGTAACATGGCTTCTATGGCTGTACGCAGAAAAACAGATACTCATGGAACGATGCGGCAGCACCAGAGGACACGTGTTTCGCCGTGTTTGCGGCTCGTCGGCCCTGGGTAGCTGCGCATCGTTCCGAATTGGCAAACCAGGGGTCACTCAGCGAGCGATATACACCTGGGAGGGCGACTGAGCACTCCTCAATGCCACAGTGCAAGCCAGTGAATTATAAGGCAGGGGGAAAAGCCATTAAAGGAATAAATAAATGATGCTAGACGTGTTTGTAATTCAAACTTACAGATTAACATGGCTTCTATGGCTGCACGCAGAAAAACAGATACTCATGGAAAGATGCGGCAGCACCAGAGGACACGTGTTTCGCCGTGTTTGCGGCTCGTCGGCCCTGGGTAGCTGCGCATCGTTACGAATTGGCAAACCAGGGGTCACTCAGCGAGCGATATACACCTGGGAGGGTGACTGAGCACTCCTCAATGCCACAGTGCAAGCCAGTGAATTATAAGGCAGGGGGAAAAGCCATTAAAGGAACAAATAAATGATGCTAGACGTGTTTGTAATTCAAACTTACAGATTAACATGGCTTCTATGGCTGCACGCAGAAAAACAGATACTCATGGAACGATGCGGCAGCACCAGAGGACACGTGTTTCGCCGTGTTTGCGGCTCGTCGGCCCTGGTAGCTGCGCATCGTTACGAATTGGCAAACCAGGGCTCACTCAGCGAGCGATATGCACCTGGGAGGGTGACTGAGCACTCCTCAATGCCACAGTGCAAGCCAATTATAAGGCAGGGGGAAAAGCCATTAAAGGAACAAATAAATGATGCTAGACGTGTTTGTAATTCAAACTTACAGATTAACATGGCTTCTATGGCTGCACGCAGAAAAACAGATACTCATGGAACGATGCGGCAGCACCAGAGGACACGTGTTTCGCCGTGTTTGCGGCTCGTCGGCCCTGGGTAGCTACGCATCGTTACGAATTGGCAAACCAGGGGTCACTCAGCGAGCGATATCCACCTGGGAGGGTGACTGAGCACTCCTCAATGCCACAGTGCAAGCCAATTATAAGGCAGGGGGAAAAGCCATTAAAGGAACAAATAAATGATGCTAGACGTGTTTGTAATTCAAACTTACAGATTAACATGGCTTCTATGGCTGCACGCAGAAAAACAGATACTCATGGAACGATGCGGCAGCACCAGAGGACACGTGTTTCGCCGTGTTTGCGGCTCGTCGGCCCTGGGTAGCTGCGCATCGTTACGAATTGGCAAACCAGGGGTCACTCAGCGAGCGATATACACCTGGGAGGGTGACTGAGCACTCCTCAATGCCACAGTGCAAGCCAGTGAATTATAAGGCAGGGGGAAAAGCCATTAAAGGAACAAATAAATGATGCTAGACGTGTTTGTAATTCAAACTTACAGATTAACATGGCTTCTATGGCTGCACGCAGAAAAACAGATACTCATGGAACGATGCGGCAGCACCAGAGGACACGTGTTTCGCCGTGTTTGCGGCTCGTCGGCCCTGGTAGCTGCGCATCGTTACGAATTGGCAAACCAGGGCTCACTCAGCGAGCGATATGCACCTGGGAGGGTGACTGAGCACTCCTCAATGCCACAGTGCAAGCCAGTGAATTATAAGGCAGGGGGAAAAGCCATTAAAGGAACAAATAAATGATGCTAGAGGTGTTTGTAATTCAAACTTACAGATTAACATGGCTTCTATGGCTGCACGCAGAAAAACAGATACTCATGGAACGATGCGGCAGCACCAGAGGACACGTGTTTCGCCGTGTTTGCGGCTCGTCGGCCCTGGGTAGCTGCGCGTCGTTCCGAATTGGCAAACCAGGGGTCACTCAGCGAGCGATATCCACCTGGGAGGGTGACTGAGCACTCCTCAATGCCACAGTGCAAGCCAATTATAAGGCAGGGGGAAATGCCATTAAAGGAACAAATAAATGATGCTAGACGTGTTTGTAATTCAAACTTACAGATTAACATGGCTTCTATGGCTGCACGCAGAAAAACAGATACTCATGGAACGATGCGGCAGCACCAGAGGACACGTGTTTCGCCGTGTTTGCGGCTCGTCGGCCCTGGGTAGCTGCGCATCGTTACGAATTGGCAAACCAGGGGTCACTCAGCGAGCGATATACACCTGGGAGGGTGACTGAGCACTCCTCAATGCCACAGTGCAAGCCAGTGAATTATAAGGCAGGGGGAAAAGCCATTAAAGGAACAAATAAATGATGCTAGACGTGTTTGTAATTCAAACTTACAGATTAACATGGCTTCTATGGCTGCACGCAGAAAAACAGATACTCATGGAACGATGCGGCAGCACCAGAGGACACGTGTTTCGCCGTGTTTGCGGCTCGTCGGCCCTGGTAGCTGCGCATCGTTACGAATTGGCAAACCAGGGCTCACTCAGCGAGCGATATGCACCTGGGAGGGTGACTGAGCACTCCTCAATGCCACAGTGCAAGCCAGTGAATTATAAGGCAGGGGGAAAAGCCATTAAAGGAACAAATAAATGATGCTAGAGGTGTTTGTAATTCAAACTTACAGATTAACATGGCTTCTATGGCTGCACGCAGAAAAACAGATACTCATGGAACGATGCGGCAGCACCAGAGGACACGTGTTTCGCCGTGTTTGCGGCTCGTCGGCCCTGGGTAGCTGCGCATCGTTCCGAATTGGCAAACCATGGGTCAATCAGCGAGCGATATACACCTGGGAGGGTGACTGAGCACTCCTCAATGCCACAGTGCAAGCCAGTGAATTATAAGGCAGGGGGAAAAGCCATTAAAGGAACAAATAAATGATGCTAGACGTGTTTGTAATTCAAACTTACAGATTAACATGGCTTCTATGGCTGCACGCAGAAAAACAGATACTCATGGAAGGATGCGGCAGCACCAGAGGACACGTGTTTCGCCGTGTTTGCGGCTCGTCAGCCCTGGGTAGCTGCGCATCGTTACGAATTGGCCGCAAACACGGCGAAACACGTGTCCTCTGGTGCTGCCGCATCGTTCCATGAGTATCTGTTTTTCTGCGTGCAGCCATAGAAGCCATGTTAATCTGTAAGTTTGAATTACAAACACGTCTAGCATCATTTATTTGTTCCTTTAATGGCTTTTCCCCCTGCCTTATAATTCACTGGCTTGCACTGTGGCATTGAGGAGTGCTCAGTCACCCTCCCAGGTGTATATCGCTCGCTGAGTGACCCCTGGTTTGCCAATTCGGAACGATGCGCAGCTACCCAGGGCCGACGAGCCGCAAACACGGCGAAACACGTGTCCTCTGGTGCTGCGGCATCGTTCCATGAGTATATGTTTTTCTGCGTGCAGCCATAGAAGCCATGTTAATCTGTAAGTTTGAACTACAAACACGTCTAGCATCATTTATTTGTTCCTTTAATGGCTTTTCCCCCTGCCTTATAATTCACTGGCTTGGACTGTGGCATTGAGGAGTGCTCAGTCACCCTCCCAGGTGTATATCGCTCGCTGAGTGACCTCTGGTTTGCCAATTCGGACGATGCGCAGCTACCCAGGGCCGACGAGCCGCAAACACGGCGAAACACGTGTCCTCTGGTGCTGCCGCATCGTTCCATGAGTATCTGTTTTTCTGCGTGCAGCCATAGAAGCCATGTTAATCTGTAAGTTTGAATTACAAACACGTCTAGCATCATTTATTTGTTTCTTTAATGGCTTTTCCCCCTGCCTTATAATTGGCTTGCACTGTGGCATTGAGGAGTGCTCAGTCACCCTCCCAGGTGGATATCGCTCGCTGAGTGACCCCTGGTTTGCCAATTCGGAACGATGCGCAGCTACCCAGGGCCGACGAGCCGCAAACACGGCGAAACACGTGTCCTCTGGTGCTGCCGCATCGTTCCATGAGTATCTGTTTTTCTGCGTGCAGCCATAGAAGCCATGTTAATCTGTAAGTTTGAATTACAAACACGTCTAGCATCATTTATTTGTTCCTTTAATGGCTTTTCCCCCTGCCTTATAATTCACTGGCTTGCCCTGTGGCATTGAGGAGTGCTCAGTCACCCTCCCAGGTGTATATCGCTCGCTGAGTGACCCCTGGTTTGCCAATTCGTAACGATGCGCAGCTACCCAGGGCCGACGAGCCGCAAACACGGCGAAACACGTGTCCTCTGGTGCTGCCGCATCGTTCCATGAGTATCTGTTTTTCTGCGTGCAGCCATAGAAGCCATGTTAATCCGTAAGTTTGAATTACAAACACGTCTAGCATCATTTATTTATTCCTTTAATGGCTTTTCCCCCGCCTTATAATTCACTGGCTTGCACTGTGGCATTGAGGAGTGCTCAGTCACCCTCCCAGGTGTATATCGCTCGCTGAGTGACCCCTGGTTTGCCAATTGGGAACGATGCGCAGCTACCCAGGGCCGACGAGCCGCAAACACGGCGAAACACGTTTCCTCTGGTACTGCCGCATCGTTCCATGAGTATCTGCTTTTCTGCGTGCAGCCATAGAAGCCATGTTAATCTGTAAGTTTGAATTACAAACACGTCTAGCATCATTTATTTGTTCCTTTAATGGCTTTTCCCCCGCCTTATAATTCACTGGCTTGCACTGTGGCATTGAGGAGTGCTCAGTCACCCTCCCAGGTGTATATCGCTCGCTGAGTGACCCCTGGTTTGCCAATTCGTAACGATGCGCAGCTACCCAGGGCCGACGAGCCGCAAACACGGCGAAACACGTGTCCTCTGGTGCTGCCGCATCGTTCCATGAGTATCTGTTGTTCTGCGTGCAGCCATAGAAGCCATGTTAATCAGTAAGTTTGAATTACAAACACGTCTAGCATCATTTATTTGTTCCTTTAATGGCTTTTCCCCCTGCCTTATATATATATATATATATATACAGGGTGTCCACGCTAACTGTGAACATATTTTTTTAAAAATATGTATAACACTTTTTTCCAAGATGAAATCATTGCAATATAGCATATGCTGAAGGGCACTCCCTAGCAGGGCCTTAGCAAAGTCCAAAGGCAATGTCTTAACTAACTTTCATTAATTAAGTTTTTAATTATAAAAGCTACAAAGTTGTCCCAATGAGAACATCTGGGGTCGGATTCACAAACGCCATCGTAGTTCGGCTAAGACGCGCTAAGACGTCGTAGCCTGCGATGCGCGTACGACGGCGTCGTAAGCGCGATTCACAAAGCTGTCGTAGTGGAGAGGGTGCACCCTTTGACGAGAAAGAGGAAATTGTCACATGCAACCAGGAGAGAAACACGCAACGGGTGTGAGACTATGTTTTCACTATGGTAACGATGACGAAAATTTGTAGTCGCACCAATAAGAGTCGTCCCGTTAGAAGAAGACGATGTTGTTCGCCCCCAAATGTTTTGTTACTGCACGTGCTCTCGGTCCTTCGGTCGCCTAATGGATGCCATGCAATCACAGGCGAAACGCGTTCGATGACACAGTAAATATATTCCCAGTATGTTCGTCTCGGGGACGGGGTTGGTGAAGGTGTTTTGTACGTGGTGTGTGGCACACAGTTTTGCAGCTTTTATGGCTTCTTTTGCCTTTCTTGCAGACAATTTGGAGTGGTGTTGGGGGTGTCTTAGCGGGGTGTAGAGGATGCTTGAAAAATCCCTGCGACCCGATTTGACGGAGCACAAAGTTGAAGCATTTGTTGAAGGTTCCCAAGCACAAAAGTGCCTCAATGTCACTTCGGGGATGGTCTCGAAGGTTCTGTGGCAAAGTGCAATGCGTTTGCGCGTATTACGGCGTCTTGGTTTACTGTCTCCAAAACCACCGCTGCCAAATAACGCCGCCCTCTTTCTTCGTAAGACTGCTGGGGAGCTCTCGCAGGATTCCGCCTTAAGCTGCGAAGATTTTGCGACACGCGCCCTTCGTGAATCTACACTTCGTCGTAATTTTACCGTACGACGGAGATACGACAGATTTCGTCGTACGAGCTCTTTGTGAATCCGACCCCTGTTCCTCTCGGTCACCTGATATCGTAGCCGTTTTCAGAACAAAAATCCGTTCGATAGATCGCCAGCAAAAAAATAATGAAGGAACGCCTTTTTTTTTTTTGCTTTATTTTGTTCATTGCGCATCTTCGGAGAGGCGTATTACCTTCATCCCCAACGGAAGAGTGGGAAGGAGCACAGTGCCGCCTCATGCGTCGAATATGAGCTTTAACTTGCGGAAACAAAACAAAAACAAATCTATCGGGTGACTCTATCGGAACTGGCCTTATCTTGGGTTGCATTTTCTGTTTCCTTTTAATCTTTTTCCAGGACGCGAGAGGCGATAGTGTGCTCTTTCTCCCTCTCACATTGGAGGCGAAAGAAAGATGCGTCTTCTAAGAAGCGCAATGAACAAAATGAAGGAAAAAATGGCTATCCTTCACGAATTTTTTGCGGGCGATCTATCAAACAGATTTTTGTTCTGAAAACGGCTACGATATCAGGTGACCGAAAGGAACAGATGTTCTCATTGGGACAACTTTGTAGCTTTTATAATTAAAAACTTAAATAATGAAAGTTAATTAAGACATTGCCTTTGGACTTTGCTAATGCCCTGCTAGGGAGTGCCCTTCAGCATATGCTATATTGCAATGATTTCATCTTGGAAAAAAGTGTTATACAGATTTTTAAAAAATGTGTTCGCAGTTAGCGTGGACATCCTCTATATATATAAGGTGTTTCACGAAAATCCGCCGGCTGAATAATTCGTGAACTGGTGGCGCTATCGAAGAAATTTCCTTTTGGTAAAGATCTTTGCGACATCCGCCAACGGCCATGAGTTGTGAGTAGCTCATTTGCGTACGCTCACTAATTAGATAAACAACTTAACTTTTAACTTTTACTTCGGACGCTTACGGAACCTCTGTTTTACGCATCGGGACCTTCAGTGAAGAACATTGCAAGAAAAAAAAAGGAAAGAAACGCCGACACTTAGTGAGTTTTTCGAGTAATTAATCGGTTTCGGTTTACATATTTCTTGCGCAGAGCAGTGCACCAATGCGCTCTTTGGATCAGCAGTCCAACTGTCAATTTCGCGTTCATCCGCTTGGTTGACACACTGGGGTGACGGAACATAAGAACAGCCGCAATACTGCAGGAGACGCTTTAGTGTTTCCTGTCCTTCTCTACACTCTTAAAATGATCTCCACCACATCGCACTTGGATTTCAGAAGTATGGGAGGAGTACGCCTTTCTCCTTCTTCTTCTTTTTTTTTTGTACCAATTATGCTGTACATAAGGACAAAGAGAAAGGCCATCCGCCTCCTATCTTCCAAATAGGGCAAGTACGTTGTCATTCGGGATGATGGTTGGTTAGGAACGTGCTATGTGGTTTACCATTACCACCACCACCAAGAGTGTAGTTCACAGCGCTCGCGGTGCATTCGTCATCATCCATGATAACAGCGCGCTATCCCGCCTACGGAACGACAGAACCGGCAGTGCTCTTTACCAGTCGCTTTGAGAAGGAATATCAAAGCGTCTCTTGCGGCTGTTCCTAATCTCCAGTCAACCCCATGTGTCAACTAGGCGGATGAACACGAAATTGACAGCCGGATAGCTAATCCAAAGAGCGCATTGGTGCACTGCTCCGCCAAAGAAATATGTAAAGCGAAACCGATTAATTACTTGAAAAAATCACTAAATGTCGACGCGATTTTTTTTCTTGCAATATTCTTCGCTGAAGGTCCCGATGCGGAAAACACAGGTTCCGTAAGCGTGCGAAGTAAAAGTTAAAAGTCAAGATGTTTATCTAATTAGTGAGGGTATGCAAATGAGCTGCTCACTACATGGCTGTTCATGGCTGATGTCCCAAGGATCTTTATCAAAAAGAAATTTCTTCGATAGCGCCACCAGTTCACGAATTATTCAGCCGGGGGATTTTCGTGAAACACCCTGTATATATTGGATAAGAGCAACCAAGATGGAAACGGCCGTTCACAGCTGGGATTGTGGCACGCTTGACTTGTAAACACATACCTCACATGCAGCCGTGGAGCATTCGCTCATTTCTCTATTTGTATAAACATATACTGGGTGTTTCGGTTAAACCCCTGGGCTAAATAATTCGCGAACGGGTGCACCAATCGAATAACTTTCTTTTTTACAAGTATCTATCCGATATCGCGTACAAGCTGCGCACCACGTGAATAAGTGGAAGGCGCTCATTATTTAAATAAAAATTAAAGTGAGTTTTGTGAACAAACAAAACTTCTAAAGCAAGGCGCTGTCGGCATTAAAATGATTACTACCCCTTTTGGGAACTTCAGGAAATGTCTGCCAACGAAGCTGGTCGTTTATTGCAGTAATTAATTGGTTTCAGTTTACATAACTTTGTCGCGGCTGGTCACGGTGAAGCGCAAAAGCACGCTGTTTTACTCCCTTATCCACCAATGAATTACGTCCTTACACCAATCAATTACACAAATGAATTACGTCCTTTAGTGCTTCCCCGCGACAAAAATACATAAACCGAAACCAATTAATTACTGCAACAAATGACGCGCTTCGGTGGCAGATTTCCCTGCACTGAAGGGCCCAAAAGGGGTAGTACCCATTTTAATGTCGACGGCGCCCTGCTTTAGAATTTACGTTTTGTTTTTCACGAAAGTCATTTGAATTTTTATTTATATAATGAGCGCCTAACACTCATTCACACGATGCGCAGCTTGTACACTGTTATCCGAAAGGTAGACATTAACTCTATAAGAGGAGTAAACGGCTTCTCCCATAGCAAACCCCCTCCAGAGGAGTTTTTTTAACCACTTCTAGAAGGCGTAAGCGTGTACTCCTTCTGGGCTGTAGTAGATATTCTCCTTCGATGGAGTTCTGTGGCCCACATGATATACCAAATGAGGAGTGAAATACGGAACACCGAACGAGAGAAGTGCAACACGTGAGCTTGACACCACGGAGGAAAGAATGTGAACTGTGACACACTTTTCTTAGCCATAGAGACACGAAACGGGCACAAAGAGTGAAATAGTACATACGTCAAATTCGAATCCAAACCGGCTTTACCACTAGTGTTGAAGTGTCCAGTATCGATCGTTACACACAACAAAACGAAATGCAAATCGGGAAAGTCACAGTACGTACACTGTTAGAAAAAAAGGTATAAAGAAGGTATAATAATGGGCTATTGTACCTTTTTTATACCTACTGTTGCAGATATATACCTTTGGAGGGTATAGAAAAGGGACAAAGAGCCGATTTATACCTCCAACCGTGCACAAGGGTATAAAAGAGGTATGAAGCAGGGATAACGTAACATATTTATACCTCATTATCACGTGTTTATACCTCGTGTATAACATACAACCGAGGCTATACCTCCTAAGGTATAACTGCAGGCTGTTTATACCTTCATCGTTTTTATACCTTTACTTGCACCACGTGTTGAATCACATAATTTTCTTTTGTTGAAGCGGTGTCATTTAAGATAAACAGTAATTTGTTTAAGAAACACATACTTCGTTAGAGTTGCATCTACAATCTATAGGTTGAGTTTATGACTTCGTTATATGTGTACCTGAAATAACGAAACCTTGCCGTTCTCACCCGTACGGTTGTCCGCCAGGCGAAGGATGCTCTACAGTTTGCCAAGTCGCCAGCTGTATATCAGTATTTGTTGTCCTTTAGATGTCGATATCTGGATTTGATCGATCAAAACTGCCAAACTCGCGGAACGGGTATTCCTCTTTGAACCTTTTCTTTCTTATATTATTTTATTTTATATATATATATATATATATATATTTTTTTTTTTTTTTTGTGGAGAACTCGTGTGGCGTACTCGAGCGCTGCTCTCAAATAGTCTGCATGTGTGAGTGTTGTAAAAAAGAAAAAAGCGCTTTTCTTCTCATCAAATGTTATTTCAACTCCCTCTCCTAAAATTTTGTCGCAAACTGGATTAGAATATACCTCTGCAGAGGTACAGTTTATGTGAAGAAAAGGTATAAATTCTATACCTCCACTAGGGTATAAACTATATATACCTTTCCGGAGGGTATAAATTTATACCTTAAAAGGTACGAGTTATTGCACGTGTGATTTATACCCTAAAAGGTATAAATTTTTCTAACAGTGTACAGTAACACTGCAAGTTCTGACACATTAATAACATGACGCCGCTGTGCACAATTTCCTTGAAAGCAGGTCTTTTGCAGCGTTCGAACATCCAGCGGCCAATTCGCACGATAAAACTGCAAAATAAATAGGCGTACGGCGTAAGCAACACACGACAAACACAATGTAAGGACATGCAAAACAACATGACCTCACCTGTGTTTCAATCACAGTGACATGCCTCATTTTCTTACAAGTACTAACATTGCATCAAAGTCTGGGGTCATAGACACGTCCATAAGTGACTATCTTCCAATATTTCTTTCTCTTAGGCACAGCGTCACAAGACAAAAAGGACACTACACTTTCCAATCGGTCGGTGAAGATAGTATTAGTCCTTTTGTTGACATCGTCACGGGTATAAACTGGGACTTTTTTCTCAATACAGATAAACCTAATGAGGCCTACAGCTCCTTTTTCAAGAAGTTACTTGAGGTATACGACTCCTGCTTCCCTACGGTTACGAAAACATTGCGCAAAAGCTACAGGAAGCCATGGGTGGCAACTAGTTTAATTATATAAAATGTTTTTATTTGTTTAAAAAAGAACTGAGACCGATCACATTACTTATAAGAATTCCAGGAATTACGCCACGGCGGCGATTAGACGTGCTAAGAAAGGGGGGTAACAAGATAGACTCGCGGTTGTTGGCCTCACAGAAGTGGGCGTCGTCACGACTGTAGCAAAAAAAAAAGAACACAGAGAAAGGACGGACGGATGTGTAAGATGGTGCAGGAAAGGATGAATCTTCGTCGTCGTCTACACAGCAGTCCGACTTCCTCTTCCTCAGTCGTAACCCATGTTACATCCCCCCTTCCAAGATATAAACAGAAAGAAAAAAATTTACTTATATAGAGAGAGGAAAAAATAAGAAGAAAGAGAACATTACAGAACAACAAACCCCAACTTAGTCGTTATCTGGATAGCGTGTAGGATGCCTCCTTTCACGGTTTGACCCCCTGTATGACCAGCTCCGGTGGCGCAGCGGTAACGCGTGCGCTTGGAGACTGAGATGTCCGCGGTTCGAATCCGCGGGCCGGCTGTGCCGTCTGGGGTTTTTCCTGAGTTTCCCTCAGATGTGTAATAGGCGTATGCCGGCACAGTTCCCCTGAAGTGGGCCCATGGACGGCTATCCTCCCCCCGAGCGGATTCCGCTCGCTCTTCCACTTCACCCTTTCCTCTCCTCCTCTCCACCACCTTTCCCTTCCCGAGACACATGCCGCCTAATCAGGCAGGCAGACCTCTCGGGTTCCTCCCAACGACACTCCTCCTCCTCCTCCACCTCCTGTATGAGGTTTCAGCTTCAGCTCTTTGGCTTTGGTGATTTGTTGCTGCGGTTTCAAGAACCTTCTCTGTTCTTCGTTCGTTGGCTTGAGTTGATGGTGCTGTGGATGTTCTCGTTTCTCGAAGGTGTTCTCGGGTGCGAACACAAGCCTTGAGAGGCGTCTGTACAATGTACGATCTCGGTGTTCTGGCTTTGCCTACAACAACTGCTGGCGCCCACGTCTTGCTGAAGGTGTCTTAGAGTGTGAAGTTGGAGATTCTTTCAAGATCCGGTGTATTCTTGGAGGATCGATCGTAATAGAACTTTTGCTGTCTTCGTATTTCTTCTAGTCTTCGTTTTACAGCTGTGGGTGGAACAACTCGCGGTTTCAACTGCTTTGCTCTCGTGGGAAGGAGAGTCCTTGCCGTTCTACTCAATGCGTCAATTGTAGAAGTGCAAGGGTGCAGGCGAGCTGGTACATTGTAAAAACGACGATAAAACCAGAGACACGGAACAGAAAAAGACAACACGACACGTTCTCCAACACAGCAACCCATTTAATGAACAGCCCTACACCCCCAATAACCTCCGGATGGGTGGAAAGGGGGAAACGGAGGGAACACTAACGCAATTGCCTCGTGACTTAAGAGGCCATACCAGTCGGGGAGCAACTCCGATTCACGATTTTCCCGATTCTAGATGGCGCCACGCTCGTCCTTATCACGCCGTTCGCCACCGACTCACGAAATAATCCCCATTGTGCATGGTTGACCTCGCGAGTTTAAAGCGGCCCGCGCCCTCTGCGCTGTTTGTCGAGTGGTAAAGTGTCGGACTTTGCCACAAAAGGTCCGTAGTTCGATTCGAGACATTCACGTCTTTTTGCTTGTCTCCTATTGCTACATGAGTACTTTATTTTTATTTTTTGTTCTTATATATTCATGCTACAATTATTGTTTTCACAAGTCACTACCTCCTGTACTGACTGATCATGGAATTTTTAGTTGCTCTTCGTATTGTTTTACTAGTGCATACTTACTGTATGCCGACGTACAAGTGTGATCGGATAGTACGGATGCCGGTATCTCGGAGGCTCTCAATTCGCTCAATCTACCAGCGGCTGTAAATTAGGCTATAAACATTGCTTACACACTGCGCTTACAATGCCAGTCTGGAAAATCTGCTCGAAACTGTATTCCTTTTTTTTCTGCACTCGCTTACATCATCATCATCATCATCATCATCATCATCATCATCATCATAATAATAATAATAATAATAATAATAATAATAATAATAAATTTTACTCAAGAAAGCAAACTACAAATATAATAAAACAGGCCCGTCTAAGCGGAAAAGCTTGTGGCACTGGGCTGAAGCAGTCAGCGGCATACAGTTTGACAGTACATGAACATATAAAGGTACTACATCCCATGATAAAGTTGCCGTAGCGGTTTTCTTAGTTTGTACTTCGATTCCAAAGAAAAACTGTCGAAGGAGAGCTCATTAAAGATACGAGGTACATAGCATTGCCTGCGACAAAGTCCATATGTTGTGTGTGAGAAATGCACAACAGGGCAGCATTCGCTAACTGGGGTCCTATATAAGGGGTCCCAAAAATGTTTTTACAACATGCAATTACCTTGATAATAACTCTAACCTAATCGCTCTAACCTAGGTTCCCACCGGGGACGATTTTTCCGTATCCCGGAAATTACAGGAGCGCCGTTGTGAACAGCTGAGGAAACGGATCATAGCCGATCAAGTGCTATCACATTATTTGTTTAAATTGGGAGACGGGATTTTTAAAATTAATATGCATGCTAATGCACAGTAAAACCACTGAACAAGGAACATAAATGCGGTTACACCCACTGCGCCGCCTGCGTTGCGCCGATTACATCTGTTCTTTCTGTTCCTCTCTCGCAAAGTTTGCTGAGTGCAGACAATGCGGTAAGATTAGGAAGGGATTCTCCAACAACAAATAAATATTGACTATGACACGAGGTGATTCATCACTGGTGACTTTCCAAGGTCCTGCTACCTTCTACTTATTTCTGGCAGATATGTAAGCCGCGTTCTTTTATAAAGCGGAGTACTACAGAATACTGAGCGCAATGACACATTACCTTCTGTATTCGTATCAATGAAATGAAACGCAAATACCCACAATCCTGAGGCTCTGACTTCACGCTCGTTGAACGTGGATATCGTCGGACGTAGTTCCCAACTCAACTGGAATACTGGTATTTTCATATATAGTTCTGTTTTGTTGTTGGTGGCGGTCAGACAATGATGTTGTAGTTGTTGTCTCATACTTTCTATGTTGATGAACCGTATTTTCAATGCAATCAAACCACAATGAAACACCTGAATAAGTGGGTGTAGAGCTTTTATAACCCATAAACATCGGCCCAGAAAAAGATGTAAGGACAACTGTAACACCTGTGTCTGACTGACAGTAGAGAAATACTATAGAATCCAGCGAACGATATCGCTAGCGAACTAATGCAGCAAACTATGTATATCCATTTTATGTTGCTTATTGAATGGAATGTAGATTTAACTACTCATTATTAACACATAAAAAAAAGAAGAAAAGCACCCTATGTCTCCCAATTTCAACAAATCCGCAAAGCGAACGATAACATTCGGTCGGCTGTGATGTATTTCATCGGCTGTCTAGATTTCAGTTCTTACTTGCAGCTACAGTCAACCCTCGTTTTATGAACCCTCGATTTACGAATTCCCTCGGTTTATGAACGGCGTCACAAGGGACCAAACTTTTTCCATGTATTTCTCCCTCGGTTTATGAACCCTTGATATCCGAATTGTGAACGGATTTTCAGGGAACGAACCGCAAAACCATGTGTGTTCTGACCTCGATTTATGAACGGGGTTGCGAACGCACGGGGAAGTACTGGGATCGCGTCAATAAAGATGAATAAAGGATGAAGGTCAAGCACCCGTGCAGTGTCCCACAGCCACAAGAATTAGAGATTGAGAACAGAGGATTGCATTTCCTGTGCTGACGATGAACACGTATGTTAGCCGCTCGATGACGGTGCTTTAGTGAAGTTGTCAAATGATGGCACCCAGGGTGATCATAGTGACAGTGAAGATAACTAGCAGGATTGTTCTGAAGCTGTGACAGCTCGCTTAGCGTGGAATCACATCTACAGTTCGAGGACCAGGCGGACGAGTCAAGTTCCAAACTTCGATCGTCTCTTCCGTAGAGGATAAATACAGCCGAATGTACGGTGCAGAGCACAACGAACTGTTTTCACAAATGAACGTAATCTAGTGCATTTCCTGTCGCGATTCAGCCCATTTCTCTTCAGCGCACCTTGCACCTCGATTTATGAACGATTTTTCGACAAACGAAGGCTGTTCATAAATCGAGGGTTGACTGTATATTCCAGGGGCTTTTAATGCACAATTATCCTCACTTCACCCACCACACACTTTCTTTTCGTAGTAAACATATTGTAGATTATTGTTTTTCATATTCGCTGGCTAGTCTATTTGCGAGCACCAAATGCTATGCATTCCAGTTATTTGATTTCTAATACAATAGCCACAAAACTTTTTCATAATCTACACCATCCCATCCAGTGGTCATTCACTCGAGTGCTCACCCGGTGTCTCTTTGGCCCATTTGGTCCATTTTCTGCCTTCTGACAGTTCGGCGTTATGATTTTTTGGTCTTTTGGCTGTCGGCCTTCTGATAGTTCGGCGTCATGATTTTCGGCCTTTTGATAGGCTCAATCAGCCTAAATAAATGCATTGCATTTAGCAACAGCTATTCAAAAAAATGAAAAAAAAAAAAACGAGAAGGAGCAAGCTCCTAAAACCCCTTGGACTCCATCTTTATGTATAAATGAACAAGATAAAATCAAAGGAACTTGACGCGCGACGAGGTCTCGGAGCACGATTTCCGTCTCATAATTGCGCTGATTATTACACGGAAACTTCAGTGCTATATTTTTAGACACTGCTTGGTTTTCACAGGGTACTTCACATTACATTTACAGACCTTTCGTTCAGCGTAGACACTAGTTCAGCGGAGAATCCCCAGTGACCCGGAGCTTTTCCTTATCTTCCTCAGAAGGCCTCCCTTTGTGCGCCGTGCAAAGCCAGACGGGTACAGGTTTTGGGTCATCCAACGTGCAACTAACAAGGATCGTCGAAAGATGGAAAATCCAGGGAACCGGTCTCGAAAAATTGGCCGTATCTCAAAATAACGTGATCGAAGCCCCCTTTGCAAAATAAACTACTGTAAATAAATGTTATCTGGCTGTTTCTGCGCGGAAACTGCCAAAGCCCACTTAGACTAACCAGAACATGAAAATGCAAACACCGAACTTTTACTAACCTAATAATCAACTAACTAACGTGCTGTTCCGTCGCGTCCGTTTCATTTATCTCCTATTTGTTAATTTTATTTATTTATTTATTTATGTATTTTTGGAATAGCAAGCCGACGTCCCGTTTGGCTGACCTTTAGCCCGTTTTTTTTTTTTTTCGTCTAATAAATATAGCCCCCTTCCCCGTCGCTGTCGTTGGTTGTCGTTGGTTTTCCTTGCTACGCGAACGTGAATTTCGGTTCCGGAAAAGACTGTTGCTCATTGCGTGGGCGGAAATAATTGTGCAGCGGCCGCTTGATCGATTTTTCTTATTGGTTCACGTGGAGCGTTCATGAAAAAAAAAAGAAAAATAAAATAATAAAGATAAAAATAAAAATAAATTGATCAATAAAAGAAAGAAAGAGAAACAACAAATAAAGCTGCAGTTCTAAGTACCGTTATCCTAAGAAACATTTATCTGTGTGTAATCCGCTGGCTGGCTGTTTCAACATTACGAACATTACAGGGCAGTCCTGTTGAACGTTACTGGAATGTTTGTGAAGTCGGCCTTCCACTAAGCGTAAATGCGAGAGATTCTCGTTAGCCGTATGAGACAGTTGACTGAGTAAGCACAAACCCGAAACGGCAAAATCGAGCAAATTGACGTTTCATGTCAAGCTAACAAACTCGTCTCACTTCTCTAGAAGCGCACCGAAAAAAGAAGAGGTTTATTGGTCTCGGTGGTCTCTTACACGGGCCGCGACAACGCTGACTCGTCTACCCAACGTTCCCCCCCCCCCCGACAATGCTGGCTGACGATAATCCCTTTACGAGCAGCTAAGTAAGCTTTTGTTCTGGTCTCCAAGGCCATGCTCTAAGTCCGCTGTCCATGAAAGTAAAGAGGAGAGAGGGAGCACTACAGTGCGCATGCGCATGGTCCATCCGCATGGTCGGCGGATGGATACGGTCAAAATGTTCCGCGCGGTTTTTCCTGTGCAACGGCTACAGGGCGACACAGAATGACGCGGTTTACGGGGCTTTGAGACGGTATTTATCCGTACTCACTTTTCATGCTTTTTTATAAAAACGGGAAGTGCTAGACATACAAAATTTGATGTCTATCGATTCCTGAAAGAATTCCAGAGAAAGTAAATGGAATTTTTTTTTCGAAATGGCTATAGAAGTTTAATAAAACCTGTTCAAAGAGGGAGGAGAAAAATTTTGTATTTTTTTCGCATTCGTGACGTCGCCGTAAAATACATACGACATATATGAGAAATCCTGTAGCGTAAATAGTTTCATCTCGTCTTCCTCTTTATGATGAAAGCACCCGCGTCAAAATCTGCGCGGCGGTTACCGAGAAAAAGCATAAAAACTGTTCCATAGGAAATACATTGGGACGGAGAGCTGGTATGCCCTCTTAATCTCCTTGTACTCAGCTAAGAGTCGCCCAAACGGGTCACGCACCTTTATCAATACACTTGTCTCTTGGAAACGGAGGAAACAATTGTGATATTCTTTCAAGTGTTCAACCAGTCCTGAATTTCCTGAAAGGCAGTCTGCATTCCTTTTATGCTCTAAGAGCCTAATGTTTAAGCATCTACCAGACTGTCCTACGTAGCAAAAACCACATGCAAAAGGAATATAATACACAATGCCTACGGCGCACTCAACAAAGCGGGTCTTGTGGGAAATACGGCAAACTGACTTATCTGAATGAAAGGAAGTTAGAGAACTTAAACGCGCAACATTTGAAAAAAACAAAAAACAACTTGAACATTGAACCTCTTTGCAGCGGCTAGGATGTTATGAGACACGGCATGAAAATATGAAAAGCAAACTCGTGCAGAAGGCTGCTCAGAACGACAAGGTTTTACATCACCTATGCAAAGAAAACACTCTAGTAACTTTGACTGCAACAAAGCATGACCAAACCCCGCTTTTGTTAAGCGGCAAACCTGATGGCGAAGACTGTCAGAAACAAAGTGGCAGCAAGACTTATTTAACGCGGAACGGACGAGCGAGGCCACGATGCCCAACTGTATGAGTTTGGAATGTGAGCTGTTTACGGGAAGTAACGGCTTGCCACCAGATTTACCATACGCCCAACAAAATAGGGGACACAACCTCAAAGAAAGATCAAGAGACTGAAGCCTACCATCAACTACATGTTCTACAGAGAAAACTAGCTCAGGGGATGAACACTTCATTGCCTGCAGAGCTTGGGAAACAAGAGCATCATCAGTTGAAATAACTAAGATGTCATCTACATATCGCGTAACAAGACAAGGAACAAAGCCCACAGAACTCAATAATTGATGTACAGCACTATCAGGAACATTGAGGTAGATTTCAGATAAGATCGGAGCTACAGATGAACCAATACAAACCCCCTTAGACTGTACAAAGAGAGAATCATTATAAGAAACAGTGGTAGAACTGAGATACAATTCCAAAACCCGAAGAAACTCACTCAGTGACATGCCGGCAGCGGACTGAAATGATACAAGTTGGCTTTCAACAACACACCTAACACGGCGGAGCAACTCATGTACATTCAAAGAATAATATAAGTCCTTTATGTCAAGAGAAACAATTTCACATTTAGTACCATGAAACCTGGACAACTAGGGAATTAACTCATCTGGACTCTTTATGGACAAACAATTGGGAAGACGAAGGGAGGTCAAGGAATCCTTCAGGAAACAAGAAACCAGCTTATGCCACGAACCTGTTTCACTGACAACAACTCTGAATGGTATGTCCACTTTATGGTCTTTCAGGAGAAATTTGACAGCCAACGCACAACACTTTGAATGACATTGACTTTGACTTTAATGACTTTGAACACTCTAATGTTCTTTGCCAGGGGGATCTCCGCTTGGGTAAAGATCTCGGTAATTTTCCGTTTCAACGATTTCAAATTGCCAGAGAAGGGTTTGAACAACCTGTTAAGGGCATCCTCCGCCTTCATTTCGTACAGCGGCCGTGGCAACACAGCAAAGCGGCCAGATTTGTCACACTCAACAAGGGCCAAAGCCATCTTTTTTAGTTTACGCTTTACAGGACCTAGAAAATTGGACAGTTGCTTGCAATCCCCAGACGACACAGCCGAAGAGGGTAGGCGCCCCACACATTGTTCAACAAATGCCATTTTCGCAGAGGGTTCGTGTATCCTAGAGGCTACAGACTGAACAGCGGAAGCCACCTCGAGTTTAGACGGCTTAATTGGAACACAGAACTTGGGGGTTTTCGAGAGAACAGACGAAACTTGGGGTGAGAGTGAGACATTGGCTAAATTCAGAAAACTGCCGTCATTGACGCTATACACAGCTTCACTGGTTGTGCTACGGAACCCGATGTGCGATTTAGAACGGTCCCAGCCACGACCAAACTCACAACACATAAGTCGTGTCCACTGTGCGTGGCCCGTTTGGGCGACTCTTAGCTGAGTACAAAGAGATTAAGTCACGAGGCAATTGCGTTAGTGTTCCCTCTGTTTCCCCCTTTCCACCCATCCGGAGGTTATTGGGAGTGTAGGTCTGTTCATTAAATGGGTTGCTGTGTTTGAGAACGTGTCGTGTTGTCTTTTTCTGTTCCGTGTCTCTGGTTTTATTCGTCGTTTTTACTCATGAGTCGTTCTGTCGGTGACTGAAGCAGGTTATCTCTTGGAGTGTTCCTCCACTCCAAGATTGCGTAGAAAAATTTGTCCTCAGTTTTTGTCTTCCACAGAAGTTGTTTTGCTTTGCGCACCGCTATTTCGGCAATCCCATTTGATCTTGGGTGGTATGGGCTGGAGTAGACGTGTTTCACTTGCATTTTGGTTAAGAAGTCGTTGAATTCTGTGGCGGAAAACGGTGGACCATTATCGGTAATCAAGACAATTGGCAGGCCATGTGTTGCAAATATTGTCCTACAAAACTTGATGATGGTACTTGCAGTTGTTGTTCTCAACTTTTTGAGTCGAAGAAGAAGGAATAAAAGTCCACCATAACAACGTGTTTTTCTTGGTTGTGAGTAAACAAATCCATTGCGACACGTTCCCACGGTAATGTGGCGACTTCGTGGCCGAGTAATGGCATCTTGACGTTTTTCACTTGATATTTTTGACATTGGTGACATTAGTTGTACTCTCGCTCGATGTCCGCAATCATTTCGGGCGAAAATATTGTCTCTCGCGACCTTCGTTTCATTTTCTCTACTCCTGCGTGCACAGCATGAAGCAACTTATAGTCCTACTTAGTTTGCTCGGTACTATGATCCGGTTTGATCGAAGCAATATTCCGTCTTCGAGATGAATGTCCTCTTGATAGGGCCAATACTGCTTAGCTAGACGATCCACGTTGTCTTTTGTTGTGGGCCAACCTGAGGTCGTATATTTGTTGAGCTGTTGTAACTCGTCATCGGTATGGGTCGCTTTCCTGATATCGCGAAGCCTGCCTTGTGAGACAGGCACGAATTCCAGAGCATTCACGTATACATTTTATTCATGTTCGACCATCCTCGGGGTGTCTGGAAACCTTGACAAAGCATCCGACAGAACTTGTTCCTTTCCTGGCCTGTACTTTACTTCGACCGAGTAGACTTGCAGTAAGAGCCGCATACGCTGAAGCCTTAGTGGGCACTGATGAAGTGGCTTCTTGAAGATATTCTCTAGAGGCTTTTGATCCGTTTCCACCGTCACTACACTGTGTCCCAATAGGTACTGGCCAAACTTTGTGCATCCATGAACTATCGCTAGCATTTCTTTTCCTATTTGAGCGTAGTTCTGATGAGTCTCAGTCAACGTTATCGATGAATAGCTGAGAGGCTTGCCATCATGCAGTATCACTGCGCAAACACTAGACTCGCTTGCATCTACCGATAATGTGATCGGTTTGGTCGGCGTATAGTATGCTAGTACGGGTGCCATCGTTAGACCTTTTTTTAGGTCTTCAAAGGCGTGCTGGTGGCTCTCAGCCCATACCCACGCTACGTCCTTCTTCAGTAATTCTCGTAGCGGCGCTGCCCTTTGCGATAACCGCGGGAGAAACTTGGACAGGTAATTAATCATTCCCAAAAAGTCTTCTGACTTTGGTTGGCTCCGGAATTGCTTCTATGGACTTCGTTCGTTCGGTGTCTATCTTCGCGCGGTCAACTGTGAGGAGATGTCCGAGATACTTCACTTCGCTTTTTCCAAAGTGGCACTTTTTAGGGTTCAGTTTCAGATTGACTTCTCGACACCTCTTCAGCACGTTCCGGAGGTTTTCATCGTGATCCTCCTTTGTGTCACCCAAGACAAGGATATCGTCCATGACGACTTGCATCCCTTTCACATCATGCAAGATGCCGTGCATTATACGCTGGAAAACTGCAGGAGCGGTGCATATACCAAAAGCCATCCCTAGGGTTCTTGATTTTCGGGTTAAACCCGACTTTCCACGATAGTTCCCCGGACAAGTTTTCAAGAATCCCGGTAAAACCCGATATCTACCCGAAATCCTTGCGGTGCTTCAACTTGTGGTTGTAGGTAAGCTGTCGGAAAGTGAATCATAATGTCAGCAAAGAGAGCTATTTGTGTCAACCTATTTGTACTCCTTTGGTAATCCCCTCCCGCAATAGAAAAGACGAACTTTTGTGGAGCTCGGACTGTTGGAATACCACAGTCATTCACTGCCCCAGTTCACGAGCGGGAATATCAAGATTATTGTTTCTCGCCCCAGTGTCACAGCAGTGGCTTGTTTCATATGCCTTTCGTTTCACCCGAAAAATCCCCGATGTTATATCAGACAGAGATCGAAGTGCCCGATTTCTCCCCGAGTTCCCTTCTGTAAATACCACCCGATTTTTACCCCCCCCCCCCCCGAATTTGAAAAATCATAAAACCCGAAAACGAATAACACTAGGCATCCTGTTGAAGCGGTAACACCCAAACGGCGTGCTCATAGTACATAGCTTAGAACTTGTAGAATCGAGTAGTATTTGCCAATACCCAGAAGCGGCATCAAGTGTCGAAAACCACTTCGGATGACCAACTTTTTCCACTACATCTTCTGACGTCATCATAGGATATTGTTCTCGCAATAAAGTCTTGTTGAGGTCGACTGCATCAATGCATATCCTGACTTTGTTTGGTTTAACCACCACCACCATGTAACCTTTGAGATCCATCCTGCTCCATCTTCTTCAATTATTCGTATACTTTCTGTCTCATAGCGACTGAAACCTTCCTGGCTGGCTGAACGACGCCTTGCTCTCCAGGCTTTAATTTCATGCTGTACACGACGTCTTTTACTTTTCCCAATCCGTGGAAAACATCGTCGTATGGTTCTGCTACTGGCTATTGCACTTGTGGATTGGTATCTGTCTCTGATATCGTTTAAATTCGTTTTAGCAGTCCGAGTCGTTCACACAACGATCCACTGAGTGTAGTGGGCACGTCTTCCTGCACCACGTTGAAATCTTCGGTAATACAACGACCAGCATTCTGCACCTGTACAGCCACTTTCCCTACAGCTCTCTTTTGGTGTCCGAAGAACGTACTGAGCGTTGTTGAGCAGTTCTTAACCTTCTTTGGAGTAAGCAACTTCACAAGTCTTGATGGAATAACTGAACAGTTGGCTCCAGTATCCGATTTGCAATGCACGTCGTCTTGTTCAGGTCGCAATGTTATTGACCAGCGATCATGCTTCCTTACGCCCCCGATTGACAAATGATTCAAAACATAATCCTCGACGCTGTCATCTTCGGTGTGCGTACAACTTTGGAGTTGCCTCACCCTCTCCCTTTCATGAGTATTGCGAGCAGCTGCCGGTTTCCTTGTCTGACCCTTCATTATGTGCTTCGTTCTGTGCTCTTCAGGTGGGTTGCGACAAACTTTGGCGAAGTGGTTTAAGGTCCCACGTTTGCTGGTCTTGCCTGCTGCAGGGCAATAATTAGTACGGTGCTCCAGGTATCCACATCTGGGGCAGTGTGAGGTCTTCCGTTGCAGGACGTTTACAGCAGCACATGCATCGGGCTTTCTTTCGTCGCTGGAGATTTCTTTAAACTGTTCTTGTGACCGCTCTTTTATGCGGCACCTTTCGAGAACTTTCTCCTAGGTCGGGTTTTCAGTTATCAACTTCTGTTGCAATTGTTTATCGTTCGTTCACAGTACAATTCTGCTCTTGAGCATCCGGTTTTCGAGGTCTCCATATTCGTCATAGATTACACAATAGATAAGACCAAAGTGTGATAGATCACACAATTTTACTAAATAACCTTTCTTACTACGGCATACGGGGTCTTGCTTTAACGCTGATAACGTCATACCATAGCTGTATAGGTTACAGTGCGTAGTTATGAAAGACATGAGTCATCTTTCAAGTCCGTGAAATCTGGCGTTCCACAAGGCAGCTTGTTCGCTCCCCTTCTTTTTAACCTGTACGTAAAGGATATTGTAGACGTGTGCTAAAAAAAATGTAATGTATGCGGACGACACCAACATGTTTTTTACGGGCAGGGACATCAGAGATGTTGTTGAAAAGGCTAATGCAGTCCCAGGTAGCACAAAAAGTTGCAGGAACGTTGTCCATGTGTCAGCTTGTAACATTGCTCAGATGTTGCTAATGTCCGCAACTTATCTGCAACGTTTATTTGCAACATTGCCGCAACATCCATTATAATGCATCCAATATGCATCTGTGATGTCCTCTCATCGTAAATTTTGTAACGTTTCTGTAATGTACATGTGCAACATTACAGCAATGAATGAATTTATAGCATTTCTTCAATGGTATTTGTCCAAGATCATCGTTTGGGAATGGGAAATTTTGTTCACTTTCAATGAGAATTGTGGATGCGATATCCACTTTAACCGAATGAGATTTCTAGGGTATTGTGAATTGGACTATTCCCAGCAGTAAGGTAGCTTTAATAGTGATATACTGTAGTATATCACTATTAAAGCTGTCTTACTGCTGGGAATAGTCGCTCTTTTTGGAATCACTTTCTGTTTCCAGTGGACGGCCGAGGTGAAATACTGAGGCCTATTGCACGCACTAAGATTACTTTAGTGCTTCATCAGTGGTTCGAGCAGATCATGTGGTGATCAGGCTTTAATATTGCAATTGCAATGTGCTCCCTAAAGTCAACAATTAAAAAGTTGATTAAAATATATCTGTTAATTAGTCCCCCAACTCAGGAAGAAAATGAATTCCTAGTAGCAGATCCGTCGAGTAAACGAATTAAAAAAAAACGCCCTAATGAAACTCCCCTTTTTATGAAAATTCATTGCAGATAAGAGGAAACACCTTGTATATAGAAGTTGCGGGAAAAGACGCGGAAACAGATTTTAGGGAAGTTGGAAACACTAGTTTATTACATAGGGAAGCGTTAGAAAGCAAATATGGAGAAGGGGTCGACGGTTCGACAGTGGCACTGTCCTCATCAGCACAAAAGGGATGCGGTTACACATTGCTTAATTAGGTTCAGTAAGTGACGTCACAATAGGTGCAAGTACGCCACGTGGCGGCCGTCGGTGAGTCACATTCTGGAACATTCCACAAGGTCAAGTCCGATGGTGATGTCATTTTTCCTGGGGAGTAGCATAACCGGATAAGCTTTAAGGTCACGTCGCACGGAGTTCAAATTAGCATTCTCCCAGTGTCAGTAAAGTTCATGTCCATCAGTTCCTGTAATACCCCTGTCAGACGTACTAATTTAGTGTCACTTTCAGCGAGTACACTTGCAATAAGTGTCATTCTTTACGAGTCACACGGCATCTTTTAGTGACACTAGATGCAAAGTACACTTACGATGAAG
The DNA here is from genome assembly GCF_037126465.1 of Ornithodoros turicata. Classification (NCBI taxonomy): domain Eukaryota; kingdom Metazoa; phylum Arthropoda; class Arachnida; order Ixodida; family Argasidae; genus Ornithodoros; species Ornithodoros turicata. The sequence goes on along the minus strand of NC_088201.1, from coordinate 104,068,115 downwards.
TGAGTTCGTCAAACTCACTTCACTTTGCCTGCAACAATCGAGTACGTAGCCTCCACGGCAGGAATTGCGTAACAAATGCTTATTTTTGGAAAAGGAAAGAACCAACCCAACCGGAATTTATATTTGGACAAGTTTCTTAAGACAGCGCTGATTTATATAAGAAAGACGTAAGGATTTTTTTGGCGTGATTTACCGGTACTCTCGTTTACAGACTGCCCAGTAGAGTTCGTAATCCACTTCGCGGCAGCCATATTTGTTGAGATTGCACGGTGGTTAAGTGTTTCCGGCGAAATCGCGAAATACCCGCAGTGAAGCACTGAATAACGGAAGACAAAGAAGACAGGGCGTCATGGTCTGAGATAGAAACCCATGCTATCAGAGCATGGAAGGACCAAGCGAAACCCGAAAGTGTATGCTGACATCGCGGGCCACAGTTGCACGCGCAAGACATAGTAAAGACCACCAAAGAGGTGAAGAAGAAGATTGAAAATTTGTCAAATAAATATACTTGTGTTGGTTCCCAACAATTATATTTATGACATTAAATCGACTTCAACTGCGAAGAAAATCTTTATGAAATGTTTCTAGACGTAAGAAAAACGATTTCACCGAGAAAGTATGGTGCATTCCCCGATGTTTGGTGGGAGTTCAAGCTCGCCCATCGTCATCACCATGAGTGCTTAGTGACACTTACTTATACCGTGTAGCAGGAGCGTGTAGCAGGAGTGACATTACGGGACGGAGTGCACTTCAACTAAGTGACACTAAATTAGTACGATCTCAGTTGTCTCGCGACGTAAACGCCCAATTATAATTATAAATTAGTACGTTTGGCAGGGGTATAAGACTGGCTTTCTAATCAAGCGCTACTGGGTGGGTGGATTTTAACATTACCGAAGGCATACGAAATAAGCAAAGCAGATAGTGTATCAGTAAACCGTCTATCTCTCTTTCGAAAACTAAAAAGTGAGAAGTATATGCCGACGACTTATACCGGCCGCGACGAAGATAAATCACGTAGTTTTAACAGTAATCAAGAAATCTCTCACGAAGAGAGTATATGAGATGGATGCACATGTAGCCACAGAAAAATATTTGGCGAGGGGTCCATTGGGAACTTTCCGAAGGAGAGGACGATTTAATCCTGGTTACTCCCTCCCTAGTGCACTACCAAAGGCACGGTTTCGGGGGTTTGAACCCCCCTCCCCCGGCTACATCACTGGGGAGAGGGAATTTCAGTGTATTTATGCACCCACCCTCTTATAAAATAAAATTCATGCTTGGCAGTTCAGTGCAGCGTGCTGTCGTTTCCTTTTGTTTAACATAGAAGTAAAAGAGAAACGAGCTTATGTATACTTGACGTTGGCAACATGTTCGTGATTCGTTCGTTGGTTGTTCGTTGTTCGCGCCCCATTTCCCTTATGCCCATACTGGGGCACATAGGTTGAAAAAGCTAGGGAAAAAGTTCGGGGTCAACGTGGTTTTCAGGAAAGGGGGCGCACTGGCTTCACTTTCGAGGAAAGTGAATAATTCAGAAGAACCGGAATGCGGCATTAAACACAAAACCAGCTTCATCGGGTGCAAACGGAACGTCGTTTATAAAATACCTTTAAGTTGTAAGAAATATTACATTCGGCAGACGCAGAGATGCGTTAAGATCAGGCTGCAGGAGCATTCCAGGCCGAGCTCTCAATATTCAACTTTAAAAACCACATAAAAGTTTGCGAAGTTTGCAAAAAAACTGCCCCCGGATTATCGCGGTACACAAGTTCTGTTTCACGGACAGGGAAGAGGGAAACTTCTCTAACAGGAGGCTAGGTATATCCGGGAGGAAGGGGATGGTTGCGTCAGTAAAGCATCTATTGATTATACAAAGAAAATCGAAGAATTTATCAGTACTCGAAATAACAGATCGGGGGACAGAGGTTAAGAACATGTTTTGATGCAATGCGCTCTCGTTGGTTGTTCCTTTGGGGGTGAGAGGGGTGTCTGCTTGAGCATGCTCGAACATAGAAACATTCCACTTGGTCGCAGTTCAGAGCCGGTCCTTGTCGTTTTTATCCTTCGTCCTCGTCCTACTCAGCACTGGGGTTTTTTAATCATTTTGAAATCAAATGTTCGTGAGCTTAGGGGAAGGACTAAAGACAAAACACAAAAACGAACAGCAAAAGACAAGGCTCAAGGGCAACGCTTGTCTTCCGCTGTTTGTTTTTGTGTTTTGAGTGTGTGTGTGTGTGCGCGCGTGACTTTCGTGCGCGTGACTTTCGACGTTCGTCTCCGCGCTGACAAGTTTTGTCGGTTTTAATTTATGGATTGATATAGAGACAAGATGAAGGAAGTAGGTAGCGCCGATGGGACCAGCGACCCCATGACGCTTGGTGCTACTATGATGTGTTACAACCGTGGTGTCAACAGTGTCATCGTTATCTTATGTGACCCAATCGTCATAGACATTCTCACCAGAGAAGAAGACGAAATTCTGTAGTCAACAAAAGCCATGTGCCTGCTCTACGACAGATTTGCCTGCATTCTACCACCATTACCATTGCCATTTGTCAGTCTGCCTTGGCCTTTCCAGCACACTTCTGAAACCTTCAATAAATCTGCTGCTCTTTGTGGCTGGATTCTTACCTTCTGCTACTCAGGATGAGGCGCAACAACCGGTGCCACACAGTGGGATAGAGAGGACAACATCATAGGAGTTGTGACAACGATAAGGATCTCCCGGCAACTGGTACGAGAGGTCCTTGCTCTGTGCACCTGATCAGCGCCGACTCTCGAGGTTCAAGCGTCGACCAGAGATTCACAACGGGTTGAATCCATGTTCTTCCGGCATCGGCTGTCTGAGCGGTTTGACTTTCTTCGAGGCAAGCCATGTTCGAAATTGCTAGAGGAGTGCAAGCATTCTGTCAAAGAAAAAGTAAGACATAAGATGTGTCACCACCGGTTGCACAAACCTCGGCTCATCTATCCGCTCTCGGAATTGCTACTCAATGCCTGAGCGCCCTTAACACAAATTCAACGAAGGGAGTCTATTGAATGAGCATAGCACCAAACCAAGCGCTCACATAAGCGCGCAACCTCGCAACACCGAGTTTGGTTTAGGAAAATTTAGGGAATTCCGGCGCCTGCATCTGCGATCGTGGCTCTTGTGTTGCCCGGTCACGTGGCCTCGCTTGGCGACCGGGAGATACTGTTGAAACAATCGACGAATGAACGTAAAACAATGAACAAGTGAACTACTGTTACTTTTCCCATTAATGTGAAATTGTGAAATAAAAGCCGCTCAGGACTACAGCCGTGTACCAGTAAAAACGTCAAATAAACAGTAAATGCAGTTAACTCCGAAATGCTGTCGTCTGCTTCATCGCCCGATTGCACCGATCGTTCGTGATGACGTCTACTTCCAAAACCCGTTGCCCCAATTTCAGGCCTAGAGAACAGGAAAGGCTGCTTGACATCGTAGAAAAGTACGCTGCAGTAATTGAAAGTAAGCAAACGCATGGGGTAATTATCAAACATAAAAATGAAATATGCGAAATAATAACACGTTGCTTCAATTCCGCGCCAGATACAACACGCCAGAAAACGCGGCAAATAAGAAAATGTTAGGAGAATTTGAAAAAATGCAGAAAGTTCATTGCGCACGAGCGTACCGGGATTGTAAGGACGAGTGGCGGCGCAAAGGTGCTACCAGAGGTTGATGCCGGCGAGCGACTGACGGCACAGGTGGTGGAAACGGCGCACAGACTTGCTGCAATGGTGTTGGACCAGCTTACACCACACGAGAACCCCTTTGACTCAGATGACCAAAAGCATAAGGGTATGCTTCCTCTTCCTTTCTTATGTACTTCATGGCCTAGACTATGCATACGTATATGTGCAGTGTTAAATGCTGGGAAAGAAATCAAGCATAGAAAACTACATGTGCGTTTTCTCTACTTCATTGGATATTTAATTGAACTGAAGTAGCTGGTTCGCTCCATGACAGCCACATTCTCCACGTTATTACACCGAGACGAGCCCAGTAGAAGAACCCTCGTACTCTCATTTAATTTAACAGACACATTTCAACTTCAGAACTAGCCAAGACAGAAGTGTGTTCACTGCAGCAGAGACAAGTGCCACACAACCAAGCACAACTTCTAGACTTGTAAGCATTTTCTGCACTTGTGCAAGGATGATCACACTGTGTGCAGCCCTTATATACTAAGCTATTGCTTCAGGATGGAACTCCCGCGGAAGCCAGCAGCGTAAATCAAAATGAGAGGACCACAACACGTCCACGCACACGGGGGTCCTCCAACCGGAGTGGCTTCCACATGTATGCTGGAGAGGCTGATGCGAGGAAGGCATATTTGGAAGAAAAGTTTAAAATGCTGAAGGAGTGGCACGAAGCAGAGATGAGTTGATGTGGGTAAAAGCGCTAAAACGGAAAGGGACGAAACACAGGCACTGAGCGCAAGCTTTCAACTGTTTATCACATCCCCGCTGGTCAACCGACAGAAATGCCATCTCGCCGTCGTCGAATAAAATACAAAATGTTTTAAATGGCAGAGATGAGACTGCTTCGTATCAAGACAGAAGAAGCTGAAAACCAAGTGAAAAAAAGTGAAATTAGAACTGCAAATCAGTGAATGATGTTTTTAATAATGCAGCATTCAACATGTACTCCGTTCACATGTGTGTATATATTAAATAGCAATGCAGGCACAACCCTTTCAAGGGAGAAAAATTCGCCTGTGCAAGTAAAGTCGTTCTTTACACACGCTTTGTCCTCATCACTGTTAACAAAAGCCTTAGATGACCTGTTGTCGGGTTCTGCTTCTGCTCGAAGTATCCAATCCTGGGAGAGGTTCGACTTCAGGATGAACAGGATGTGGATCATCATAATATATACCTCGCACATGAACACCAGTTGCGGAGACAGTATTATGCAACACCGCCATCGCATCAACAGCCTCAAGTGCTGTGCTAAGCTGGGTTCGAAGCCCGTACCTGAGAGCAGGGAAGCGCGGCTTCCAAACACCGAACATTCTGTCTAGTGTGTTGCGGGTGTGTACATGGGTCGTTCGGATGTTGTATGTGCTGCTCTAACGGGTGTCATCAGGTATGGCCGACGGGCATATCCGCCGTCGCCAAGCAGAAGTGACTGGCCATATGTGCCCTGTTCTAAATCCACTTGCATCAAAAATTATTGAAAATTGCAGTGTCATGGGCACTCCCCGGCCATCTGGCAACAATATTTGTGATTTGCAGGCGTGCATTAGATACAACCTGTACATTCAGGGAGAAATATCTTTTCCGGTTTCTATATAGCTCTGCTCGGCGACCCCCTGGAGAATGAATAGAAATGTGAGTGCAGTCCAGAGCACCGACAACAGACGGGAAGTTCGATATGTTACAGAATGATCCGATGCTGGTATCCCGCTCTGTTGCAGTCGCCTGCAATATAATATTTGCACGACGACAATGACGACTCATCTCACGCGACTCATGCCACGTGCATTATCATTCCGTCCATTAAATCATTGCCATTGCCACGCTGTGCTGCCCGTATCATTTGGTGAAGGTGCTGGCTTGGTTCCCCTCAGACACCCGTACAAGACAATCTACGACCATCTACAAGACCTTCGTGTACTCTTGCTGCGCCTCTGGCCCCAACGCTGCTGTGATGGTCATCGACGCCCCAGCCCGCCCAGATGACGCGACAGGCCCGACGACGACGAGACCATCAGACCAGGGGCGGATTACTGGCCATTGCATCGGTGCGTCGGCCTAAAGGGCAACCTCCATGGAGCGAATGTACAGCGAAAAAGCTGTGAACTTCGCTCAGCGTCGGACGCCCTCCGCGAGGCGTCAAAAATGTGAGCGTTCGCCGCCGATCTGCCCATGCCAGATATTTTCGCCCAGTGTCCGCGATTCCGGAAGCGTCAACTGCAGATGAACCAATCAAAGTGCTCTTCCGCTACGAATCTACGCCAGATCGTCTGCACGTGGTCGTCTGCTCTCGTGAATCATCGTCATCGTCCTCTTCTTGCAACTGGATGCTGTCGTCTGCACGCTGTTTCGCCAACTGCATCGTTAGAACGTGAGGCCTTCTCTGCCAAAAAACATGTTTTCCTTTCGCAGTAGTGAATATGCCTTTCGGTACGTTACTGGGCGCATCTTTTCAAACAGTTGCTGGATTTAGTTGCAAAATTTGTGACATAAAATGCACTTTTTCGAGCAACTGATTTCACAAAGCTTTCACCTTATACCCTGGCAACAGTGACAGCACAGCATGACTTCCCGACGCCGTCCGCTGGTTTTTCGCTCCATGGAGCTGGTGGCGGCGAACAACTGGCGGCGGAACGCGCGTGACAGTCTGCCGCGCGAAATTCGTTGCAAAAAATTCGCTCCATGGAGGCTGCCCTTAACGTGGCAACGCCCACCGTCGGGCAAGCGCGTGCTGCCGACGCACGGTCTGATGTGGTCAGTAAGGCCACCGTCGTCCGCTGGGTAGGCAAGCCTCGCCGGCGCGAGGAGCAATGACGCTACTCTCGATGGTAGACGCAAGTCTGTCAAGCAAAAAGCCTAAATTTGACGACATTAACTTACTTTGTATTTACCTCTAAGATATATAAATTTTGTTACCGCGTGGAAAGAAACCTTGCACATACTTCGCTAGATGAGCACGTAAGACACGAATAAGCTAATGCGAATGCAGTGCAGTGTCGTCTGCTGCCGTCATCGGCTCGAGGAGAATCCTTCGGTGCTCGGTGCTGTCTCTTTTCTTTTCAAGCTAAACATGTGTTGAGGATTAATTGCGTATTTTATTTTAGCATTACATTCGTAGAAGACGAGGACGGTGATCTGTGCACTATACGTCGCGTGGAAGATGGCTATACTGATGAGGATAAAGTTATTTGGTGGACTTACGGTGTGCTTGCTGAGCTTTTCGAGTGACCTCCTCCTCCTTTTTAGTTGTACAACTAAACTAAGCAGTTATTCGGGTAAGAGTTCAGGGCGACACACAGCCTGCTGAGGCTTCCAGAGAGTTGCCGGCTACAGCAAGCAGCCAAGCTCAAAATGTGCGGAGCGGAGGCAGATGTCGACGGAGGAGGAGGCAGGTGCCACCATCAATATCGCACCAACACCTTGAAGAACGAAGGAGAATGGTGGAACAACAACGGCGGACCGCAGGAAGCATTGACCGCCTATACTAGGTATGCCAGTCAGAGTTACTAACAATACGGACAATAAAATATGTGCTGGCTCATTCCCGTAGGAACTTGTTCCAATATCACAATATTTTGCACACAAGCTTCTGCAGAAAAAGCATACAGATGAATAGCGCAAGTATTGCTGTTTTTTTTATTGCAGTGTCCAAATATTTCATAAATAAAGGAATGTCATGTTTGTGCAAGACGAAGTTAACTTCACAATGGTGGATTACAAACACACTAACTCAGCCTATGCGGGTGATAACATTCCCTACATGGGAAACACTCCCCAGGCAGCACAATGTACTGAAAGTCGAGTGCAATAGGGGTGGACGGGTAGGTGGAAGGCCTTGAACATACTTGTGAAACTAAAGAACATTGATAAGACACATACCGTCCACCCCTATGGCACTCGACTTTCGGTACATTGTGCTGCCTGGGTCGTAAGTGCACGCCGTTTTTCGATCAGACCCAGGTGCTGGCAGTTCATAAAGATCAGTTGGTGCGGGAGATAATGGAGGCATTTGTGATAGCCACGTGACAGATGTGTCAGCTCCCATAGCCACGTGACAGACAGACATGTGTCAGCTCCCCTTCTGTCACGTTAGCAGACGTGGAAATTGATTTTCTACGTATGGATAAGATGTTGAGTGCTATCTCCCAGCCGGTAGCATAAACCTTGGCTTCTATGTACATTTTTTAGTCGGTGACCCAGATGTTAGCGTTTAAGATGCTGTGTTCTTTGATTAAACGTCAGTTGAGAGACTGCAGTCGTCCTGTCTACTTCTACCCTGTCCTTGTCTTCTTGCTGCTATTCACCATCATGAACCTATACCAACAACCCGGATTGTTCCTATTGTGAAACACTCGATGTCATGTCCATGTTTCCATATATATCCTGTATGTGTATACACGAGGCTTTGGACAGTCGGAAGAAGGAAACAAACTGCTCTTCCGACAGCCACGTGAAGACATCCTTGTGAACACAAAATGTCCTCGTTGACTTCACTGAAGCGGCTCCCTGTTCCACTAGAAACGCGTACACAAGCGCCATTTTCAACGACGACCATCGCAGCGTTTTTCGTCGGCTGACCTGCTCGCCCAATGGCTACGAACGCCACACGCCCGGCGACGGTGGCAGGCTGCGAGTAAGGTCACTTCTTCCTTCTGACGACGAAGGGAGTCACGTGCAGCACGCGTTACTATGGAGACGACGCTGCGCTATGCACCGACAAGTGGCCAGTAATCCGCCCCAGACCAGGGGCGCGTTCCCAGCCACGTCGTAGGTGCGCGAGCTCGCTATTGTTTCACCCATCCCCATAGCAACAGCCGGGTCACTTGACAGGCTTCGCGATGGAGCACTAAAGAGCCGTTCCCTGCTACCCCGGCGGCGGCTCGTGCATCACGTGACCGTAGCCGTTGTGAGCAGAGGTAGGACGACCCAAACCTCTTCGGGGTTCGCGAATCAAAATGGCGGATCTGTTCGTCATTTGTGACCCGGAACGCACATATCGCACTTACAGGGATGCTTGCGCTACGATGTCAGAGGACAACTTCATTGCGACCTTCTGCTTGTCTAAGGACGCTGCTAGAGAGGTCTGCGAAACTGTCAAGGGGGATCTAGAGCGGCGTATGTATGACTATAGAAACTCATACAGTGCACTTGCTAACTGCATTTGTGCACCAATGCAGAAGTTCCATTTTTAAACAACGGCACATTTCAGCTCAGCAGTGGCGTCGTACAACCCTCAGCGTCGAGCAGAGAGTTTTAATGGCGCTACGGTTCTACGCCACTGGGGCATTCCTCGGCAACATTGCGAGGGAAGAGAGCTTCGTTTGCAGTAAGCATGCAATATCCGAGGCTCTCCACGCAGTGAGCCTAGCCATCACAATGAACCTTGCGCGGAAGTATCTCTGGTTCCCCTCGACGCCAGAGGAAAAGTTTGAAGTAAAGCGCGGGTTCTACGAGTTGGCTGGGTTTCCTGGGTGCCTAGGTAAGCAATCCCTGTTTTCCATAAACAACATAGGAATGCCTCTCACAATGCATGCAAGAATCATGATGAATAACACGTCTCCTCCGTTTCACATTTTTTGCATAAATGCAATGTGTAACAAAAAGTCACTATACAAAAACATAAACTGGATATAACATGAAATAGTAATGGCGATTAGCTTCAGCATTCGTGATCATGCAGCTCCCTGGTACAAAATGAATGATTATCCCCTAAAAGTCGTGTCAGAGGGGAACATCCTCATTATTTGAGTCTATATTTTTCGCAGGTGCAATTGATGGTACCCAAGCGGCAATACAGCAACCGAGCCTTGCTGATCCACGCTTCGTGGATGGAAACTACTATTCCCATAAGGGGTACCATTCCATCAACGTCTTAGCGGTGAGCAATTCTCGTACTTTCTTTGGTACTTATTTCTGCACAAATATTTCCAGAGTACGAGGTAACTCGTTACTGTAACTAAGTTCCTATTTTGGTAACTTGTAACGTAACTGGGTACTTTTGCGCCGTGGCAATTTTCAGAGGAACCCGTTCCTTTTTTTGGTAACTTTGCCAAAGTAACTTAAGTTCCAAGTTACTTTTAACTCGCTTTTTACTCACGTCCACACATTTTCTTACTTTCTCTCCGGTTCCTTCATAGCATATTTTGCCATAAAACATGATATTCAATGAGTGACAGTATTTTATTCAGGAAGTAAGAACCGCTGCCATTGAAATAAAGCTGAACCATTGTGCGCCCACAGGGGGTGAGACGCAAAGTGTTCGAATAGACCTTTACCAGAGAAACGTCATCATGGCATTGGTAGACAGAGTGAAACCGAAACAAAGCGGAAGGATGGCTGGGTTCCACGAACGGGCACTTGTTCGCTGTCTCCCATTCAAAGAAAAATAGGACCGAGAGTCTCGTCCATTCAAGGGATCATGTCGTAATCCCCTCAAGACTGTGGCTTTCGGGCGCGACCTTGTTCACCTAACTTCGTGCGTAGTTCAATTCTACCAAATTTTTGCGCTATCGAACACTATGACGTCATTTATTTACAAACAGGGAGAGGTCTATTGTTGTGCATAAAGAAAAACGATCTAAGCGTGTTGCACTCCTCCGCAGGCAACTCAAGGTCTAACTCAACTGCTCGTGAGCTGCACCTGTGTAATGCCATTTTGTGCCCTAAGTAACTTGGAAGTACCTTGTTCATTTTGTTAAGTAACTCTGTAACTGCGAGTTAGATTTCATGCTGAAGAACTTCGTTATTAACTTAGTTACACTTAACATGCGGTAACTTAACCTGTAGCGAGTTCTTTTTGACGAGTAACTTCTCAATCTATGAATAATTCATTTCAATTTTGTACCACAAAGTCAAAACATCAATTAGGCAACTGTGTTTCCGGAACCATTGTATTTCCAATGCCCCTATGTACATTCTCTTGCTTGTTTGTTGCCTTTTATGCATACAGAGGATGTTCACGCTGTAACATTGCACATCTTTCTAAGATCTGTGATGCAACCATCAGGCGCATTCTGTTCCTGAATGCCAGATACCCGGGATCGTGCCATGATGCCTCTGTATGGGCAGCGTCCCAGCTCTGTCGAGAAGCTCCCGCAATATTTGAAGACGGAGAGTGGCTAATTGGTGAAAACTTTTTGTTACTTTGTACATTTCCTGCTTTTCTTCAGTTGGTTACTGATCTGGGTTGCACTTTTTTACGATGGCCCATTTTCATGTAACCCTTCCCCCCACCACACACACTGCAAGTTGTGTCAACATCCCCACACATGTACTTCAGTGTTCCTTAGACGCTGCCTAGATTTTATTGCCTGCCAACATCTGAGTCGCGGGTTCAAAATGAAGCTTGCAGGCCTTATCCCACCTTGCGAGAGAAATGTATATAAAAGGCACATCTTTGTGACGTCCGTATAGCTATTGCAGTTCATGACTGCATCATCATATAGCTAGAGAGCATGTGTTATGCTTTTGTTGGTTATTCAGTGATCTGCTCAACAGATTTCTCCATATGACATTTACATATACAGGGTGTTCAAAATTAAGCTTTCACGAGCGCTACGCAAACACAGCGATGACAGGAAACCGGATGACAATGTTATCCTACTTGTGTAAGAAACAGGTGATGCTAATTATGTAGCACCTGTTTCTTACTCAAGGAACAGAAAAAAATAGCACCAGTTTTCTTTTGTTCGCCTATTCGTCAAGTGTTAGTGAAAGCTTAATTTTGAACACCCTGTATGTCAGAGTGTGTCAAGTTGTCATTTCAGACTATCCCTGGATGCAGATCATTTAATTTGTCTGATACAGCCAGCATAAACGTCGATGAGGTAGTTAAACTTAGCTTAGAATGACGAACAAAATACAAGCCTCACAATGCCCCTTTGCATGCTTTGATGTAAGAGAGAACGTATTGAGGGTGGGTGTTTGTGTTTCCCAGCATGGCTTCGCACGTTGAAGGGAGGATTGCTAGCATGGTGTATCTGCTAGCTCCTCTGGCCAGAAATTGAAGGATGTGGAATGGGACCCACTACTTGTGCCTTATTGCTTCAGAAGCAAATTGAAGAAATAGAATAAAACGGAAACGTACATTAGACCGACGCGACCAGCTGCTCCCTGACGCTTGATGAGTGCAAGCATGCAGTGACTTGAAAGATTATTTTCGAATATTCATTTGATACAGCCATTCTCAGTACTCAGTCTTTTACGTCTCATAACATGTTTGAGTGACCTGCTTTGCACTACGTGCTATGATCCCGATTGGGCATGCAACCTACATCTGCAGAATAACGGATGAGAGTTTTTGATTTTCTACAGGAGACAGCGCCTACCCCTTGCAGCCATGGTTGATGACGCCTGTCCGAACACCAACGACACAGGAAGAAATGGACTACAATGAAGCACACAGTCAAACACGTGTGCGCATTGAGCACTGTTTCGGCATGCTGAAGATGCGGTTCCCGTGCCTTCAGAGGTACCGCACCTTACACTTTGCTCCAGACAGGTCGTGCAACATCATAAACGCTTGTGTGGTGTTGCACAACATGTGTCTAGCATACAACACGCCTCAGCTACCTGATGCAGGTGACGCAGAAAGTGGGCCTGATGATGACATGACAGAAGAGGCACACGTTGCGGGGGCAGACGATGCAGAGGACAATGACAGTGCTGTTGCCACAAGCAGTCGTGCAACCCAGGTTAGAAGTCGCCTCATAGCACGGTGCTTTAGGCGACATCTTTAACTACCTAACTGACTCCAGTGCTTGTGGAACTCTGTCACCTGTGGCTATATGACTGTGCCTTTGACTTCTGCTCTACAACAGGGGCCTCAAACAGCTGAGTAAGGTGTGTGACTGATTTTCAATTTCTTTTTCCAAGACTATTTTGTGAAGAAAGTGCACAATACAGTTTGTAAATAGCAGGTAATTTGGATACTCCTGACGATGGTATTTGTTTCTGAGGGACTATACATTTTTGCTGCATTGTTTTTCACGTTTTCAGTACTGGATTTGGAAAGCCATTTCATTTATTTCCCTTGTGTGTCATGTTGGGTTTTCCAGTAACAAATTTTGTACACACACATGATAGCTCCACATTAAGTGCACCTGCCCATTTTTTTTCTTTTTAGCCCATCACTGTATGCTATAAGGTGTTTTATGGTAAATGCTGTTGTGTGTTCTCTGCGTGGCCCTCTACGTAACCAACAACCTGATTTGAGTTTGAGGCCCCTGTTCTATAGCTCATGAATTGTAGCGACATTCATTATTTGTTGTACCATAATTTCGTGTGCATTAGCCGTGGTACGTGCACAATTTTTTTCCTCACAGACGCCCTGTAGCTTATCTCACAGAGCGGCTTATCTGGAGACTATTTTTCCGTTGTGTTTTCCCCATAGGGTGGTTTTAACAAAAGTGCCAACTGTGTATTCGGAACAGCACTGCCCTGCCAATGAAGGAACAATACGTAATAGGGGCTTGTCCACATTCAGGTAGACCGACTTTCTGGTGCCTTTGCCAGGCAGCTTTAACGAAAGTGGTGTTAATGATTCATTTCTTGTGGAAGGCTACTGACCTGTGGATACATGAAAAACCCTCAACGACACAATCTTACCCTGGTAGTGCACTACAACTGCCCTTCTTTGTTGTACACCATGCAAACCCTGGAATACGGACCACATGCAGGGTTTTTAGCCTTCTCTATGGTCTTCTTTGTGGCATGAAATCAGTTGTGTCGTATTGCACACGGCTTATCCGGCCAAAGATTTTCAAAAGACTTTCCTAAAGACAATCCCTGTAGCTTATGCACGTGAAATTACGGTATTCAACTCATTTTATTCTCCTGTACATACACATTTTAAGGTATACTCAATGACAGCGATGTGCGTACATGTCACGCAACTTCCTTACAGTTTTCAAAGATTTTCAGTATTATATGTGGCGAATGTTATGTTATGCCTATCAATGGAGGGGAAAAGTGAGAATTGGTTTATTTGTGATATCATAGTATTTACTTTCACTTCCAGTTCTTACTCTTTGGAGGTAGCAGTGAAAAATTGAAAGATTTGTTTATGTACTTGTATTTCTGTGCAATGCACATTGCCTTTGTTCACAGTGTTGCAGTCCTAAATTCATGTGCCTCTCCTCTGTTCTTCCAGACTCATGCTGCCACTCGTAATTGCGAAATGTATTAAGTGAATGTGTCATGTGATGTGGGTGGTGTACGGAAACACCACAAACTGCACACAAACGATCAACTGATAGAAATGTGTGTGATCAGCAAGGACAGACACCAGTAACGAAACTGACAGAACTAATTATTGAAGGATTACTGTGTCCCGTGTCAAATATGTACATGTGTATATACCAGAGATGGGGAAATTAGTATAGCGATGGTAGAAGTTTTGACACCTTTAGAAACCAAGCAGGCCTCACTCGTTTATGACCGGATAGGTACAAGATCAATTCCACTATACTGGAGCCTTGAATGGTTTTGCTGTTATGAATGATTTCTCCTTGCTCATTCCATGACAAACTCCTTGGTAGCGCTCACACTATTCGTCTTACTTTTTCAATATTTATTTCATCTGGTAGAGAATCATAATCGAATTTTCGACTCATGCTTTCCTTCATTTGTAGTGGTTTTATTATTGGCGGATCTGATTCTATTGATGGTTTCAACTGATTTTTTATGGTGTAGTACATAGTTGTTAGCATACGTTTTACCTTTATATCTTCGCTTTCATTAGATTCCAAAGTAATATCCACTGGGTTTAATACCTCGATTTTTGTTGCCGTGTTCAAACACCGGGTACTTTAGCTATAGCCCGCCCTGCTACAACGCCTAATATACTGGTCAAACCTGTGAGTAACAGTGGGAGTAAGGAAGTCAAACCTCCTCGTTGGCGATATAGAAACTTTTGTAGCTTTTTTGGTGATTTGTGCAATATTTTATACGCGATGTGGCGAATGGTGGCTTTATATTTCTTTAAATCTTTGTATAGTTTCGGTGAAAGTTTAACATTACCATTCAATATATTCTTGCAAACTTCGGAAAGAGCTTCAATGCTGTGTGGAGGAGCCTCACTCAAAATGTTTTCCCGTTCTTCTGGAGTACAGGTTGCAAGCTCTTTAAGGAAAGTTAAATGGTGACGTGGACTTTTCATTTTGGTATGAAAACAAGATGTGACTTGAGCTTGGTTATACCCGTTTGCAATCTTTTATCAGACTGTGTAAGTGGATGTAGGTCAATCACAAGATAACCAAATGGTTTCTCTGTTGCCTGTTCGAATGCGTTCATGAAGTATGGTAACTGCGATATCCCATAGATTTGCCGTCCTAGAGGTTCCAGTTGTGCTCGAGACCTTAAATTATTGAATAATATTATGTGTGTACTGTTGTGGGATAGGATGCGATAGTTTACATCATTATGGAATAAGTACTGACAGAGAAAAACAATTGATGCATTCTTGTGATGTGATGCTCGCGTATAGAAATGAACCATATCCTGCATAACATTCTTTTCAGTCACGAGATCGTCAACTATAATCAGTGTTGGTATGTTTTCATCCCATGTCTTTGGTAATTCTTTACTAAGTGTAATTTTAGTGAATTCATTCTGCCAGCTAGCATCATATTTACTGACATCAAATATTTGTTCGGGAATTACAGTGAATACTGATAAGTTTCTCAGGATGCTACGAACTAGGTAAGTTTTTCCTGACATGGAAGGTCCACATCTAATAATTCGCACTGGGTGGATGAAAGAAAACGGTCTTATGTCGGACATTGTGTCGCAGAGGTAGAAATGAAACTGAAAATAAGATGACTTGAAAACTAGATTTATTACCATCCAGTGCTCCCCCAACCATCGATTTGATGAAATTGGCTTTTTGCCGACTGTCGTTTGAGTGCAAGGTGTGACCTTCATGTGACAAAACACGCCTGATAGCATGAGCTTTTGCTTCATAAATTTCTTGTTTCAGTCGCCATTTCTTCTCTTCAGCTGACTCAACCTCCTCTTCCTCCTCCTCCTCCTGTTCCTTTCCAATACATTGGCGAAAGAGCTTCCACATAATTATTTTTGGGAGGGACAAAGTTGGCGGTTTGGGGAACGAATAGGAAAATGACGAGCGGACCTTGTTCGACATGTAATAAATGAAGGCGAGTGGAGAGGAGTGGAGAGGAAGAGCCAGACGATCGGAGCCAGAGCAAAACGTTTGCTGAACAAAACCCAAAAGAATAATAGTGCACGCCCTCTTAGCTCGGGGATTAGCACGAGCCCAGCTGATAATCCACCTCTTCCTTAACACTCCCTCGCCCGATGCGTCTCAAATCTAGACCTCAAGAGGATGAAGTAGCTGAATTGGTCTTCTGATGAAGGAACCAGTGACTGTCTTGAGCGTGCACGATCGTACAAGTCCATCACGTCCAGTATGAAGCTCCTGCACCCTTGCTAGCTTCCAAAACATCCTTGGCTGCCGCTGATCCGCCAGTAGTACGAGCTGATGCAGTTGAACGCTGTTGGAGGTTGCATTTCGACTCAGGTTTGCAGATCTAAGCTGTAGCAAGTAGTCCTTGTTCCACTGCCTCCAGTATGCAGTGAGGAGCCTTTCCTTTGCTTGCAGCACCTCTAACGGTTCGTCGTCTACGCACGCAGTCTGACGTCTCTTAATTGGCGGCAACGCCGTGAGTCGCTTCCCCAATATCAGATGCGACGGAGACAAAGCTTGGGTGTCGCCAGGATCTTCTGACATTTGTGTCAATGGCCGTGAGTTGACGATCGCTTCGACTTCTGTTAACACGGTCAGCAACTGTTGAAAGTCTAGCTGACTCCGACCTAGTGTTCTTCTAAGAGCATCTTTAACTTAGCGTACCATACGCTCCCAGAAGCCTCCCCACCAGGCGGCACGTTCGGCAATAAACTCCCATGTTATTCGTGCTTGTGTCGCATACTCACGTACCGCTTGGAACTGATTCGCCAGCAAGGCAGGAATCTCTCGAGCGGCTTTCTTAAAGGTTAAGAAGTTATCTGAATAGACCTTCCTTGGCAAACCTCGGCGTGCTACAAAGCGTCTGACGGCCATAAGGAAGGTCCCGAAGGATTGGTCGGGGACGAGCTCAAGATGAATTGCCCTGGTGACTGTGCAAGTAAAAAGAGCCACGTACGCTTTCCGTTGCCCTTCGGCCGTTCTGTAATAAAGTGGCCCCGCAAAATCTACGCCAACAACTTCAAACGCAAGTTGCTGAGTGACCCTATCGGCAGGTAAGGGTGCCTCCTGCTCTGTGCAGGGGCGTGTCTTCAGTCGTCGACAAAAAAGACATTGGTAAAGAGCATACTTCACTGACTGACGACCTTTGATTACCCAGAATTCTTCTCTTAACTGGTGCAGAGTTTCCTGTACACCGGCGTGGGACATCCTTAAGTGCTCTCTGAGTATGATAAGCAACGTGAACCAAGCCTCTGACGCTGGCGGCAACAGTATGGGATGCTTGGCTGCTTGTGACTGCTGAGAGCACTGCAGACGACCCTCTAGTCGCAGTAGTCCATCGTTATCCTGGTAATGGCGAAAGTTCTCGAGATGAGAGGACCTTTCTGTAAGCAACTTTGTCTGAGTAGCCTTGATCCAGTACAGCTCTGATGACGCCATTTCTTCAGTAGAGAGAGGACCTGTTTTCTTGACGTTTGACCGCTTCGAGTTGTGTACGTAGCGCAGTATCCATGCGGTGACTCTAAGAAGTCGATTGGCACTACTGAAACGTTCGGGTGAAAGTAAATGTGCCGTGCAGCTGACCAATGCCACCTGAGCATCCAAGCATTCCTCGTCTCCTTCAGTATGATCTGGAAATGCTGTGTGCGGCCATAAATCTGGCTGTCTCAGCCATCGTGGGCCTTTCCACCAAACTTCACAGTCACGCAGCTCATGCCACTTAATCCCTCTCGTGAGAAAATCTGCCGGATTCTCTTCACCAGGACAATGACGCCATCTTTCAGGAGAAGTCAGCTCATGTATCTGGCGCACCCGGTTTGCCACGCAGGTCTTCCATCTGGATGCCGATCCCTTGATCCAATGCAAGGTGATTAAGGAATCTGCCCAACATACATAATCGAACTCTGTCTGCAAAACAGTGGATACAAAGCGATATAATCTGGCAGCAAGAAGAGCTGCTGTGAGTTCAAGCCTCGGAAGTGTCTGGCGCTTGAGAGGTGAGACTCTGCTTTTGCTAAGTAGAAATGCCATGCCGCGAGAACCGTCGTCGGACAAATGCTCGAGGTAGACTACCGCACCATATGCCCTTGGGCTGGCGTCTGCGAAAATATGCAACTTGCGCAGCCTGTCGACGAATGAGTTGCTCGCTATCTCCCTAGGAACAGATATATACTGCAGTTCCGCGACTCCTTCGCACCACTCTCTCCACTCTGCGTCGATGTCTGAAGGTAACTGATCATTCCATTGCAATCCTGCCTCCCAAATCTTCTGGAGCATGATCTTGCCCGAAATAGTGAAGGGTCCTAACAGGCCAAATGGGTCGTAAATCCTGGAAATGGTCTGCAGTACATGTCTCTTGACACTCTAGCTTTCCGTCATGGAATCCAGGACAGACGCAACTGAACATCGTAACTGATCATGTTGAAGATCCCATATGACCCCCAAAACCTTCTTAGTCTGATTCTGTGTAGTCTCCGTTGTAGAGTTCCCCTTTTTAAACATCTCTCGTAGAAGTGCCTCGTCGTTAGTGACCCACTTCTTTATCTTCATGCCGGCCGCTTCGAATATGCTCAGAGTTTCCTCATGAAGTGTCCTGGCATTTCCTGATGTGCTGACACTGACCACTAAATCGTCCACATAAAAGGATTGCTCCAAGAGCGTAGCAGTCTGCAAGTAATCCTTCTCTGCTTGCTGTAAATGATGCTCAATGGTCGCGGACAGCAGGAACGGACTAGATCGTGCTCCGAATGGCACTCGTGTCATGCGCCATGTCTCAATAGACGGTAGAGGCTGTCCTGCGATCGGCGTCGAAGTGTACCATAAGAAGCGCAGAGCGTCTGTATCCTGTTTGTGAAGTGCAATCTGCAAGAAAGCTTTCTCGATGTCTGCCACCATGCCTATGCGATGCATTCGAAACCTTAAGAGCAGAGAAAGGATGTCAGAGTTCAAGTTTGGACCGGCGTGCAGAACTTGGTTCAGGGATAGAAAACCCGGAGCACTCGATGAGGCGTCGAATACAATTCTAACCTTCGTAGTCTCCCTCTCGCGTCTGATAACTGCATTATGTGGCATGTAATATTCCGGGGCAGCAACAGGTGATGGTGATGCTGCATCAATACGCTCGGCATGACCGTTAATGAGATACTGTCGTATCACCTGATCGTATTCGTTCATGACCTTTTGATCTCTCAAAAGAGTACGGGTGGCGCTGCGTAAACGCTGCTCCGCTACAGCCTTGTTGTTTCCCAGTCGTGAGACGAGGTCTTCATTCCACGGCAGGCGCACTGTATAACGACCATCTTCAAATCTGGTTGTGTCCTGAAACCTCTGGAAAACTTCATGCTTCTTGCCCTCCGACTCTTCACTGTCAACAATACCAAGGTGCTCTAACTCCCAGAAAGACTGCAGCGCATTGGAGACCTCGTCGTGGTTAACGCTGGACACTTGCACATGTAGAGCGTTAGACTCGTAACCTGATTGCTTTCCCGTAGGGCCTTGTAGAGTCCATCCGAAAATGGTTTCCATACCGATGAGATTGTCACGAACTCGTACTTGTCTCCCTGCTACAACGGACCCATAGAAATCTGCTCCTACAAGTATCAGTATTTCAGGTGACGCGTCAGCGAACGTAGCTTCATCTGCTAAAGACATTCCCTCGGATTTCAGCTGAGCAAGAGATTTCCGGTCAATATTAGGAAGATTGCCGATGCAGATTTCTGGTATCTCAAGAGCTTCAATGCAAACTTCCTCGGAAGTATACTGCGACCGAAGCCTGACTTTCACTCTACGATGCAACGATTCGGTTCCGGCCTTGCCTACCGTATTGATGACCAAATGCTCTTTCCCAACAGTCGGTAATTGCAACTTCTTGGACAGTGCTCGCTTAACGAAACTTCTTTGACTTCCCCCATCTATGAGGATACGGACGCACTTCTCCTTTCCTCCGGCCGCGCAAACGACTACTTGCGCAGTCTGCAGCAGGACTATGTCCTGTCGCAAACCTGTACGTTGCCACGTGCCACTTGCGAGTACCGTCCCTCCAGACCTTGGTACTGTACTCTTCTGCTTGCACAGCACAGTTAAGTGTCGTCCATTACATTTTCTGCATTTGAGGCTATGAAATGATCGGCAGACCTTTGCTGTATGATACTGTTTGCCGCATCGAAAGCATCTGTGGCTGCTACGAAGCCTTTCTTCCAACTCTGCCACATTTGCTTGTAAGTTGCAATTCAGCATCTCGTGATCATTCCCGCAAAAGAAGCAGGGCTCCGTCTTGTCACGAGTGGTAGTCGGTTTCCTGGCTTCGACGCCAAGAGCGGAGGCGGACGATAGTCTTTCAGAAGAAGTTTGCCGTAACTTCCTCTGGGTCGTCTGAATAGGCCTCCTCGTGTGGTAGACACTATCTCCTGTACCCAGTGGCAGTTGCTCCCGGCACTCAGCTTCCATCTTGATAAAGTCTAGCAACTTCGTGAGAAGTATCTCATACCGATCTTCTGCCGATGTAGTTCCAAGCGATTGTTCGTCGCCGTGAACCTTCCTCTGGAAGCTGAGAATCATATCTTGCGGAACCACTTGTTGTAGAACAGGAAACAGTAGAGAGCAAAACGACTTTGAGGTAGTACCCAGCGCTTCTAAACTCCTCATATGAGCCTTCACTGTGTCGTGAAGACGTCTCAGTACGAGAACATTGCGGGAGAAGCGTACTGGCTGAAGACCTAGCAACCGCTTCAGATGAAACTGTACCAGCATGTTTGGATTTCCAAATCTTTCCTTAATCATCTTGACCGCAGTGTCGTACATATACCGTCAGCTGGAGGCCCTTTATTGAAGCTGCAGCCTCGCCAGTAAGAACCGCTGTCAGGTAGGACATCTTCTCGTTGTTCGACAAGGAAGCATTGCTGTCTACCAGGGACTCGAACCTTATCCAAAATTCCTGCCTCTTGACTGCCATTATATTTGAGGAGTTCCAACTTCGGTAACTGCGGTCTGTGACGGCTACCTCCTACAGTTCGACTACGTTCTCCAATGGGAAGCGCCAGCTCACCAGGATTTCTGGACTCCAGTATGGAACCAGCTCTCAAAGACTGCGCGACGATATTTTTCTTCAGTAAGCAGGTGATGGTGGTTACCCGGTCTTGATAGTCGATCATTCTCTCAAGTTCCGCTTCAACCTCCTCGACTGTAAACATAGACTCCAACTTTCTGTCCACGTCATCCAGGCTGGCTGAGAATTTGACGATGCGCTCAAGCAGTACCTCACAACGAGTGGTGTGATCCTGAGAGCTTCCAGCGACCTGCATAGCTTGCTCGGCTTCATTCAGTACAGTGGTCAATCTCTGCCGAAACGACTTCCTCTTTTGCAGGAGGAAAACCCTCGAAGTCGATTCCTGTGAGGCCTCCGTCATCGTGCTGGCCTGTGAATGTCCTCCACTCTCAAGTCCCTAGCAGGGGTTCCCGGGTTTCGGCACCAAATTTGTGTAGAGGAAGAGCCAGACGATCGGAGCCAGAGCAAAACGTTTACTGAACAAAACCCAAAAGAATAATAGTGCACGCCCTCTTAGCTCGGGGATTAGCACGAGCCCAGCTGTTAATCCACCTCTTCCTTAACAAGGAGATTGTATGATAATGAGGATTCACCACATTTAAAGTGAAAGTTCCTTCCTGTCATCACTTCAAAGATGTCTGACGAGAGTGGTAAGTTTTTGCTTTGCAGTGTGGTTGTTTTTTCTCGTCTTTTCTCAGTATTCAGCTCAAGCCCGCTGTTTTTCTTTGAAAATGGTAAGGAATTATAATGAATATGGAAAAGTGTTCAAATTTTATTTCTTGTTTCAGATCAGGAATCTTGTTTCATCCTCCAAGATGTATGTAATAAGAAAATTTGATTAATTTTACTTTAATATATGAGTTCCATTTCAGATGATTTTGCTGGAGCTACTGACTGGTCTTGTATGTACTAATATATGACTATGTTTAGTTATTACTAATTGCACGTATCTTTTTCAGACAATAGAGAACAATGACCACCTCACCCAGAATGTGAGTGAAAGCTAAAGGATACGATTACAATAATAAATGAGATTCTCTTTCAGACGCTTGGGGTCCACCACCTCAACGTATGTATTATTGAAAGTAGATATTAATCGAGATTATTGTTGCTATAATGGCAGTGTGTTGATATTAAAATGTACCTTTTTCAGATTATTCGATGTGGCAGACGCTATGTATGTATTATTGAAAATAGAATATGATATTAAATGAGATTCTCTTTCAGATTATTGGGGTCCACCAGCACAGTATGTATTATTAGAAGTAGAATATTCCCAAGCAGCACACAATATTGGGCCCATATTGGCTGGTCATTGGCGATACGGGTCCAATATGGGACCCGCTTCGCCAAGATTTTCCCTATATTGGCTGAAAATGGGCAATATGGGCCCCATATTGCACGCTTTGAGCCAATATTGGGAAAATCCTGGCGATAAGCGCCTCATATTTAGCCCGCGTACACCCCATATTGACTGAAAATACAGAAAATTGTACGTACCCGTGTTGCACAAATGCCCAAGCAGCACGGCAAGATTGAACGTTGAAGCGTGTGAAATCCCTGTTGAAAGAAAAAAAAACATAGAGCCATCTGTATGAGCAATCACATGGAGCTCATATATGTGTTTATTGTATGAGCAATCATAGGTTCTATGAGCATGTATGAGCTATATGAGCACTCTCATACAGCGTATGAGCTATAATGAGCACTCTCATACAGCCTTTGAGCCATATGAGCATTCTCATACAGCGTATTCATGTACATGAATGCACATGAACCGTCTGAGCAAACGTGCAACATGCGTATTAAGCGAAAGTGACAACACGTGATTACAAAATACGGTTTGTTCAGGTACTGGCGCGACGTAGGTCCCTCAGAAAGCTTGCCAGTTTCTGTACAGGCACCTTTGATGTCGATGGTTTACCTTCTTCTGCATATTTGACGAAGGCATCCGTTGAAAAAGAAAGAACAAAATTAGAACTGCGCTAAATTTCTGCGCCTAGAAGTATTCCAGTTCCCACAACTTTTGTAAGTGAGCGGCGCCGGCAGGGCGGGGAAGAGGAGGAGGAAGAGAGATTGAGAATCGAATGGAACAGTAATAAACAGTTTTGAGACAGCAAAGTCTTACAGTTGGCGCAGCCGACAGGATACCCCAAGAACACACACGGTCCTCAGGATGTCCCCACAGTATCATCGTGTCCTCGTCCTTCGAGGTGTATCCCGAGAACATCCTGAGGATGACACTTGCGGACTGTCCGAGAAGAGTCATTCAGGTACGTCCTGTGCCCGTCCCTGTGGGTAGATAGTGGGACGAGAAATATTACTTTGTTTAGTTTACCAGCTCAGACTCCCTAAATACATTTTTTTTTTTCGGACGATCCTTGGACCCGATTGACATTCTTCTGAAATAAAGGGTGGTCTAGCGTAAAATTATCTGCCTCCGAAAAGGATGACTGTCTATGATACATGGAGCATTTCTCGTGGAAATGGACAGAAACGCGCGATTCTGTTATACTGCTTTTGACTTGCAAAGGTCCTACCTGAATGTCTCAAACCAAAATGAGTAAGAAACATAGACTTTGCAGTGATGCAGAGCTAACACGTCAATCAATTCCTCGCTTTTAGTAGGTTTTCTTCGCGTAATCGAAGGAAACATGGACAGCTCACCCTCTGTTTTGTGTTGCAGACGAGCATGGCTCTCGAATTTACGGAGGCTCGCGTAATAAGCAATAAACTGTATCTGTTTCTGCTTCGGAATGGTGCGGCCGATAACAAGGTCGTCGGGGCAGTACCGTTTGCGATGCTGTTCCGGGAAATAACTTTTCTTTCCCCTTTCGGAGTGAGTTTCTCAGACTTTTCTCCGCGTCTTTTATATTTCTATCTGCTTTCTTTTTAAACCGCTGCTAAGATGCATGGAGTCAGGATGAGACTGTTTTCTGTGCAATAAAAAAAACATTGATATGGGTTCTCCGACGAGTTGGGAGCTATTTTATAAGTGTGCATAGTGAAAAAGGGATATGAATATAAAAAAAAATGGTGCATCCTAGAAATGCTCTAGCACTGTTCTCAAGAGGTCCTCACGTAGGATCTGTGGATGATCTGAGGATACCATGGGGACGCTATATAGTGCCAAAATGACATGTTGAGGATGATTTGAGGATCCGATTCACCATCCTGGGGATGTCACCCCCGTCCATGCATGATGCTCTTAAGATATCCCTGGGATGATAGTGTGTTGTTGGGGTATGTGGGTTGAGCTCCACGCCGAAGCGGACTCGACCGGACACCTGCTTTTTACAAGCTGTACGCCGGCGGATGAGGAAGCCGTTGAACTTCCCAGAACGGTGAGCAGTGATGCTTTTCGCCAACTTGTGCTTTCAAAAACCATAGCTTTACTTGGCCTGGAATGAAGGCATCTGTAAAAGAATACGTTCGATCCTGTCATACGTTCCAACTCGCAAAAGCGAAATTTCATCCTCAACCCGATGTACTTACATTACCAGATCACTCTTCGGTGCCCTTCGAAGTCGCCCACCTCGATTTTGCCGAGATCAAGAAGAAGTCAGAGAATACAAAGAAAACTCAGTCCTTTCTACTGGCCATCGACCAATGCACACGAATGGTTGCCGCGCGAGTGGGAAAAGAAAATTCACACACCATAGTAGCCCTTTTGAGCCGACGCATGTTTCAGGACACCAAAACTATAATATCCGATAACGCATTGGCTTTCTAGAGCAAGCTCCTACAAGAGTTTGCGAACGAACGTGGCATCGCACTTAGATATGCATCGCCATACCACCCTGCGGGAAACGGTCTTGCCGAACGCGCAATCCGGGATATCAAACAGTACATCACGCTGTGCCCTGAATTCCCCGGAGGCTGGAAATGTTGTCTTGAAGCAGCCGTTCACCACCACAATAGATCGGAAACAGCAGCACTTGGATGCTCACCCCACTTCGCAGCTTCCGGTGAGCAAACAGTACTGCATGCAGACAAGCAACTTCATATCCAGGACGGTGTACAGCTGCATGAGAGACGCACTACTCCTACTGAAGAACTCAGACAGAACAGTCAATGAAGAGGTCCTACGATAAGCGCCACTCGAAAGATCCCTGTGGTACGCGTAGGAGACCTGGTCATGGTACGCAAAGGTATCCCTGGTACGGCTCGCAGTATCCACGGCCCCTACATCGTCCAGGAAACAGCTCACAAAAACGGCGTCCTCAAAAACATTGTATATGTAGCGCCGTCTGGGCATTCTGAATGTGCGGCAACAAGTATCATCCCTTACCATCTCAGGAGAGATGGAGCTCAACTGGGGGAGAATTGTAAGGGAGCGGCGCCGGCAGGGCGGGGAAGAGGAGGAGGAAGAGTGATTGAGAATCGAATGGAACAGAAATAAACAGTTTTGAGACAGCAAAGTCTTACAATTTATACAACCGTAGCGGTTCATGCTGAAATGGACATGATTAGGGCCCGTTTCTCATCCCAACGCATAGATCACAACTCCAAAGTATTAAGTTATATTTAGTGAGTCACAACAACGCACGAGGTCAATTTCCCGATTAAAATTCAACGTAACCTTTCTATAATGCTCGTGACGTCCAATGAACCCGGTTCTGAAACATCTGAGCAGTGCTTGCAAAACTGAGTGCATGTACTTGTTCGCTGCCCACTACAGCACCAGGTTGTGATACAGAGTGTTTGTGGCTTGCTTGACTACGGGGCATCCAAACACACACTTTTTGGAGCATGCTAACGTGCGATTTCGGTGCGCCCTGCAGCACGTAGCCACAAAATTTTGGTACAAGAATTTAGTGCGCGGCTTTTTTTAAACACTCCATACACACATGTAAAGGGTATCAGCGAACGCTTTCCACAAATAGTCACAAAAAGCAAGAATATGGTCCCAGTAAACCACCGATGTCCCAAGGACGTCCACAGAATGTTACCCTCAGGACGATCAAAACATCCTGAGGACATCCTGAAACATATTTTTGACATACTTGGGATGTACTCAGAAGTGCCAAAATAACATCCGCGTACGTTCCAAAGAAGTCCATCGTACGTCAATGACGATTTTTGACGGACCTCTAGTGGACCTTTTCCCCGTGCCTTAAGCAGGCTTACTGGGATTCTCTGAACATTACATCAATACCGCACAACAGTGCATATGAGTGGCACAAACAAGCAACAAACACTTTATTTCGTATGAAACGGAGCGTCATAGCATCGTATTACCTCACCAGGTATTATATCACAGCCTAACATGACAAGCATTTTTTTCGCAACTGGTTATTGAGCACTTACATGTCTTTGAAAACATGATGTCCATGAACATACACAGCACAAGGGTAAACTTAGGGTAAACTTACAAGGGGTAAACTTAAAGGTATATGCCCGCAATGTCCGAAGTGCGACTATGAAACATATCTTGAAGCACTGGCATAACCGGCGACCATGCTGCACTGTGTTTCGTACGACTGGAGATTTGCAATGTGTCCAGCTTGCCTTTCGTGCGCAAAAATTAACGCTATCCAACTTCGGCGAGATTCACTTTTCGCCATGGACTCCCTTGCCTGCCGCGTCATGTGAGCTTAACCTGCAAGAAATGTAATTTCAAAAACACTGCTACAGCAAAATGTCACTGTGAAGTACGCATCGACGTATACGCATACCTTTACACACAGCGCCTATGGTTGCAGTGTGGCAGTACACGGTGGTTTCGGTGCAATATCATCGGGCGCGGCCATGACGCACCCTCAGTGCATTCTCCTTCTGTACTTTCCAGTGCATTCTAGCATTCTCCCTATCAACAGCCCTATTGCCTGCGAAGACGGGAAAAGCATGGATAACCACGTAGTAGGAACGTGAATGCCTCACACATTGACTACGTACCTTCAAAAAGGGTAAAATCTTGAAAATGACGCCGGGTGACGCCACTTGTTGGAGATCCATAATTTACAATCATCCGCAACGACGTTTCCACACATCTGTAAAAGAGTCAATAAGGTGTGACACATTGTACTCCCCTGCAAATTCTTAGAATCTCTCAGCATTTTTTACATTCAGTGGCACAGCCGTAAAGGCTTGTGCTGCCGTGGAACACAAGTCAGTGAAGAGCTCTGAGACGCACTTTAGCGTAACTAACCTGATATCTTTCAACATTTCTGTGATGTATCTTTCCACGTCGTGATTGTGCTGTCCCAACCGTCTTGTTCACCGCAATGAATACGTCGAAAGTACCTGAAATTCATAGATTAGACATTAGTAACGGGGCCACTGACGATGTTACATCTTCACCTTGATAAGTGGTCACGAGTACACTTAGCTGAAAGATAAAGCATAAAGTCATAGGAATCAAAAGGGCAATAATCACACTGCTACATAAAGTAATAGAACCCACACGCTAGGAATGATACCAAACAAAAGTTGCACGAATCGTACAAACACAGAACTAACCTTTAAGAAATCGCAACGCTTCTGGACCTAGCTTCGAGGGTGCACACATAAAAGCACCCCCAGGCAACACTAGTAGGGCATAAAAACACATTCACAGCAGTCCAGGGCACCAGAGCAGCGACGAAACGCGAGACAACGGGCGCACGGACTAAGAAGACTAGGAGATGAAACTTCACTCTCTCCCGTGACCAGAGAATGAACGAGGAGCGCGCGCTCCGCGGCCCGGCCCGCAGTGCCATCTGTTGCACGAGGACGCATAATTTCCGAAGCATGCGGTCACGTAATGTACGAATTGACTGTCTGATTTGTCTTTGGATCTCGTTGGAATTGTGGCGAGAATTCAATGATGTTATGTCTTCTCGTTCCGGCAGGGAAGCACATCTGGACATGTAGTTTTGTGTGTTCCGTTCTACATGAAGATATTGAAAGAGATATCGAGGTCTTCTCGGCCTTCCCAACTTCCTTTATTGATACTACAGTAAAAGGAAACAGAAGCTAGAGACTGTGGTACATCTGCCAAGCTCAGACCATGTCGGGAGTTTCTCTGTAAATTCTTGATGAATAATGTTTGTGTGTTGCCACTTCGCTACCACGGATAAAAATTAGTGTCACTGTTTTAGGTTCTTGCTGCACGCTGTTGAACGTTATCATAAGGATGCAAAAATATAATGAGCATCGAAAATATGTTTGTATTCTACTTCTAAATCAACATCCGATCGGGACGCAATTTCGAAGTCCCAGTGATATTGTGATGTGCGACAACAAAGTTCATCGGCCATCGCGCGCGCACCATCTGGCGCTCACGCCAATCAATCATTCCTTCGCCTGCCATCAACCTGTATGGTTGTCTCCTACCTTTTCCCTCTGTCGCGACAGCCCACAACTGGTGACCCGGACGTGATTCGAACGCCCTTCGCTTCACTCATGAAGGAGTCACCGGCCACTTCGCGCGTTAACCACGTCGCAGTTCGGGCTACCATCAAGCTTGTGCCCGACCGTTCCATCTGGCCTGGTGCGCGTCAGGATCTCCGCCACTGGGTGCGGTCATGCGTTCCTTGCCAGCTGAGCAAGATTCATCGCCACACCACCTCACCCTTGAGCAAGTTTCTTCCACCCTCGCGGCGTTTCTCCAAAATCCATCTGGATATCGTCGGTCCTCTACCTCACTTAGACAGCTACCGCTACTTGTTGACATGCGTCGACCGTTTTTCACGGTGACCTGAAGCCGCGCCCATGAAGGACTCCACCGCCCAAACCGTGGCTTCTACCTTCATGGCCACATGGGTAGCGCGCTTCGGAGTGCCTGACGAAGTCATCGCGGACCGAGGCCCGCAGTTCGAGAGTCACCTTTTCCGGGCCTTCGCGAAGTTCCTAGGAACCGCCCGCCTTTGAACCACTGAGTACCATCCTGCCTGCAACGGTCTGGTCGAACGGTTTCACAGGCACCTGAAGCAAGCCTTAATGGCCCACGGCGATCGCAATCGCTGGAGAGAGTTCCTTCCTTTCGCCCTTCTGGGAATCCGGGCCGCCCTCAAACTCGACCTCGGCTGCTCGTCGGCCGAGATTGTCTATGGAGCGCCCCTCCGACTGCCCGCAGACCTCTTCACCCCAATGGAACCCTCCAGCACGACCCCTCCAGAATACGCACGGCACCTTCAGAGGCTTTTCGCCGACTTACGAGCAACTCCAACACGAGCCGTTTCCACTTTTCCTTCCTATGTTTCCCCCGACTTGTCAAGTGCCACGCACATCTTCCTCCGCACGGACTCGATCCGCCGGTCCCTCCAACCTCCTGCCGCTGTGTGTTCCTTTTTCTGGCCCGCATCAGGTCCTCAAAAGACCTTCACCATCAACTTGAACGGCCACCCTGAGGTCGTTTCGATCGACCGGATTAAGCCGGCGTTCGTAGAGGCGATCTCTCCCATTTCCTGTCACCTGCATGATGTCGCCGCACCGCCTTCAGCTGCACTAGCGCCTTCGAAGACCGTTACCTGGGCTGACCGTTCGCAAACTCATCCCTTCGGTCCTCGTCGACCCTTTTTTCCCCTCACTATTCGCCACCTGCCTCCCATCCTCAAGCACCCTCGGTGATCACCATCACCTTTTTTTTTCTTTTTTCGGGGGGTGGGGGGTGGGGGGGGGGTGGAGTATAGTTGTGGTGCGCGACGACAAAGTTTATCGGCCATCGCGCACGCCACCATCTGGCGCTCACTCCAATAAATCATTCCTTCGCCTGCCATCAACCTGTGTGGTTGCCTCCTACCTTTTCCATCTGTCGCGACAACCCACCATCATTAAAATACATCCTGGTTAGACAACGCTAGGACGTTTCGAATGACGTCTTATTTACATCATCGGGACATCTCTTGCGGATCAGGACTTGGGGATCTTTTCAGGACGTCCATGGAACATCGGGGGTTTACTGGGGAAGTTGCAGACAGGTAACCCGTCAGACATAACGAACGATAACGGAAACACGGGACTGCAACGTACCTGTAATGCGCACACGCCTCCCACGACTTCCGTAGGTTGATGCCAAGGTACACACACAAAACATCTTCAGTGATTACTGAAACGGCACAAAGGCACTGTCACAGCATGGAGACGGCGACGAAAATATGAGTCCCACGCAGAGCGAAACGAAATACGTCTGTAGAGCGAGAAATGGGGCGACCAGGCTCTACTGAGGTTGATGGGTTTAATGACGGTTAATGGCGATGAACCGAAAACGAAAGCTCGGGTCACGCGCAGTGCTGCGCGTAACCGATGGCGGTGCTGGTGATGATGATGACGCTGCTGCTACAGGCCCCCCCCCCCCCCCCGTGGCGGATGACAAAGCTGGCGAGGAGGGCCGAGGGTAGCGGGAAGGTCGGGCGTCGAAGCCAAGGAGGGCAGGAGGTGGACCCTAGGCGGCGGGCGGCTCGTAGTGTGCGAGCTGCGGAGCCCAATGCACTCGACGTGGAGGGGGAGGAAGGCTTGAGACAGGAGGTGAGCGCGGACGTAGGGGGGGCGGGTAGGGCGATACCAGAGGTGCCGACTCCAGGAATGCGGGCTTGAGCCTGTCGATGGCCACAGTGTCAGGTCCCCATGGAAGATCGAGGCGGAAAAACTTCCCAGCTCGCGAGATGACCTTGTAGGGGCCGTCATAGGGAGACTGCAAGCTGGAGCGCACAGAGTCCCGGCGGACGAAGACGTGGGTCGCTTGATTAAGGTCGGGGCTCACGAATACGCGTGTTGCGGGACCGGAGCGGGTAGGCGTGGGCTTGAGGTCCCGGAAGAGCTGGCGGAGGCGGTCGATGTATGAGGAAGGGTCGTGCACGAGCGGGGCCGATGGGGCGAAGAATGCTCCGGGAAGGCGGAGCGGGCAGCCGTAGACCATGTGGGCCGCGCTGCAGTCATCCTGGCGGATCGCGGCGCGAAGGCCAAGCAGGACGAAGGGTAGACGCTCGGGCCAGGTTGTGTCGCCGTGGTCAGTGGCGCGGAGGGAAGCCTTGAGCTGCCGATGAAGGCGCTCGACCTGGCCGTTGGCAGCCGGATGGTAGGCCGTGGTTCGGATGTGATGGGTTCCGAGGGCGCTGCACAGGTGACGGAAGAGGGCCGATTCAAACTGGCGCCCTCTGCCCGTGGTTACAGTGGACGGGACGCCGAATCGGGAAACCCAGGAGAAGAGGAATGCGTGGGCCACCGTTTCTGCCCTGATGTCAGGAATCGGCCCTCCGGCCAGCGGGTAAAGCGGTCGATGCACGAGAGCAGGTAGCGGTAGCCTTTGGCCGGAGGAAGCGGGCCGACCAAGTCGATGTGGACCTGGTCGAAACGTGCATCTGGCGGAAGGAACCGCGATGGAGGCGAGATGGTGTGGCGATGGATTTTCGACCGCTGGCAGACAAGGCAGGCGCGCGCCCAGTCACGGACATCGGCATTCATGCGAGGCCACATGTAGCGCTCGGCGACGATCTTTTGCGTGCCGCGCACGCCAGGGTGGGACAGCGAGTGGAGGGCGTTGAAAACAGGCCGGCGGAAGTCCAGGGGAACGAAAGGGCGCGGGGTACCAGTAGAAGTGTCGCACCAGAGACTCGCCGTCGAACCGGGGTGCGAGATTTCCCGAAAAGTGGTGGATGAGGCGGGGGATGAACGAAGATAAGCGAGCTCTTGATCAGCCTGTTGCGCCTGGGCAATGCCGTCCAAGTCGACCGCGGGGGGCGGATGGAGAGCATTGACGTCCGGCCGCGAGGGTGCGTCGGCAGCGGCATTGTCTTCGCCTGCGACGTGTCGCACATCTGTCGTGAACTCCAAGAGGTAGCACATGTGGCGGGTTTCACGAGGCGAGTGGTTGAGGGAGGCCGATCGCAGGGCGAACATGAGAGGCTTGTGGTCGGTGTACAGCACAAACGGGCGGCCCTCGAGAAAATGGCTGTAGTGTCTGCATGCCAGGTAGGCGGCGAGGAGCTCACGCCCAAAGGTGCTGTAGCGTGCTTCTGCTGGCGAGAGGCGCTGGGAAAAGAAACCGAGAGGTTTCCGGTTGCCATCCTGACGCTGCTGCAAGACTGCGCCGACAGCAGCAGTGGAGGCGTCGACGAACAACGCTCTGTCGGCGTCAGGACGAGGATGGTGGAGAGCACAGCATCTGCCAGGGCCTGCTTGACCTCTGCGAACGCGTTCTGCTGCCGGTGTCCACTCCAGAGGGGCAGCACGGGCCTCTTTCGGATGGTCAGCGCCGAGAGCTGCGTAGAGAGGCTGGAGCAAGGAAAAAAGTCACGAGGCCGAGGAATGAACGAAGTCCTTCGCGAGAGGTGGGGGCAGGAAAGTCTCGGATGGCCTGGACCTTGGATGCGAGTGGCCGGATGCCTCGCGGGGTGATGGTGTGTCCCAGGAAGGCAAGGGTGGTAACGCCAAACTCGCACTTCGCGGCACTGATTGAGACTCCGTAGTCGTCCAGGCGCGAGAACAGGGCGCGCAGATGGGCGCGATGAGCCTCCGGAGATGGACTTGCGACGAGGATGTCATCCATGTATGCGAATGCGAAGTCCAGGCCGCGGAGCACTTCGTTGATGAATCGTTGGAATGTCTGCGCAGCATTACGAAGGCCAGAGGGCATCCGCACGTATTCAAAGAGGCCAAAAGGGGTGGTTATAGCAGTCTGGACGGGAATTTGGTGATAGGCTTTGATGAGGTCTATCTTGGAGAAGATCGTCGCTCCGTCAAGAAGTCCGCGGTGAAGTCCTGAATATGGGGAAGCGGGTATCTGTCCGGTACCGTGACGATGTTGAGTGCACGGTAGTCCCCACATGGGCGCCAATCACCAGGTGTTGCTTTGGGCACCATGTGGAGAGCGGAAGACCACGGGCTGGAGGAAGGCCGAATGATCCCCAGTTCGAGCATGTGCTCAAATTCCCTCTTTGCAAGGCGCTCCGGAGCCAGCCGTCTGGGGCGAGCGAAGACAGGGGGGGGGGGGGGGGCCCGTGTCACGATGTGGTGAGTGACGCTGTGGCGAGGTGGGCAGGAGGCGTGCGATTGGCGCAGGACAGCGGGGAACTCCGTGACAATGTCGGCGAAAGCCGTGGGCAACGGTAGCCGTATGGTGGGACTAATGGCGGCTATATGCGCTGGGGCTCCATAAACGTGCAAAGAAGTAGTGTTGTCGACGAGGCGCTGGCGTCTAATATCCACAATAAGGTCGAAATGATGGAGGAAGTCGGCGCCAAGGATAGCGAAGGGGAGGTCGGCGATGGTAAAAACCCAAAGAAATACTCTGCGCAGGCCGAGGTCAAGGGTGACGGAGCGTTGACCGTAAGTTGATATGGTGGACTTGTTGACGGCCTGCAAAGCCAAGTCTCGTTGTCGGTGTCGTTTTTCTGCGGGGGTTGGTGGAACGACGCTGACGTCAGCCCGGGTATCCACGAGGAAGCGACAGCCGGGCACGCGGTCCGTGATCCGGAAGAGCCGGCTGTTGTTGCCCCCAGCCACGCCAGCCGTTAATGGTTGGGGGGAACGTTTCCCTGCTGCGAGCAAGGGGCCTGGCAGTTCCTTGCGGCATCGCCGAATTTTCGATGGTACCAGCAGAACTGGTGCTGAGAGGGCGAAGGAGACCGTTGACGGGATGCCGAGCAGCGACGGCAAAACGGGCGCCGAGGGGAACGTGGTCGCTGCGGGGGAATGGCGTCCACCCGGTTCACCAGGGCCGCCACCGTAGTCTGGAGTCGCTGGAGCAACGTGCTGATGGGATTGATTGCAACGTCCACCGGTGGAGGGGAGGTGCGGGGGGCCAGGGCGGCAACGGCTTCTGGTGATGGTAGGCCAGCAAAATCCAGAATACGGTCCGCCATCTTCGCCAAGTCATCCAGGCGGGAATTTTCGCCGGCGGCCAGGATCATGCGTACATTGTGGGGCAAACGTTGTAGGAAGAGTTCGCGTAGTAGTGAGTCGTCCGTGGTAGGGTTGCCCGCGAGGTCGCGCATGCGGCGTAGTAGCTGTGTGGGCCGTCGATCGCCGAGCTCTTCCCTGTTGAGAAGCTGCTGCAATCGCCGCTCCTCCGAAGCAGACGTACGGCGAATTAACTCGTCCCTTAAGGTGTCGTAGGGCAACTCGGGGTGAGGGTGGATTATTAGGTCGCGGACTTCCGCCGCAGCTTCGGGAGGAAGGTTTGCGATCGCGTAGCCAAACCTTGAGGCTTGAGAAGTGACGCGGCGTCCGTCGAAGAGAACCTCCGCCTGCGCGAACCACAGCTGAGGGTCGGAGATGGAGAAAGGCGGCAGGCGGAGCGGTTCCACAGAAGCCTCAAGCGGTGGAAGTGGCGGTGGCTGGCTGGGAGGCGAAGAGCTGGTGGAGTGCTGGTCACCGTTCATGATGGTGGAACGTTGGAACGCACGTCCGGGTCACCAGTTGTAGAGCGAAAAGTGAGGCGACCAGGCTCTACTGAGGTTGATGGGTTTAATGACGGTTAATGGCGATGAACCGAAAACGAAAGCTCGGGTCACGTGCAGTGCTGCGCGTAACCGATGGCGGTGCTGGTGATGATGATAACGCTGCTGCTACACGTCCAGACGGCTCCGAGAAGCAGCGTAGATTAAGCAAGTAAGCGCCCAAGCACTGAGATAGCACTCGCAACGGTTTGGGTGAGAATAGTGAAGCCAAATAGAATGTTGTAGGACACGGAACGGGAAACATGCACCTAAATTTGAACAGAATCGGACGAAGGGAAATGGAGTTCCGGCCGTTACGGCCCGACGACAGTGACGAAAGGCCATCCCTTGATAGGCCATCGCCAGACGCTGTGGCGCCAGCACTCCGAGGTGAATACAGTTCCGGCACAGTTCCCTTAGAAGTCGGCCCAGGACGCACATTCCCCCAGGGCGTGAGTCGTGACGTTGTCCACATACGTGAGGCCGACAACGGCAAGCCCTATCACCACCACCACCACCACCGAGGTGAATAAGTGGTTAACTAAACGGTCCGCGGTCATACCTTCCTCATACTGCTCGAAATGCGGCTCATACTGCGCATAACGTCGCTCATGGTGCTCATTGCTTTTCTCATATTGCTTAGATCTGCGCACATAGGGCGTCGTTGGCCTTGCCGTGCGGTTCAAACGTTGCTCATACTGCCCATAACGTTGCTCGTAGTGCCCATAGCGTTGCTCATATTGCCCATAGTGTTGCTCATACTGCTCACTGCCTTTCTCCTGTTGCTCATTGCTTTACACATAGAAAGTTCTATGAGTTTTTCCATGAGTTTTTATAGCATGAGTGGTTCCAATGTGCTGTCAGGCGGGGCCCCTTCCTGCCTTCCCACTTCAAGTCAGGCTCCATTGTGGATACTTGGGTAGCATGAGTGGTTTCAATGTGCCTTCAGGTTGCGCCCTGTCCTGCCATATCATTTGAAGTCATGTCACACTGTGGATCCTTGGGTAACATGGGTGGTTCCAGTGCGCCTCCATGCTGGGCCTCATCCTGCATTCCCCCTTGAAGTCAGGTCCCATTGTGGATCCTTGGGTTGCATGAGTGGTTCTAGTATGCCTCCAGGCTGGGCCGCATCCTGCCATCCCACCTGAAGTCAGGTCCTATTCTGGATCCGCGGGTAGTATGACTCGTTCCAATGTGCCTCCAGGCTGGGCCCCGTCCTGCCATATCATTTGAAGTCAGGTCCCATTGTGGATCCTTGGGTAGCATGTGTGGTTCCGGTGTGCCTCCAGGCTGGGCCTCGTCCTACCATCCCCCTTGAAGTCAGGTCTCATTGTGGATCTTTAGGTAGCAGAGTGGTTCCAGTGTGCCTCCAGTCTGGGCCACGTCCTGCCATCCCACTTGAAGTCAGGACCCATTGTGGTACCTAAAGTGGTATGTGTGGCCCACTGTGTATCTATCTTGCAAGCACAACCCAGCAGCCCACTTAAAGCCGAGACGAATTGTGATATGTCTGGCCACAGTGTTCCACGGTCACACCTGATATTGGAAACCACTTTGAAGCCAGTACTACGTATGAGCTGTACATGTTCCATTGTACAATTACATACAATCACCATCTAGCGTTCTCCTATTTAAAATCTTCTAGCTTCATATCAGAGTACTGTATCACAGGGCCAAGGTACTATTTTTGTCGAATATGTGACTTCGTGAAGTGGGTCCACCTGATTACAAAGTGGTTTCCAACTGGTTCACCCAGTTACCAGTTCAACTGGATGTCCCTATACCACCAGGTCCCACTTCATTACCCGGTGGTTTCCAGTTGGTTTGCGCAGGCTGCAGTTCAACTGGATGTGCGTACATCTGGTTCCACTTCACTGCCAAGTGATTTCCAACTGGTTGAAAACAGACTCCAGTTGAAATGGACGCCATGAAGTGGGAAGTGGATGTGGTGTCCCGCTTCGCTGGCAAGCGGACTTGTGCCAGGTCCACTGTAACTTTGAGACCTGCCCTAGAAATATGCGAATCTTCGCCGGGCTGAATTGAAGACGCTCTGCATTAGTTGCAGATGCATACAGCTGCTCAAGTAGTACGTGCAGGTATGTATATATAATTTTTTTATATAATTGGGTGTTTACGTCGCGAGACAACTGAGATCATGAGCGACGCCACAGCGGTCGGTCTGTGGATTGCTTTTGCCCACCTGAGGGTTCTTTAACGTGCGATGAAAGCTCATCACACGGCACCCCGTATTTAACGTGCCTCGCGGAAGACGGCGTGTCTAAGCCACTTGTACCCTGCCACCAAGTTGCTGGCGTCCTCGGCCGGGTTCGAACCCGCGAAGAAGGCGAACACGCTACCGACTGAGCCACCGAGGCCCGTGCAGGTATGTGCACCGGGAGTTTTTGCAACGGCAAATGATAATCTTAATTTACATTTCATAATATATCTGTCGTTTATGGCCCTACCGCAATTCACCGAAGTTAATTTTTCGTCCCTAAATATGCCAGAAACATTCGCGCAGCGTATCGAAATTAAATATTGCGTAATTTTCACATGATTTTGAAACCGAAACTTTAACGGCCTCGTCGTCGACAAGAGGAGCAGACTGAGCGCCATCTGCATCAGTATGTGTTTTCACACAGGTGTGACACAAACCCACGATTGCAGGTGGGAGTAAGTCGCCATCTTCCCATGCATTTCTCCCTATTCAGCGCGTCAAACGGCGGCGGCAGCCATCAGACGTCCCCCAGTTATTAGCACAGAAATAGCGCTTCCCATACTTGGCGCAAAGTATAAAGTGTCTGGGGACACTGTGCCTAAAGTTGGATGATTGTTTGGATCCAAGTGGATTACACACTCAATTCAAGCCATCCAACTGGCAACTTGTCCAAGCCAAGCCTAAGTGCTCCTAATGGCAACAAGAAGAAATGCGATATCGTCGGTTTGTGAATTGAGGAAACGTATTTTTCGAAGTTCCTGATCTACAATGTGCTGCACAGTTTTGTGAAATTGGTGATTTGTGGCTTCCGAGCTTCAAGCCTTGTTTACGTCATCGCGTTTGTTGGAGTAGTGTTGTCGGTGCTGTGACCTTTACATTTGCGTGCCATTTACCACTTCTACCATGAACGATGTCCTGCGTTCGTTTTTGTCAATTCGTTTTAAGTTTAGCGAAGTGAAGTAAGCATATGGATCATCGTGATAGCTGCATCACGCAATTGAACTATTAACAGATGCATCAAGTTGTTTGCATCGAATGAACTGCGCATGTTGATGGTACATGGCACAGAGCTCTGTAGGTCGATGTGCGATATCATAATCTGCCGTGATTTAGACAGAATAGCTATTCGAATGCACGAAGTAGAGGGAAACGTGTAGGTGAATGAGAGAGCAACACACAACCTTGTTACAACAAAGAAAATCTGTTTATCAATGCCAGTCACGATTTTATTAGAGAACGGTACAGCAAAATTAAGCTGTTTCACGGGGTAGTCAACAAACATGTAGCTGCTGCCGCCAAGGAGCATGTAAAAACGTAGTTGTGGATGGGATGCTGTTCTACAGCGCTACGTCTGAGCAAAGTATACTTGCGTCCGTCTTTTTTTTAAAGTATGCTCCGTACAAAAGGGAAGAAAAATGTGGAGGTACAGTCTTTCAGTTTCGCATCTGTAAATCAGGGTAACATCAGGTGCTGCTGATGCATTTGGGTTTTATAAGCTTCGTAATTATGCGTGCAACTGGACCTCAGGTAAAGGAAGTCAAATATACAGTTGTCCCAATTAATGGTCACAAACGCTGAATGTTGTGACATCAAACGTGCCTTGCATAGTTTATTTGTGCACTAAAATAATTTTACATCATACATATGCATTCATATTGCCACTAATTAGTAGATATGATACATGATTGGAGTTCAGACAGAGATTATGTTCAAACACAATTGGGGCTCAACTGATTCGGGGTAATAATCAGTAGGAGATAAGTTTAACTTGAAAAAGTCAGACCGTAAATATAATGTTGTAGGTACACAGGCTGTTCGACACAGGAACACCTCTATATTAAAAGAATGGATGGTGATCATGAGCGGTCTACTTTACTGTATCGAATACAATTAACACACAATTTATGAATGGTCAATATTCCTGCAAAATATTATAATTAATTGAGATTCATAAAGCGAAGTTTATAATTTTGCAATAAATAACGAAATGGGTTTTGTTTGAGATGGCACTGTTAATAAAATAAATGAATTTGTGAATATCATCAATCAATAGATGATTCTATTTTGTTACAGTGAAAATACAATTGCATAGGCTTTCTCTGTAACAAGCTGTGACTGTATTACGCAGGAACATTCACCACGCCACGCTGCACTGTCAGTGTCAATACTCCCCTTATAAAAGAGAAGATCGACTAAGCAGCCACGATATAGACCATGTTGTAGCACATAGCTGCTTGATGTAGACAGTCGTAGAGCCCGCGCACTTTGCTGGAAATTCTTCATTGGTTTTGGTATAATTGCACAAAAATTTAAGCCATAGTTTTGTGGTTAGTACATTAATTTTAGTCATGTAACATGTGCTAGATGAATATGCCTCACACAAACTACCTGGCGACCTTTTTTTGGCATTTCTGGCTTTTAAAAATTACATTTATGCAGCAATCATGTACTTTAAATTACTAATTTGCTTTTTCAAGCAAAAAGTACGTTGCAAGCAGACTTTCAACTGAATGGCCCAAGTGAAGCCGTTCGTGTGTCATGCCTTCATGGCAAATGCTTGAAGAGGTTTGCATCTGAGACACACTTTGCTGTTGGTATACTCCTGCATGACCTGCACACAAGCACAAGCAGGATAAAATTGAGAAAATTCACAGAGAAGTGCAGAGGCACACTGACACTAAAAGCAATGAAACAGTGTAAGCTCCATCACCTGAACATGTATATTTTGTTGACCTGGTGCCGGAACGCTAGGGCATGCACCAGGCTTCAGTACAGCTCGACTGTGTCCAACATAAAATGAGCATTGCTGAAAATGAGTGGAGCACATGAGGTAGAGTTTGCAGTCAGTGTAGGATTTCACATTCACTTCCTCAAGTCGTTGAACCCATTTCGAATATCGTTTCGTATGTTGTTGTGGGAGCCTGTGAGGGCGACAAATTTCCATTAACAATGTTACAGAAACAACAGAAGTAGCCCCTCTTTATCTTTATGTAGCACACGCATAATACACCTTCAAATGTGTCGGAAAAAGCTATAGGATCTCCAGCTGCAGGTGCATGCATCCCCAGAGCCTTCCCGAGTGGAGCTGTTAATGGGATGGTGCAGCATCTGCTTGCCATATTCCCAGAGTGAAAATATCTGAGTGCTTGTATTATCTTGAGGAAAATAGAAGGTGCTCCTATATGTGTGTGTACTTGTATCTGAAATGCGAACTTGCACTGCTTCTTTCGGTACTTTTTCTCAGATGGTTGAACAAAAACATGGTAGATGAGGTAAAACAAATATAAGTAACTGGGTGGGTGCTAAGCGGAATGCTACCTTGCGGCATGTGCCCTCTGGTCAATGCAGTGTTAGTAAAATATTTCTGATGTTGAAATTTATAGGTTTGGGTGAATGTTACAAATATAAAGCTATGTTTGTACATATTGGCACTCTGATGTACAAAGCTGCACGGTCAGGGAAAGACAAACTTAATTCACTCAAAAACATAGTGGAAGAATTTCACACATATGAAAGTAGGAAAAGCAGGCTACTTACTTTAGGAAAGATGCTCCTGATCCGCCCTCTCTGCACTGCTTGCAGTTCTCTTTTATGCATTTATTGGGCAACAACAATAACAACTTTATTTTAAGATCATGAATGGGGGGCTCCATCGCCAGAGGCCAATGGCGAGTTTCATGTTTATGTTGCTGACTTCCTAAACAGAGCGTCGAAGATCTAGGATTTCGGCTCAATTTCAATCTTTGAAATCGCCAATAAACTCACTAATTAAAGACACGTTCACGCGTTGTATGGCTTGACAGGTTTGACAACCACGGAATAGAAACCGAAATCTAAGTAGGCTTGAGTTAGAAAGCTCAGAGGTGGAGGCCAGTCTAAAAGAATACATCGGAACAATAAAACACACAATATATGACCCCACTCTAGATTTAATCGCTTTTTATCACGTTTCACACGTCTTTGTTTGGTACACACAATGACAAAACGACAAACATGAACCAAAACGATTGTTCAGATTTCCTCCGCCAAAACTAGCGAGCTCTGCCAGTTCTGGCCTGGCAACACGGGTACGCCTAATGGCGGCTTCCTTAGTTTGACGGCAGTTTTGGATGAGCTCCGGTGACCTGCACGATTGTTGCAAATAACCTCAACCGGGTACCTTTGGCAAAGCTGACATCTTCTCCTGACCACACGTCATTGAAAACGTCATTTTGAGGTCATGTGACTTTGTTTACATGTCGTTTTGCCGCTTACCGACATATTTCCGTCGTCATAAAGCCAAGAGATAGAACGTATTTTGCCAGCATAAATTATGCGGTGCTTCTTCCGCAACAAGGTAGCCAATTTCTCCTTAGTTCAAGTACATCGCATCGGCTGAGTGAGTCTTAATGCGCGGTCGTCATCGCATCTTCGGAAGTCGTCAATAGTACGACGCCTTATGTGCAAAACCGCGTGATTTACTGCGAGATCATTGGATAAAAATAATTACCGTGATCGAAAGACATCCAAAACGCAGAAGCAACTGTCCCATTGTTTACAAACGGTTTCACGGGCGTCGCCATCTTCAAGGTCACGTGTGCCTTGACATCTGCTGTGATGTGCGACCAGCAACTGTCCTGGATGCATGGCGTTCGCACAGCGCACTTCCGTCTACGGAGCAATACATTGGGTGCCACTTCTGTGTGTTTTGAAATGTTGCGGTAGACGGTTGGTCGTCGGTTGTTCCCGTCATTGAATTCCCAGGCGAAAATCTGGACTGGTCTCAGAATGGTTCCAGTTGAATGTGGATGGTCCCAGCTGGATTCCCAAGCGGGGTGGCTGGTTCCACTTTGGTGACATCAATGGTACCACTCGGGTCTCAGATGGTTCCAGAAGTTCCAGCTGGACCCTCACAGGTACCATTTTGTTCCCAGAATGGTCACTTCAGACTCCAAGTTGGGCAGCTTCCCAGCTCCCCCTTTGATATTTCATATTGTCCGGACTTGCCATATATCCTTCTGGTTTCGTTTAATGTATTACTCTGATCAATTTTAGCACATGCGTGGTCTCTCTTTTTTATTGCTGTTAATCCAGGTGCGCGCCAATATATGCTGTATCCGTGTAACTCCAATTCGTGCAGATATTCTCATCTGAAGGTGAATAGGTATTAAGTACTAGAGAAATGTCAAAAAATACATCTCAACAACAACAAAAATTAAGCTAAATAATTAGAAGAAAGAAAACGAAAAGAAGAAACGATAATTGCAGAGGCTTATGCAATGTGAAGACGCCACGGCTGCTACAAATTCAAACTTCGAACGGTGAGAGCGGAGAGGGCGAGAGGCGAGAGTGGCAGGTGGCAGCACAGGAGGGCCACTGCGAGAGTTTCGCGGCCGCGTCAAGTCTGTCGCCACGGTAGTATCGATTGGAGCGCCATCACTTCGCAAGACTTCTTCATCACGAAAACAAAACCCGACTTAATAGGTGTACTTCTTCTACAACAACTGAACAAAGTGCGAGCCTACGTTTCTTTGAGTAAACTCGTTCTCTTCGATTTAGAATGTGTGTGTCACGTGGTCACATTCCTTCAACCACCAGCAAGCAATCCGAAAATTGGGCGCGAGCTTTAAACCGTTGACCGTTGGAGTGGCAGCAGTGGAAGGCGGAAGCTGGTGCGCTAGTGTGCGCTTTGTATCAACCTGTATTTTTCAAAGTAAGCAACCGTAGAAATACTATGAGTTATGATGAATATGCCTGGGTGGGTGGGTGAACTGTTATGCGATTTTGTATTGCACAGATGTGATAGACACCAGGATAGACCCGGAAGCGTTGTGTACGTACGGAAATCCATATTGACATGCCAAAAAACCTTGCAAACATATAAAGACCGCCTGAAAGCCAAGCTTCATGATACTGGAAAGCAAGTCACGAAGCATGCCTGCTCCAGAAGAGACATGTTGCGAAGAAACCCTGTGATGTGTTAACTATGTAATTATACTTTTTCGTAACGCCTGTGCAGCGATTTCGAGAAAAGTAGTGGCATCATATTTGCATATCTATGAATAAGCTTGATGAATACAGTGTTTCCGTTCCAATATCTGTGTTTGTCACCTTCTGACGTCCGCCTCGTACACCAATAGAATAATTAATGAAAGGCACATAACCCCAGCACCGGAGAGGCCGCAGAGCACTCCGCCATGTTGGATAAGCATGAAAAACAGCGTCCTCGGACGAATGCGGTACCCGCCGCCTTATCCAAACTCATAGCGAATGCGCATGCGTAGAATTGGTCTTGCAACCACTGGGGTCGTATTTGGCGCTGCTGCTGCCCGAAAAACGTCCCCATTGCGATCAATGGGAGTGTCCCATCCCTGGTGGCAGTTGGAACTTGGACGCGTCGTAGCTAGTTCGTTTTGTCTTCAGTTGCCGTCGCAAGGATGGTATATCTCCTGTGCAGTATTTGCGTGTGTTTTAGTGCGCTTTCTAGGACAATGCGATGACAATGGTTCCTATGCATCACATTGTCGATTTCCCGGAAGAGTTTGACGCTAAGAAGACGTAAACGGCGTAGGGGCAAGAACGCACTGTGGAACGCCAATCGGACTGCACGTCGCGAATGTTTGCAGGTATGAGTGATGACCGTGATGTTTTCATGCCTATTAATTAGATGTTTCATTTTAGAAACTTAGGAGGAACTTGAAGAGAAACAGGATAAGAAGATTCCGAACGTACGGTGAAGAGGAAGGAGGTGTATGTCACGACGTGCATGGAAAACAGGCGTGTCATGTGTCATCTTCTCCAAGAAAATACAAGATGTGAGGTGGCCAACGAACGAAAGCTCTCTGTGGTCCGTGAGTGTATCACACGGTCAGGCATATGCCTTGTCTAGACACAGTGAATGATCAGAATTTTACTACCTAGTATGTACATGTAGAGATGTACTGATTATTTCTTTCTGCTCAGTGTATGCTTTTAGCAAAATAAACGGTATTTACTTGAGCAATATGTGCATTGCTACGCACTATTTTCGGTCATGCATTCAGTGGTCCCAGCTGCTAAGTGGTCGGATCACGGACCACCTAGCAGAGGGGACCACTGGATCAATTCCACTGGTTCTACTTCAAGTGGGACCATCGTGAAACTGGTTCCACTCCCAACTGGTCCCAGTCACTAAGTGGTACCACGCTCAAAGTGGGACTTGTCCAATAAACCACTTTGAAGTGGTCCCACTCCAGATTTTTGCCTTGGAACTCTTCAAAACAGGTAAAAAAACGTGCACGTATTTGAATCTCTATGGTCAAGCGCTGTACTATGCACAATTTGTTT
Source organism: Ornithodoros turicata (assembly GCF_037126465.1). Lineage (NCBI taxonomy): Eukaryota > Metazoa > Arthropoda > Arachnida > Ixodida > Argasidae > Ornithodoros > Ornithodoros turicata. The sequence goes on along the minus strand of NC_088201.1, from coordinate 104,024,265 downwards.
GTCTTGCAACTTCTGCACCAGCTAAATCGCGAGAAATTACGAGCGACGCATGTTGGATTGCATTTACGCTAATGAGTAGTATCGTGATTTGATACTAAAGTAGCAATGTGGGGTAATTGGCGTTGACTATTCATCCCAGCAACGAGGATAACCGTCGTTGTAAAGTGGAACAGCCTTTAGCCCTTAGGCTTTTTCAGAGCCGTTGAAAAAGAAATCGAACCATCACGGACCTCCCGCCATAATCTGGACGGGAGGTCCAACGTCTCTATGACACTTACCACAGGTCAACAGGTCCCCGTCAGCCCTTCCAAACGCCAACGGGTAGGGAGCCCTTCCTCTGGTGATCCCAACCTTCCACAGATCGTGAATGTTCCCGACAACACCATGGACACTTCGGCACCGCCAGCTCCTCAGCAGACAGATGCGATGAACGATAGCAACCTTGCCACTTCACTTCATGACCCGTTCACCACTGTCACCTACAAGAAGAACCGAGCCGGCGGTATTCCCATACTGTTTCGACCAGCAACTACTGACTACTCCTTCTGGAAGGTGAATCCTAATGCGGTCGCTAGTGAGATACGCCTTCTAACCCAACAACAGGTTATGCACCACCGTTTCCACCGAGATGGTTCTCTCTTCGTCTCCGTACGGTCCGAAGCAGCCGCCCGCAACCTTTTGTCTGCTAAGTGCTTAGCTGGCATTCCGGTGATACCATCCATACCCCAATCGTACGCCAGAAATATGGGCAAGATATATGATGTTCCAAGAGAGTATTCGAACGACGACCTCGTGCTCTATCTTAAAGACGCAGGGGTTTTATCAGCACGGCGACAGGTTCGGCATTCCCTAGCAGAAGATGGCAGTGATGTGTTCACCCCGTTACGGAGCGTTATCCTGACTTTTGAACCTACAATCCGTCTTCCTCCCCGAATTGCCCTTGGGTTTCAGACCTTCACAGTCCAAGAGTACATAGAAGGCCCCATACAGTGTTATAACTGCCAACGATTTGGCCATATTGCACGAAATTGCCGAGGTTCTACACGGTGTGGCATCTGCGCCGGACCTCACCGGAGATCAGACTGCAACAATAAAAGAGAGCCAAAGTGTGCTAACTGCAAATCCAGCCATCCCGCATCATTTTCTTTATGTCCTGTCAAGACCGCCGCCACCAAGAGGCACCAAGACCGAACCCTACGACTTCCGTCTGACGCTCCTAGGGATGCTAGTGCCACACTCCCGTCTCGTACAAATGCACAAGAATTTCCTGCACTACCCCCTCGATCTGCACCAGGTAAACGAGGGTCGCTGAACACAGTCGCGGCTACGCCTATCACAAGCGCACCGCCTCCTCGTCCATCAAGACAGATTACAAACACTTACGCCAGTGTGACGGAACCAGCACCCTCATCAGCCCCCCAATATATGCCTCCTCTGGGACTCTTCTCAGCGGTACTCGCTGCCCTTAAGGCCATTGTCTCTGCTTTTCCTGGTGCGTCGCAACTGCCCGAGGTTCAAGCGCTTCTGGCACTGGAGGCATTATCTTCGCATCAGCATGACGGAATTGTATAAAAACGCCCTGGCCATGCAGTGGAATCCTCGAAGCCTGCGTAACAAGCTCCCAGATTTTAAATTACATCTCCAACAGTACAAGTTCCCTTTCATAGCTATATGCGAACACGGCATGGATTGTACACATCGTGTTAGTGGATACACAATCTATCGCTCTCATCATTCCCCTGAGAGTAGAGCAGCGCTATACGTTCGCAATGACCTCGTTGCTGCACCCATCGGCTCAGTTTGTCATCGCTCTTATGATTACGTCACATGCAGGATCCGCCTTGGCCCCATGCTGTTAACGGTCGTCAGTATCTATATCCGTCCCGCGGTACAGGTCCCGTGGAGTGACCTGGAACGCTTACTTGGTTCTCTGGAAGCCCCGGCGCTTGTGCTAGGGGACTTCAATGCACATCACTCGGCCTGGGGAAGCCGAAGGACGGACAGTAGGGGAAGGAGGTTGTTAGAGGCAATGGAGAATAATAACATGTGCCTGCTGAACAACCGCGAGCCCACTTACATGCGATCCCCAATGTCACTTGATGTATTGGACCTCTCGTGGTCCTCAACCGACATAATTCGCCACTTGTCGTGCGCTACGGACGTCGACACTAGAGGTAGCGATCATTTTCCTCTATATATTTCGCACGACAGACTGCCCCTCTCAGCAACTGCTGGACTGATTTCTTTCACAAACTGGAGACGTTTTCGTGCGGGCCTCAGAACATCTGTGCACACCGGTATGTCCCCAGAGGCTCTCTCTCAAGCAATTACCCGCGGTATTCAGGACGCGGTGGTCATGTCTAAAAGGGTAACAGGCCATATCGGCCATTCCCCCGCTATTAATCACCTTAGAGCATTACGTCGCCGAGCAGAAAGAACGGCTCGTCGGACAGGGCAACTTACGGACATTGTGGAATACCGCCGGATGAAAGCTAAAGTAACACGAGAACTTAAAATCGAGGACAGGAAGCGTTGGCGTAAGTTGTGCCACCACCTTTCACCGTTCGATCCGGCCACGAAGATCTGGCGGACAATCCGATCTCTGAAGGAGGCGCCCCCTCAAAAGAATCCTCTCGCGGCCTTGGCTATCGTTCAGCGTGTAGACGAGAACACGCTTGCGGCGGACTTCTGTGTGGTACTAACGACTCCGGCGGCTGCCTCGACCACGCCCCTACACCACAGTTTTGTCCACAGTTTGACGGCTGAACTTCACCACGACTGGCCCCGTCCCCCGGAAGTTATGGACCGCGACTTCACACTAATCGAGCTAAAGGCAGCGTTGAAGCTTGTGAACGCCAGCTCGTCCCCTGGGCCCGATAAAATCACCTATGCCGCCCTACGAAACCTTGACGGGCGGTCACTCCAAGCTCTCCTTCATGTCTATAATACGTCTTGGCAACAAGGATCTTTACCACATACATGGAAGGAGGCCTTGGTTGTTCCCATCCTGAAACCAGGCAAGCCCCCAAATGCCCTATCCTCCTTTCGCCCGGTGAGCCTGACAAGCTGTGTGGGGAAACTGATGGAGAGAATGGTTTTGCATCGCCTCGACTGGTGGCTCGAAAAACGACGTGCGTTCCCTCACGAAATGGCTGGATTTCGTCGCCACCGAAGCTCCATGGATCCAGTTCTCGACCTAGTCTCTACAGTTCAACATGCTCGAGCCCATCGACGGATCGTCCGATCGGTCTTCCTTGACATCAAGCGCGCCTATGATACCGTCTCGCACATTCGTGTGCTGCATGCCTTGCGCTCGTTTGGAGTATCCGGTCGGCTCTTCATCTGTCTCCAAGACTTCCTTACGGACCGAACTGTCGCTGTCCGTACGTCCCAAGGCCAAAGCCCTCAGCATCCTGTTCCCCAAGGAGTCCCCCAAGGAAGCATTCTCAGCCCGACACTCTTTAACGTGGTGATGGCCGGCCTACAATCAGTAATTCCTCGCAAAGTGTCGTTCTCCGTGTATGCAGATGACGTCGCCCTTTGGACAGTAGGAAAATCACGCCCGGCTCTCCAGCGCCGCCTGCAGCTCGCTTTAAACAATATCCATACGTATCTGACGCACCTCGGGATGGACCTTTCACCCGAAAAGTGTGTCGAGCTCCCTTTCACGCGTAAAGCTATGGCCAATTTCCCACTTTGGCTTGGTTTAAAGAAGCTAGAAGCAGTACGCTTTCACCGCTTCCTTGGCGTGGTAATCGACTCGGACTTGCGCTGGGCTCGGCACATTGAACACCTTGAAACTAAAGTGCAGCGATGGCTCCCCGCAATCCAACATCTTTCTGGCCCAGGATGGGGCTGTGATCAGCGTTCCCTGCTCGCGGTTCACGCGGCATTGGTAAGGGCAACTGTGCTTTACGGCCTTCCTATTCTGCACAGGATATCAACAACTTCATTAAATACGCTTCGGTCCCTGTTTGCTCGAAGCCTTCGTCGATGCCTCGGAGTTCCAAGAATGGCTGAAACACGACAAGTACTGGCTGAAGCTGGTGAGCTCCCGATTGAAGTTCTCCGTGAACGGGAAACGGCTCGGCACTACCTCCGTTTGCGTGCTCACATTCCCCGCCACCCGCTACTCAGGAAAATTCGATACCGCCCTGGAAGCGACTTCTATCGAGTAGCGCAGAGGACACGCCAGACTCTCACTGGCTTCATAACTAAGGACACTATACCGCCGGAAGCCCCCTGGTCTCTACCGGTACCGCCCACTTTTGTACGCCTCCCAAACCTTCTGCAAAGAAGGGATCAGGTCCCCCCTCAAGTCCTCCGAGCCCATTTTCATGCTCTGGTAGACGAGAAGTTTTCTACGTTTACGGCAGCATATACTGATGGCGCATCCCGAAACAACAAGTCCGCCTCAGCCTTCGTCATTCCATCCGAAGGCGTCGTGCACGGAAGACGCCTTTCACATCCAACCTCCTCCACAGCTGCGGAACTCTATGCCATCCTTTTCTTTCTACAACACATCGCTGCTTTTCCACCCCGGGAATGGGCAGTCTTTACAGACTCCAAATCTGCACTTCAAGCAATTGAAACTTCCGGCATACGAGGCCCATCCGCACCCCTAGTCACAGACGTGTTAATGGCTTACCACACTATCTACGCCGCAGGCCATAGGCTAGTTCTCCAGTGGGTTCCAGCCCATTGTGGTGTCGTGGGGAACGAGCAGGCCGACAGCGCCGCAGAAGCAGCACTCTCGTCTCGGAACCGGACCCGTATTGTTCTGCTCAGAGGAGACCGCCGTTCAATTCTGCGACGTCTAGTGACACCCCTGGCTTCCCGCCAACGGATAACCGACATTCTTCCCCCCTCTATGTTGAACAGAGTTGATCCCACGCTCGCTTTCCGCATGCCACGAAACACATCTCGTCAGGATGCTGCATTAATCCACCGCATGCGCCTCGATGTGGCCTTTACAGCTCAGTGGCGTTACCGCTTGAGACAAATTGATTCTCCCACCTGCTGCCACTGTGGTGCTCTTGAGGATCTGGAGCACATTCTTCTTCATTGCCCTCACTACGAACCTTCCCGAACCACACTCTCCGAGTCTCTTCGTCAGCTGGACTCTCGCCCTTTCTCCCTACCGAAATTGCTTGGTCCCTGGCCCAATCCAGCCCAGCAACGCTCTGCGCTCAAAGGTCTTCTGACATTTCTGGACACCATCGGACTTCGATCGTTATTGTAAAGGGGCACGTTATTTTATTCCCCCCATTCCACCAAGCACTGGGGTAGAGTATCGCCTGTTGCGATGAAACTCCCCACTCCCAAGGCCGAAAATAAAGTTGTTGTTGTTGTTCATCCCAAATGTGCAACACAGGACAAGGGCGAGTAACGAAAAAGCAGGGTGTCAAAGGTGCAGCTCCTGCTCGAGGGTGGCTCCAGCGATAGAGTGACATCAAATAGGTTCCTGTTGAATTCACTTCGAAGATGATTGTGAGCCAGCTGCAAGCTATTTTAGCTCTAAAATCCACTTTCAAGTGGATCATGGAAGCAGAAATGGATTTCCAACTAGGAATCAATTCCCACTTTGGAGGTGGATCCACTTCCTAGCTGGAAATCAATTTTTGGTTCCATAAGTCACGTGGAAGTGGATCCTATTCCAAGATGGAAATTCATTCCTAGCTGGAAACCAATTACTGGTTCCATAATCCAAATACAAGTGGATCCATTTCAACAATTTTTCCACCTGGGATGTAGTGTGCTTATGTTCCGGTATCTTTTTTGCTGTGTTTCAGGATGGGTTGGTTGCACTAAAATTCAGCAAGGCCTGTGTGTCACTTACTACGCATACTACATAATCAATCACAGTGTGAATACAATAAGTGGGGTAGCCCTTGTAGAACTGTACGCTTATAATAAAGGTTTTAATAGAATGACACATATGTGCATAAAATCGAGCTTCCTTTCAGCAGTAGTCTTATGGTCCCAGCGGCTATGTGGCTACTTTTCGTGACATTTAGCTGAGGGAACCAGTGTATTGGGACCAAGACGCTCCGAACCATACACTAATTTGGGATCGGGGCCTAGACTGGTCCCACTGAAATCCCATCCGCCAAGTGGTTCCAGTTCCTGACTGATTCCAGATCCCAAGCAGTCCCCATTCCAGAATAGTTCCCTACGGGGACCACCTGGTAAAGGGGACCAGCATGAGACCTGTCTTAAAGACCACTTTGAACTGGTCCCATTCTTGATTTTTGTTTGGGACGAAAACGATACGATAAAAGAAGTTACCAAGTCGAGCATGTGATGTCCTAACAAGAAACTGCTGCTCATTTCAGTATCATTAAATCAAACAAATAAATAAATAAAATAGAACGCAAATTTGGATTTTTCTGGCGCATTAGCTATTAAGGCCTTAACGTAGAACGCAAATAAGAGACACAAGTGCTGACTTTCAACGACGGAATTTAGTACGAAAACATACGCTCTTTTTGAGCACTCAGCAACCTTCTACCGGCAAGGTCGTTGGCAAATTATCTTAACTTCGCAGTTCTTCTCTTGTGTGCGTTTTTACCACTGAGGTTATGGAAACTTGCAAAAAGTTGAGCTTTACACTATGTTAACCTCGTCTTAAAGGAGTGATGAGGTGACATTTAACATGGCTCGAAACCCGGTCTCATTCGCGAAGCTACGCATCAGGAGCTACAGTGCAAGATATTTTCGCTCCGCAGTCGTTAACTGCGCAATCAAATTCAAGGCTGGTCCTCACGGGTGCGTTTTGATGCAAAGGCACCCGTTCCTCTGGCACGTATCCTCAGTGCTCAACGCACCGCAATTCGTTTACATGTTCTCACTGCCACGGACCGACGTCCGTCTTTTGACGGTAATCGACACATATGGTCGACAAAGCGCACCAACATTCGTTCAGTGCATGACCATACAACACAGACGAAGGCACAGGGAAGGCACTAAGATCGAACATCGTGTTTTAAAAGGGTTTTGGTTGCGTGCTGTGGTGCCTCATCATTGAAGATACGGAAACGGTGATGCTTAGCGATGCTTTCGCTGGATATCTTGTGGTCCAGTATTCCACTGGAGCGCTACTCTTGCAGCGGAAATTGAAGCAGACAAAAACTCACGTTTTCACGCTGCACTGCCTTTTTATAATCTAGCCTTCTCTTGTCACCCCACTGCAACGCATTTATTGCAGTGCAACGCCCATGGCAGCACCAGATACCACACAACGCTTCTCCATTGACCGCTACTGCTGTTTACCTACCCAGTACACACTGCGCTTGCGTGAGGTTCGCCGCTCTTATTGGTCTTCTTGCTGCGTCGTGCGCGCTGATGTGCGGAAAGCGTGAGCCGTTGCGAACTCTTGTATGTCCGTGCGTGGGAGCTCTCCGCTAGCTCGTTGTTATGGTAAGTAACAAAAACAGGCCAACGGAACGGATGCCTGTACGTCAAAACGCATCCGTGAGGATCAACCTGTACAAAAGCAGTCGGTGAACGCCGAAGGACGGGCGACACGATCCTCCTGTGACGTAGGGCCGTTCCCCTTATCTTTTTCCTTTGTTTCTTTCCTCTCACCTCGGGCGCCGTTTATACCAGCTTGAGCTGTTTCGCTCTACGTCATGGGGTATGTGCCGGGGGACCACGTTACATCACGACGCTCCGTTGTTCTCCGATGGACTCTTTTCACGAGCGGGTGACCTTTTAAGGTTGTGTGGAACAGAGGTATCGTGTGCACTCTGGTGGTAACTTATCATTCCTCCGTAGTAGCTCATTTTATTTGATGTAGAACACGCCGCAACAAAAAAAGAAAATCACCTCAGGGCTCGCTCAATCAAGCCACATTTGCGCTGACCACTACCGCTACTACATTAACCAGCGCAATGGGTTCTACAACGGGAGATCCGTGATATCTGTGCTCCGTTGCTTCGCTTAGACCGGACAAATATTTGCCAACTATTGATTTATTGATTTTCAAGACAGCCTCAGTCCCACAACTTCCGTTATGACCCATACAGTCGTACGTATGCAGTGAATTTGCTGCATGTTAGTTTTTCTTCGGCTTTCTGGGCGCCTTCGGTGCCTTCGTTGCTTTCGGTGCTTTCGTTGCTTTCGGTGCCTTCGTTGCTCTCGGTGCCTTCGTTGCTTTCGGTGCCTTCGGTTTCTTTGGTTTCTTCTGAGGTTTTTTATTTAATGGTGTTGCCTCAGCTCTCTCGGACAACGTAGTCGGAGGGAGCTGTTGTCCTCCTCGGAATTTGCTACAGGTCCCTTCGTAACAGTACCCATTAAGATCTACATTTATCTGCATAAGATAAAAATACATATGATCGAGTAATATATCACTATTCCTTTTTAATTTACTGAACAAATATGATATCGTGTGATAATACACATATCACAAGCTAAATAGTTGTGCGGTAGCAGTACTGTAGCTTTAACGTAAAGTCTAGCAGCTCTAGCAGCTCAGGAGCGCTCTACGAAAACGATGCGATAAGAGAAGCTGGGCCGTGTGATGCCATATGATCGCATCGTGCCCTTCACCGTCGCAGGTATTTAAAAAAATGTGCGTATAATGGGTTCATGCAGTCTTAATTTTGCACGTCCGAGCTCAGAGTATGATCACACGCTATTTTCTTAAGGGATGTTCGAGGACTTAACAGGTAGCCTGGAGTGAGAAAAACGAACCTCACAGTTTGTGTCAGTTACTAGCTCGTGTCTTGTCTGATGAAGTACTTATACTCGTTTTTATGCTATTCGAAGACGCAGTACCACGTCCATGATTACACAAGCCTGAACATGGTATACACGAAATAGAAGAACATATAGAACGAAGCTTTTTTGGTCCACCAGCTGGTCATCACTTACGCTATTTTATCTGTACTATACTCCTCTATAACTCACGCAAAATCTCTCTCTCCTTCGGCCTCTAATCATGCGGGCTCGTGACGCCATTTTCCCTTGCATCATGTTTTCACTTCCTCTACAACTCGCGAGTGTAGTAACCGCAGTCATCTATCGAATAGCATCCCAGAACCGCAAAAAGTATGTGTTTCGTACATATGCGTTTCTTTAAAAAAATGAAATTTTAAATTTTCGAAATTCTGGAGCGCAACGTTGTTGTGTCCAGATAACAGTAGCTGCAATATCTCAAACATGTAACGCCAACTATGGCCCTCAGCCGAAGGTTTACGATATCTTGGGGGATAAGTAGGCTGATCTGTATTTTCGCACACATTGTGTACTCATGATGCCGCCTGAATAGGTCGACGGAACGTCTACGTTTTTAATATTTTTAGCCCACTGTTGTGTTAAGCCGGAGATAAAACACGTTTTAAAGTCTGGAATATATCATCCGATAGAACATAGGTGATACAAGAACTAGATAGAACTATATGAGTCAGGGAAACTTCGATTCTACTATGTCAAATGCGCGAGAATATGTTCTTCTCTGAATCAAGAACGGTATTGGACTCATACTGGGTTGGTGTAGTACATCCATAACTTGGGAGTACATGATTGGGCAACCCTCGAGAGAGAGAGAGAGAGAGAGCTGACCGTGCCGTCCTTTCCTTGGTTCCTCAATCGTGCACTCCCAAGTTAAGAATGTTCTCTGAACCACGTTGTCTATTGAACCGTTGGACTGGGAACAGTTGAATAACGGTTTCCCAGGTTTTTGTAGTATCATGTATTCGAATCCTGCATCATGTGGACTCATTCTACTGAATGCTATATTCCAGCAGCATAGCCGAGCGGGTCAAAGCGTCCCGCTCGTTGGTGGTAGCCAAGGTCGTGCTGAAGACTGGGAGGTGGTGGGTTCGAATCCTACCACCGTCTGTGCTGTGTGAGATTTCCCCTGGGTGTTTCGAAAACTTTCCAGACGAATGTCGACACAGTTCCCCCTGAAGCCGGCCCAGGACGCATACTAATCCTCCTGTCCCCACTCCATCCTGCTGTCCTCTCTCCGTCTGTCCACATCTGTACGTCTCTCAAAGCCACAGTTGCTTCGCGGCGGCAATACGGAATCAAAAAATATCGAATGATGCTTTTTTGATCGGACCGCCGCATTACAACGATTGCGTTCGAAAATTCCAAAATCTCCAAATGCATGCGCCGCACCAATAAAAAATATTTGGCGCAGAAACACAAGCCTTTTTGCGAACATGAATGCCTGAACATCAACATGAAACTTTTTGAATGCCTGGGATGCTATTCAATATAGGTCCGTGCTTTTCACCAGTTTACTAGTTACCTTACCTGCAAGTTGTGACGGAAAGACATGGCATAATGACAAACGGAGCGGAAGTGGCATCTTCTGCGCGCATCATTAGAGGGTTCAGGATAGACGAGTGCTTGGTCCCTTTACTGGGTGTGTCTTCCAATAACGTAAAAATCATATTGCGTACTTGATCGGATAAAGCACTGGGGAATAAATGGCGGAAATATGAACTACACTTTTCTGGCTTCACGTTACCTATTAGGCCCTTCCAGACCTTCCAGATAATACGTATATTTTGAGCTGAGATCTCGAAAGCTGCTTATCTGCGCATGACCTTACACGCGCACATATATCGGGAGGATGTCAGATGAGGTCGAGCGGCCCGATCATGTTGCATGACGTTGCCCCGCTGTCAGATGAGACGTCGTCAACGTGATGTCATCAACTCAACAGGAACGAGGCGATTGGCTCATCATGTTCTCTGAACCATCGTCATGAACACCGAAATCACATGGTGCGTCACCTACGAAAGTGGTCCATGCGATCGGTTTTTTGGGGTTTTCGGGAGCCATACCTTGCTGAAACGAGTGAGTGTTACTCTCATTGAACCTTCTTTTGTTGTTGTTGTTGTTGTTACCTCGTCTTCCGTGATTTCAAATAGCCTCTTGTACCATTATTGTCTATACTGAATGTTTAGTGAAATAAACTAAACTGGAAACAATTACGAACGGTTCTTGTGAACATTTGATTGGTACGAGCAGTTTCGAAGTTACCTCACAAGATGTGTCGTTCTCGAAGAAGCCATATTTCCAGACTCCAGCATCATCTTGTTCACAGTAGTATATGCAGGCCGTTCGAGGATACTTTGCATGTTCCTGTGAACGTTGAACAATACATTGTTATGTCTAAAGAATTCGAGAGGACAGGAGACGTGCCATGTAACAATTTTTTGTAATGTACGGGATATAGAGACGAAAATATAAATTCGTAAGGTATACATTTCGGGTGATTTGTAATGACTAGAGCGCGTGTGAATATGCACCAAAAAGCTCGCGAAATATGCATGCGACTATGTACGAAAAGCTTCGCAATATGCAGTAAACATCGTCAGTATATGAATTTTTTTATTGTAATTTCTAAGAACGTATTATCAAACGCCCATTTCAAGAACTGTTTTATTGGGGACAACAGGGTAAAATAAAGCTGCCTTCGTTCTGCAGCATACAACAAATAATACTTGTGCCACAGATATACATCATGGAGATGAAGGTTTTGCGTTCCTGATTGATAAAATAGCGTAAACCAAGGATAGCTGGTGGACGAAATTCATGACGAAACAGCTGCCGCTATCAGCAGATGGATCGAACGATGGATGTCCTCCTCGCAGCCCTCGCGTCTGTCCGTGACCGAGGGCTATCAGCGCCCAGCAATTTTTGTTGTGCGCCACTTCTCCAGAAATAGGGGAAAGAAGCACGCGTATAGGCGAGGTGTGACAAGGGCCGTATATTTAAAGGGAGTACGGCCATTAATGGGGCATGCCCATTGCTGAAGCACCACTTTTTCAGCTTTCTGACAAATGACGTCTTCAAATATGGGGCACTATCAATCAACCTATCCTCACTATTTATCCTTCTATCCAACATGGGCAGCGTCATTTTGGGTGGCAAGTGAATTGGATGGGATTGAAATGGATTCCTCTCGCGATCTGTAGAACTAGTGGATTCTTTGTGGGAATTGGATGAACACCACCTAGGCTGCGCAAGGCAAGTCGGGAACTGTCGTCTGCTTCCGTCGTTGTATCGCTGCTGGCAGAACCACCTGCTGACACACATCCTGTCGGCGGCACGATTGTTTAAGGTATCTACATGAATAGTTGGAATGAAAAAGGCAAGAATGTTTATATTCATAAGATTGAGTAAGTAGTGCGCAGTGCATACGGTCGATTGGTGCGCGTTCGAAGTGGCAGAAACTGATCGGTGCCAGAGAGAGTTTAAGAGATTCGGGAGTGGAAACAACAGTTACGATATATGTGGAACCACCTCTGGTCAACAATAGAGGAAAAGCATTGCGGAGCACGGAACAATATTATTCCGTAACAATTTCGCGGAACAATATTAATAATCGTACTCCCCTACATGTTCAACAGATAAGACATTGTACAATTTACTACATGGAACGTTGGAACAGTTTCACCATTGCATTCCTGCATGGAATGACATTCGAAACAGCGGTAGCAGTCTTTTCAGAGATTCTTCTTCTACGAGGAGTTTGAACATCTACTCTGAATGGCGATGAACCAGAAACGTTAATACCCCACGAGGTTTTCGACGAGCGGAAATCTGTGAGGAACCATTACGAGATCCGCGGTATGCTCGACTGCTGCAGAGTTGATCGCGTCGGCGTCGATCGTGTTATAGTTTTATTCGGGAGTCTCCGAAATGCAACGACAGGAAGCGAACCGATCCTCACCTCGAAGCGGTGAGCGCCGCGTGTGACGGATAATCTCCACGAGGTAAAGCGCATGCGAGTCTTTCTCGTCTATCCCAACTGATTATTCCTAGTGTCGGCGATCCCGGATCATTATTTCGATCCCGGGATTGATCTGAACCAATCCCGCAATCCCGGGATGGGATATCGGTTTCTGGGATAAAACTGATGTAACGCGCATACACAACATTTATGCTGTACCTCTGACGTTTCCTGTGTGTGTGTGTGTGTGTGTCTTGCTTTCTTTCATTCCTCAGCGCTCCGTCTCTACGTGTCACTGTGTTTGCATGGACGGATGTGTCGACTGAAGTCCCCAGTCGTCTGATCATTAAGGTCAACTGGCGATGGTTTACATATAGGTCAACTAAGGCGCCATAGAGCTCTGCAGAATTCAGTCGACTGATCCTCGACTAAGCCGCCACCCTCATATTTGGATTGTAACCTTGAAAGTTACATTACATTGTACAACTTTGTCATGGCGTGAATTCTTTTACTTCTGAACTAATTTAGCTGCCATATCGGCAGGCCATTCTTTTTATCAGCTATTCTTCTTCCTCTGTCTCCTGGTGGTGGTGGTGGTGGTGGTGGTGAAAGGGCTTGCCGTTGTCGGCCTCACGTATGTGGGCAACGTCACGACTGACGCCCTGGGGAAATGTGCGTCCTGGGCCGACTTCTAGGGGAACTGTCTCTTCTCCTCCTCTGTCTCCTGCTGTCATGGCCCTATTCTATTGTCTGGCGAGTGAGGACGAGGCATCCGGCACTCGCGTATGGGAAGTTGTTGAATACGTCGAGTGACGCGGTTTATATTCAGAAGTTCAGTCGACATTTGTCGTCTGAACAACCAACGTTGAGTACTTATCTTTACTGTATTGGTTGCCTTTTAAGTCGATATAGCCCGGCTTACATGCAGATGATAGATGGACTTAAGTCAACTTGTGTCGTCAACGCAGCTAATGAAAACATACGTCATAACCTAATGCTTCCGATTCGGTTTCATATGCGGCGTTTAAAGAGGGCTTTTTTATTATTTACAGGAACGCTATGGGAGCAACACAGATGTCGTTTTTGCAATTGAGTTACACGGCCAGGCGAACATCCTGAGGAAGACAGTATGTAACTACAAGATGATTGATTACCTAAAATTATTTAATTAACTCTTCAATTAGGCAATTTAGGGCAAAAACGAGAGAGCAGAGCGGGAGACAATCTTTGTTGAGAGTCATTCTATCTTTTAAAAATCTTGAAAAGAACGCGTGCCTTGAACTATCCACTGCAGAATCCCGGTATGCATATAAGCTGAAACCGAAGAAAGAGCGCCCCAGGAGCTCCTCACGTTCGCCTACTGAGGGTTATCTGCGCCGGGAAGTGGTTTATACGGCCAGCCGATCGGCACCTAATCTAATCATCTCCATCGCACCAATTCACGTGGCCCTCCGACGTGAAATGAGCGCGTCGAAACTGCGACGACCGAAACTGAGCGAATCCGCGGCCACCCTGTCGGGAATTTCCAGTTCCCGCTGTTTCGGCTTCGACTCATTTGCATATCACAATTCGAGGATTAATATTTTAACGCATGTGCGGGTTTTGGGGGTTTTTAAACGTGGGATGGCTTTTAACGAGGATTGTCTCTGATTGTGCTATCTCGCTTTTGCCCGATATCCCCATTTAAAGAGTTAATTAATGAATTTTAGCTAACTAGCCAGGTTCTCGTTGCACACTTTGTTCTAGAGGATGTCGAGAGGAGCGAGATATATGCTGTTCTTGTACTCTTTTCTTTTTTAATATCTACAACAGCTAGAACGAAACAGAAGCACTATATTCAGCACTGTAATAAGAAAGCTAAATGAAACGGACCGCTGGGCTAGTTGGTGTTCCATGGCAAACGGCGCAAAACACGCTGCGAAGTGTTACAAAACGGACAGTGAAGGGACAAACAGAAACGATTGCTTCAGTGTGTTTTCTTCTGTCCGTTTTGTAACACTTCGCAGCGTTTTTTGCACTTTTTGCTAAGAAGGCTACTTGTCGGAACATTATGGGGCCCACGCTACTTATCTCGGGTGAGATTTCGCCGTAATCTCCGAGCACTTTTATCAAAATCATTTCGCCAGAAATAAACGGGTAACGGTAGGGTGATGGAAGATAAGAAAGAGCCATGTAGCGTGCATTTATCGTGGTGACGAGGATTGCACAGAAATGTATCTTCTGTCTGTTCGTTATCTTCCGTCAGCCCTGCGTGTGAACTAGGCGGATGAACACGTAATTGGCAGCTAGATAGCCTAGCGAAAGAGCGCATTTGCACGCTGCTCCGCGCAAGAAATATGTAAACCGAAACAAATTAATTACTCTAAAAATGGCTATGTATCGACGCGTTTTTGTTATTTTTCTTTTTTTCAACATTTTTCGCTTAAGGTTCCGGTCTGTAAGACAGACGTTCCGAACGCGTCTGAAGTAACATTTAAAGTTTTGAGCTTTATTTCATTAATGATTGCCGTTATGTATTCACCGTTGACGTAATCTTTGCCTGTGGACCAAGGAAACAACGACGACAACGATGAAAGCGCACGAGGGTGGTGCGTCCCGTGATGTCGTCACTGAACTTACTGTTACTTTTTTCTTATAAACGACTGACACTGTTTGCCCGAAGTAACCTGGCCTTCGTCACCAAATGGCGCCTTGTCATTGGGCCTTGAAACCCAGGCGCGACACTACGGAACAGCGCATGCAAATGAGCCGCTCGCTGTTCAGTTCTTGGCTGATGCCTCAGAGATGCTCGCTGAAAAGGAAGCTTTTCGTTAGCGTCACCTGTTTACCAATTATTCAGCCTGGGGACCTTCGTGGAACACCCGGTATATAAAAACTGCCAATGCCATTTTTACGCCCTCCTCAAACAAGAGGCTCAGTAGTTTCGGGTGTACCCTGTTACCCACTCTTAATAATCAAATTTTCGAAATCCACCCTTCAAAATGCAACCCTTTGAAA
The DNA here is from genome assembly GCF_037126465.1 of Ornithodoros turicata. Taxonomy (NCBI): domain Eukaryota; kingdom Metazoa; phylum Arthropoda; class Arachnida; order Ixodida; family Argasidae; genus Ornithodoros; species Ornithodoros turicata. The sequence continues at coordinate 104,008,574 of NC_088201.1, read as the reverse complement.
TTCACGCTGTCAGAATAAATCACAATGGGTCTATGCAGTCCAGTGTTAAGCATGGTTTTACGCGAGAATATCAGTGTTTAAGAGGGTCACACTCCAGAATAACGAGTCTTTATGCAATTCTGTGTAGTATTCAGCATGTATCTCTCAATTATTCATTAATTTAATTAAGTTACAGGCGTAAATTACTACGCGTAGGAATACTAGGAAAACAACGCTTCAGCGGTTGGCCGTTCGGCTACCATAGGGGATGAGGCTATTTGAGAAAATGTAGTAACGACGGAGCCATATGGTGAGAAAAGGTTTTTACGACCTTGAAAATGGCAGTCTTAGGTTCCAGGGTATTCAAAGACCAGTGAAAACAAACTGCTTGAAGCATTATGTCTAGATACATCTCTTGCAGCTTTTGCATGGCAAATCGTTGTCAAGGAAGGTGCGTGAATCAATGTGGATGTTCCTGAAATTAGAACCTTTTTCGTTACACTTTGAGATTACCGTATGCTGGTTACAAAAAATTAAAGCACCTCTGCTGACTCAAGTTATTTATCCGAGAGAAAATAGTTTTTTCTTGCAAACAAACAAACAATTTCTTCACATTCATATGCACCTTATTTGCCGAAATGCATTTCGAGAGTCTGTCCATGTACCTGTTCCGTGCATTTATCAGATCGTAGGCTCACAAGGAAAACCACAGGCAGGAAAGTACACAGGCAGGTTCCGATTTAACGATTCTACGGTTCTGAGGCTGGAACACACACAAACACATACAGACGGACAAACACAACACATCCACACGGTATCGGAATCAGGCTTTTTCGTCGATCGTCACTTTTGGACTCTACGATTTCACAGCCAAGGCAGCCCTGCAAGAGAATGGCGATGTTCGCGACAATGTTCATAATATAGCAGGTGTCCACCATAGCTGGAACCAACATCGGGGATATTGGATTTGGTGACACGACACGAATTCAGAGTTCGGCATACTCAAATTTGACAGGCGAGCAGCAGAACAAAGCATTAACTGCAGTGTCAACAGAATCCTGATAGCCGGCGGAGAATAGAGTAAACGATTCATCCAGACTCGGGTACTCTCGTTCCCAGCCCACCGCGAAGAGCCTCACCCTGCGGGGAACTACTTTCAGACGCTGGAGCCAAAAGCCCTCGCTGCTCTGAGGCTGCCGTGCCTGTCGACCAATCAGAGACGATTTATTTTGAAAGTTTGAATCTGAAGTGTTTGTATCGCAAAAGCTGATTTTTACGGCTTTATCTTTACACCGTGCATTTTTTCGCGATTTATTTTGAGGAGTTTATTCTCGAAGTTTATTTTGCGAAGTGTAAACCAGAGTGATCCCGAAGTTTCATGCGGAGTTCTCACGTATAGCGCCACTCGATCTGTTTGATAGTGACGGAACCAAGCTTCCACTTAGAAAACTGGAGCATCAAAATATCAAGACAACAAGGAACAGGAAATACGCCGGCCGCTTGATGTTGAAGGAACAGGTGGTTGTCGATAATCCAGATGGTATATTAGAAAAGTCAGCACTTCATGTTACATTGAAGAAGACGTGTGTGTGGACCTTTCGTAGAGGCTCCAAAAGTCTTCAGTATTTTGCTACATCTCCTTCACTTAGCGGTCACTTCACCTTAGGCACGCTATAAACAAGACCACACGCCGATTCAATCTGTTTCTGCCGAAAGGCACTATTCTTCGTTTGGGTGCTCAGCGTAGATGTTAAACGGCCTGTCTTTGTTCTGTTTCGTTTTTCTGTTCGCAAGCACGGCGCCACATACGCCCTTTGACGTAGGCAATGCCCGCAAAAGGGCAAAACAATGCACAGAGCCCCCGCACGTGTGTCAGTGGCCTCAACAATCGAAGCCCCACATCACGTCCCGCAAGGAACGAAATATGGGCACGCTGTTAGCGTGCTTCGATGGCAACTAAGGAGAAAGAACTGGTTCATACCTGTGCTACAAATTAAACAACTCGTTATTATTCCACGGGTCCGCGCCAATTTTGCGTGGCTTTGCAGTGCTTACATGTCTCGTATGCAATTTTCGTTTCGTTCTGTAGACAATTTTCGCAAATGTTTTCCCCATTGTAGTAGGAACGGACTTTGTAATCGAATGGGGTAAATCGAACGTGTGCTTTGTGTCTCCTGAAATAAATGTTGCGTTGATTTGTCCAATTTCTTCACTTCAATTCAATAAAATTGTTCAATTAAAACTTGATAGAATTACTTGTAGTACGTAGTAAATGTCGCTGATCGCACATTCTTACTGGAACACTCTGCATATAGAAAGTTTTTGTTCCTTGTTTCGTGTTGTTTTGCGCACGAGTTTACTTGACCAGAGACGCCTCGAACTAGCATCCCAAGTTATTGGGGCAGCGTATCTCTGGAGGGCCTTTGCTCGCCGGAGTGCTATTTCTCGCACGAGCTATTTGTAATGCTGGTACAGTGGATTTATATACAGAGCAGTACTCACCTTGGGATCTCTTTTGACTGTAGGGCACCCATGTTTCGAGTCTGACGATTCCCCGCATACGGCGTGTATACTCACTGTAATGTGCCACAGAAAAGGAGGACAAGCATAAATACTTAACCATGCACAACTGTCGTGGTTCGCATCATACCAATAATCTTGTTATTTGTAAGACTATTATGTCATTGCTTCATCATTACATTTATAACACAATGCCACTGCAATTTGCAGCCTTAGATTTAAAGAATGTAACACCTTCATAGAAGGGAAGTGTTGAACTTGCTGCAAGGTCAGGTACTTCTTACTAAGACCGAGGTGACGGATCGGCACATGGCCGATGATAAGAAACTTGTGGCAGGGTACAATAATCTTGCACACGTTGTCGTTCCCGATGTGTTGAGATTTCACGAAGCCTTAAAGATCCCTAAGGCGGGAAATATTAATCCCAACCGATCTCTCTGACTTCGCCTATGGGGTGGTTTTGTGACGATGTACTGATGATATCTTTCTCCCCACTAGGACAGTCCAGGAGGAAGGCTGGAAGCTGGCTGTAAAATACAACTGCATCCCCGTGATCGCATGGAAGATGTAAATTTCGACCAAAGTGGATTGCCTTAAATCGAACAATCGACGTCGTCAACGTTTCCTGGACGACGGCTAACCTACTACAGCGCGCCAACACACCACCGAAGGCATGGACACATTCCCAAGCCGCAAAGACGATTGAGAGTTACCAGACGCGGCTCCACAAGATGACCGTCGTTCAAGGCGACGGGGTACCCTACATGCTGAGCTACAACGTAGAAGTGGAGCACGAGATGGTCAACGGCGAGATCAAGAACCCAGGCAGGCATATAAGCTTCAGCATATGTGGTTTCACTTTGAGAGCCCCTTCATGGGTTCCAAATTACGTGTAAAGAAGATGCGGTGACGTCGCTGGGTGTGGTGGCTCGTGAGTGGGAACATATTATAATGACCCCGTATTGGCAAAAGTGGTCCAACATTGACTGAATGCGGAGTATATGGGCACAATATTTCCAAGATTATCCCAATTTTGGCTAAAGACCAGCGTCATGGCCGAGTGGGCTAAGACGTCCGCTCGTTGGTGGTAACCAAGGTCGTGCTGTAGACTGGGAGGTGGTGGGTTCGAATCCTACCACTGGCTGCGCTGTCTCAGGTTTTCCCTGAGTTTTCCGAAGACATTCCAGACGAATGACGGCACAGTTCTCTCTGAAGTCGGCCCAGGACGCATACTAATCCCTCTGCCCCCCACTGGTTCCTGCTGTCCTCTCTCCGTCTGTCCACATCTGTACGCCGCTCATATAGCCACAGTTGCTTCGCGGCGCTAACACGCAATCAAAAAAAAATTGGCTAAAGATTGGACCTATTATTTAGGCAGAACTGTAAACTGGTAGAACCAGGTAGTAGCAAAGGCGTGATTGTGTATCACAAATTGTTTCAGACATGTCTGACGTTACTAAAGGAGCAATGATGTGACATTTAACGTGGCTTGAAACCCATCGTTAGCTGTCCATTAGGAGCAACCATGCAAAATATTTTCGCTCTGCATCGTGTTATAACTGGGTGATTCCATCTCAGCTCAGGCACTTTTAAGCACCTAGTCGTCAAGAACTCATTTATTTGCATACAATATTTTCCAGGCAAACGATAACACAGATCACATAACTCGTAAAGTATAACCTGGCTGGACAATGACGTTAATGTTGAGGCCCGGTGTGTTTCGGGGAAACTTGCTTCTAATAACAAAAGCGTAGTTCTCTCGGCTTTTTGGCTTAAAGGGACTCTGACCAGAAGTTCAACAAATCTTTCGTTTGCATCTATTACGAAGGTATAATATGCCTCCAAGCTGCACGCGAAATATTTTGGCTGTGCGCGGCGGCAAAGTTTGCCAAATGGGGAGCTGAAAACCCGCTTGGCTTTTCCTCCTCAACTCACGCAATCGACGCCGAAATCTAGCCTCTTTGTAGTGGATATCCGCCAATTTCCGTGTGCGTGACGAAAACATGAGGTTCATGTTTCATTGGCCGCCCGGATCGGAAGTTCTGCTGTTAGTTTGTGAGAGCGGCGGCATCCGGAAAGCGATCTTCAATATGGACGTCGAAGCAAAGAATTCGGAGACTTCGAGCCCGGAACTTTTTTCTGACCTTTCTGCGATCGAGAAGGAAATTCTGTGTGCTGAACAGTTCGGAAGCCTCGCTTTCGAAACGTCGCCGATGCCGCAAATGCGAGCCGAAGTCAACACTCTACGAACATCGGTCACAGATGAAGCAAACAGGATCAGTCGCCTGTCTTCGACAGACAGGTAAGCGATGAGCTTTTTAACGCACACTGTGATCAAACATGTAAACGTGTTCTCTGAAAATTTGTTTCCTCATATTTAATGCGTACTTCCTGTATAAGGTGCCGATGCGGCTGGTGTGTCATACTGCCGAAGGAGATCGAATATGCTTGTGCTGCAAGGAGCTCGAAAGCGCAGCCGAATGACAGCAATATGAGTGCATTACAACCCACGAAGATTTGTAACTTCTAAGCCTCAATACGACTGTCCTGAAGGTGGATATTGAATTCCGTGGGCAGCGCGAACGTATGAGCGACCATATTCACAAGTAAGTCACATTTGACCCTGTCGAACGATGTTAAAATTTGGGCACTCGAAATTGGTTTGGTCCTGCATTAAAGTCGCTAAAAACTCCAGTGCAGGGCGCACCACATAAAAGACGACATAATACAGAACTGTGAACTGGAGAAAAGCAGTATTAGGCAACTGTGTAATTGTCAAGGTGATATGTCCTAAATCACCTCTTTGTGTATTGCCCTGTATTTATGTTTTTAGCGTAGGCTTTTAGCGATATTGAGTGTTCTTACTTTCGATTCACTGAAGAGTAAAAAATGTTAATTTCTAAAAGAATACAGCATGTGTAGTAATATACAGGGCGTGTGCAAATAAATTGCAGTCGCTTTCAAGCAGGGGCAGATCTAGGATTTTTCCTGAAGGGGGCGGGGGGTCCGCTATGGACAAGTGCCATGTGCATGCTGGGATTGGTCCACTGAACCCTATGTTCAAGTCTGGAATTGAGGGGGGTCCGGACCCCTGGACCCCCCTCCCCCTAGATCCGCGCCTGCTTTCAAGTACATGTAGAAATGCCACGACACACACCCTGTACTGTGACCGGTTGCCTACTTGCCTAAACTATATTTTATGTACACCTGCGTATACGATATGGATATACTGCATATCGCCAGTTCGCAACGTGTTTTTGCCACAAGCTTGGGAAAAACAAGAACATCGTCATCCCAGCCTGCGCAGTGAACAGGATCTGGCAAGCCTTCCACACAGAAAGTGCCACAGGCTTCAAGTACCCAACGCCCTAACTGGAGGCAGGTCTTCGCACAGCTCGTCTATGGCATTTAAACTAATTCAGCATCTGCATTTAGGATTACTTGTAGCTCTCAGGATGATGCATGGTTCATCAGTTCAGTATGTTGTGTCCTTTTTAATGAGTCTTGCGGAAGGGTAGATGAGCACTCCTTTCGTCGTGACATTGTGTACCGTTGCTACAATTTCTTGAGCAAAACTGATGAACAAATGAAAAGCAGAGTCTGTCTTTCAAATATGTATGTTCCTTGTAACTTCTGTATTTGTCCCTGTTGTTGTCCCCCCTCATGTAATGCCTGCAAGGGTCTTCGAGGTATATTCATGAATAAATAAATATCAAAACCAGAAAAAGGTGTAACATCTATTGTAATACCTATCCTCTCTCTGTGTGTATGATACATAAACATTATCAGAAGGTTTGTTGTCACACTTTGCCTCATTGTGCCTAAAGCCTAATTGCACCTCTTACATCACCTCCACATCCTCAATCTCCAAAGCTGTAAAAGGCTAAATCAGGTACTACATAAAAAAGGGGAAGGAGGAAATTAAAAGCTGAACATCTAAATTCAAAGAAACCTGGTGCTTTCTTGGGGCTACTCATGTCTCTGTCCTGGATGAGATCCACATAGAAAACAGCTTTTCTGAGCCACAGTGATTGATTCCCTTGATTGCCCTGACTGTGAGGAAATACTCATCGGCTTGGTGGCAAGTGGGCCTGTTTCTGATAGTGCGATTTGGAATAAGGGCAGCAAGCAACATCTCTCTACGGTCTTAAGAAGGATATCAACATAACCTGTCAAGGCATAGCATTTCATATTGCTTTCAGTAAGTACAACACTGCTCGTAGAAGTTGCGACCATTCATGTTGGGAAAGCATGCTGGAGTTCCCTCAGGCAGTGCATCCAGAACGGGGAGTCAGGTTCATAGAGAGCACCTTATGAGATGAACAGCGACAGTGCCCAGCGAAGACACTCCATAAATTTTGTGCAGGTTTAGGGGGTCACGCCTTTTAACAGTTTTGATGGAAAGCAGGGTGTGTGCAACACTGAGCTCTGGTGTATGAGTTCTTCTGGAAAACCCTTCTGGAAACCCCTTCTGGAAAATCTGGAAAACCCTTAGCTCTCTTGCAGGAAATTGTTATGAACCTGAGTGTCTTCTGTGGAAACAGGTTGTCATTGTCTCTTTCTATCCACCCTTCTTAGTTGCCCTAGCAAAAGCAAATATGTAATGCTGCAGACAATATCTAATTCTAGCACACTAGTTGCTTTGAGTGTTCTCAGGCTCCTGAAATGGAGCTACCTTGTGCGTAAGAACATAAATCAGATTGCCTTTGCTTTTGAAATTGGCCCTTCAGTGATCCACGTGACTGCAAGAATGGTATCCCCTAAACAATAGGCAACAAGAATGATTTCTACAATGTAATGAGCTTTGTAAAACAACAACTTTATTTGAAAATATATTCCAAACGCCGGGTGACGACCTTACAATGTAACATCCTTTACTGCAAACACCGCTTAACATAACGACTAAAAATGAAGCGTAAACGTTTTGCCGCCTATCTGGGTGGCATCATCAGTACAACAAGGGCCAAAGACAAGCACCTCAGCCTACTTATCTAAGAGGGCATCATACACATCCGATAGGGGGCCACTGTTTGTATTACAGGCTGATGCATCACGTCCGATAAACCAGGACTCTAAGCACTTTCTAAGGCCTCATCGCTAGTCATGTGCAAAGGTTACCGCACCATCAAAATTTAATACATGTTCATCAGGCCAACAATAGTAGACTAATTTGGTCCTGGTTTCAGCAGCATTAGAAGCCTTGGGAACGTCCCTTGTGTTCTCTTTTAGTATTTTCCCACGTCTTTTGTCTGTCTTGCCAATGTAGGTTGTGTCACAGTCTGTGCACTTAACTTCATATGCACAGTCTTAATGCCTGATGGGCACAGTTCCCTTCAAATGGCCTATCAACACCTTGGATGAAAGGAATGCACACCACTGATTTGACTCCGTCGATGTTGTTTGTGACTGTTCTCTGTTGTAGCGATGATGCCACCCGGATAGGCGACGAAACGTTCACTCTCTTTGTTCTCAATTGTTGTGTTAAGTCGGTGCTTTCAGTAAAGGATTCTAGATTACAAACTTTGTTTAAATGATGATTAGTGGCAAGCTTCATACCCTGGGCCACTACTCTAACAAGTGTTTGCGTTAATGTGGTGAAACGGGGTAATCAACCTTGTAAACAATTTACTTGGCAATATATTTATTTATCTGTCATAGGTTGAAGAACCGTGTGGTGTTAAATAACGGAAGAACGTGTAATTATACAAGACCGATCACCTAAAGGCTTTGCTTCACACTTGATTAAAATGTGATGCATATGTAACCCGAGGAATGCTACATGGTGGCGATATGATAGGTTCTCCTCACAAATTGTTGGCATGGTTGCGGTTAGTCAAGAAACTGCATATCCAGTTAATGGTAGCAAGATCAAATTTTAATGGGGCTAGTTTGGCCAACAAGCAAGCATAAAACACAGTGCCAAAAGCCCTCACAAAATAAAAAAAAAATACTGCATCTACGTGAACCCAGAAATCAAGACAGTTTAAAATGCTGTGACCGAATTATGTTACTTTTGTCTAAATACCCTTTTCTAAAGCCATGCTGGAATTTAAAAAAAGAAATTTATAGACTCAACGTGGTTAACAACGTGCTGGTATATGATGTGTTCCATTAGTTTACAGGGAACCCTAAAGTGGAGCAGGTTAGTAGATAGAAAGAGCATAGTTGACACCTCTTATGAGGACAGAAATTAGCTTGTGACCTATGGCCATGACTCAGACACATACAAAGCACCTTTCACACAGATTAACGCATCTTCGTTCCAGCACTTCCACCTTTCATCACTGTTGTTCATCACTGTTGAGTGGTCTGTCATTCTTGTAACACAGATCTTAATTGAAATGCAGGTACATAAGGGATGCTCTGAAAGAAAAGCGTTTGGTGTTAGCCCTCTTAATGTTTCCGAAAACAAACTTCACAGTGACTATTCTTTCGAAATGAGCAACTCCGGAACGAAAGGAAAAACTATCTCTGGCCAAATCATTGTATCCAACTGAAACATGACACTTCAATTGAATAATGGCAGTTAAAGATGATGATGATGATTCAATTTTAATAGCGCATAAACAGCTCAGGCTATAGTGCGCCATAACCATGGGAAAATTGTGACTATTAAAAATCAGACGATTATACTAAAATAATATTATAATAAAAACAATCAGTGGAAGAAAAGGCATAAACAATTGTTTGCATTGTGTGGCTGGTGTCGAGTTTTCCACACTAGGTGTTCAATTATAATGTACGTAGATATGCTATAGCATCAAAAGTACAGCGATATACACACTCAATATGTGGTGGGGATATGTGAAACCAACATACCTAACACATACTTACATTTCAAACTTCCTTGAAAAAGGCAGTCCAGGCATGTCGGATTTGTTAGACTCGATGCAAAGCCAGTAAGCACAGTGTGGAATGACTGATTCATCGTTCGAAAGCAGCCCCCACGACCTTTCGCCATCTCAATGCTTCAGAGCGGCATAGCCTAGTCAGGAGGCATCAGATGGGTCACATAAAGTATAACTGGATTCCTGAAGCGGAGGGTTCTGTGGGATACGTATAAGAAAGCATACGTGTTACAGAACAGCTACGAGAATGATCGAATGCACTTGTATTGTTTTGAGTGCGTGGACTTGTAACTGAAAAATAAATGCGCTAACCTTGTTGAAACTGCTTTTCCGTCAGAACCACACGAGAGCACACTTTGTTTCTTTAGATGAAGGTTCAAAGAATTCAACTTCAGCATTTGCAGTACATCATCAGGTCCCGATGCTCCTTTGATATGCAGCAAACAGAACTTCGCTGAGGCGAGTGACTGTCGTAGCGGTTCGTTGCTTTGCAGCAGATCAAGAACAGTACGCCGCAATGATAGGTGAAACGTTCAGGTTATGGCGAGCAACTCCAACACCAAATACAATGACCCGAAAAAGTTAGGATGAGCCGGGAATCAGACACTTTCGCAAGCTCGTCAGCCACGGCAGCCATTACAGCTGACCGGATACGGAACCATATGGAACGCAGGACAACATCAACGCAGATTGAAAAAGCAATCGCAAAACCTACTGCATGTGTTAAATGCAAGGTATATTTTTCTTTTTGAGACTCTGTAACAAAAACATATTAACATATAAATGACATTTCATAAAGGGAATTGACAGAGTTTTGTGTGACCATGTGACGCGTTTGAGCCAATTGTTGGTGTTGCCAGTGGCCCTCATGTTGACGTCATGTTGATGGTGGGCCGTGGTGGATATTCTATATAAACGTATGTTTTCTCGGTTTAACGCTAGGCGTGCTCTACTCGGATGAAGTCGAATGTTTAAAATTCGAGTTTGGAGAAACTGTGGGGTTTTAATGCGTGAATTTTCGCATGGAGAGTCCGTGTTGGGTGCTCTATCGACTGAGGTACGAAAGAGCTCCCACAACTTCTGGTCAGAGTCCCTTTAAGATGGCTACCATTGCACCGCATAGTCGGCACAGTACACGCGATCCATACTGTACTTGGAATTCATGTCGGAAACACAAGCCACCGTCTCAGAACGTCGCTGAACTTGACGTGAGCGGCATTGAGATTCGACTGTGAGAAAAACGAATCAGAAAGACCCAAAATATATTGCTAGTGCGGGAATTGCGGTACGTCTGCATCCTTAGCTCTGTCATTCTCAAGACCAGAGACGTTGGCTATGGCACACGCCACTGATTCTGTTAACTTTCTGGCGTTGTCCTCCCGGTCGAGATGTACATCTTGTGCTCCGCACTTCACGTTCGTTTCGCGCTATCCCGAGTTGTGCTGAAAGGGAACCTTCCCTTTTGCGGAAGCGGGTAGGTCATAGCCTAGGCTGTATAACTACAAAATTTGAAGGAAATCGGAGGTAGGGTTTTTGAGAGACGAGAGTAAAAAAAAAAAAATATTTGAGAGCATAGCTGTACTCTACACCGCCTTGCTGAAAGGGGCCAAGGCACAGACATGCAAATTTGACATCAATTCAAAGAGCACGCTTCGACCTACACGTCGCTACTTCATATATCTCGATGGCGTGCTCTTGCTAATTTTCTTTTCCCTTATACACTTTACTGGCTTTGCACTGGGCTTTCAGAGGCGTCTTAGGACACCCTGACGGGAGGCATCACGTGCCACGTGACCTTCTGACGCCATCCGCTCAAACGTTGCCTGCCTGCGTACTGCTGATGATGGCCCAACAAGGCCGAAACAGCTGTCCAGTACTGGCATGGCGACGTTTGACTTACAAACATATGCTATACGTGCAGCCAAAGAGCTCTTGCTAATTTTCTTTTCCCTTATACACTTTACTGGCTTTGCACTGGGCTTTCAGAGGCGTCTTAGGACACCCTGACGGGAGGCATCACGTGCCACGTGACCTTCTGACGCCATCCGCTCAAACGTTGCCTGCCTGCGTACTGCTGATGATGGCCCAACAAGGCCGAAACAGCTGTCCAGTACTGGCATGGCGACGTTTGACTTACAAACATATGCTATACGTGCAGCCAAAGAGCTCTTGCTAATTTTCTTTTCCCTTATACACTTTACTGGCTTTGCACTGGGCTTTCAGAGGCGTCTTAGGACACCCTGACGGGAGGCATCACGTGCCACGTGACCTTCTGACGCCATCCGCTCAAACGTTGCCTGCCTGCGTACTGCTGATGATGGCCCAACAAGGCCGAAACAGCTGTCCAGTACTGGCATGGCGACGTTTGACTTACAAACATATGCTATACGTGCAGCCAAAGAGCTCTTGCTAATTTTCTTTTCCCTTATACACTTTACTGGCTTTGCACTGGGCTTTCAGAGGCGTCTTAGGACACCCTGACGGGAGGCATCACGTGCCACGTGACCTTCTGACGCCATCCGCTCAAACGTTGCCTGCCTGCGTACTGCTGATGATGGCCCAACAAGGCCGAAACAGCTGTCCAGTACTGGCATGGCGACGTTTGACTTACAAACATATGCTATACGTGCAGCCAAAGAGCTCTTGCTAATTTTCTTTTCCCTTATACACTTTACTGGCTTTGCACTGGGCTTTCAGAGGCGTCTTAGGACACCCTGACGGGAGGCATCACGTGCCACGTGACCTTCTGACGCCATCCGCTCAAACGTTGCCTGCCTGCGTACTGCTGATGATGGCCCAACAAGGCCGAAACAGCTGTCCAGTACTGGCATGGCGACGTTTGACTTACAAACATATGCTATACGTGCAGCCAAAGAGCTCTTGCTAATTTTCTTTTCCCTTATACACTTTACTGGCTTTGCACTGGGCTTTCAGAGGCGTCTTAGGACACCCTGACGGGAGGCATCACGTGCCACGTGACCTTCTGACGCCATTCGCTCAAACGTTGCCTGCCTGCGTACTGCTGATGATGGCCCAACAAGGCCGAAACAGCTGTCCAGTACTGGCATGGCGACGTTTGACTTACAAACATATGCTATACGTGCAGCCAAAGAGCTCTTGCTAATTTTCTTTTCCCTTATACACTTTACTGGCTTTGCACTGGGCTTTCAGAGGCGTCTTAGGACACCCTGACGGGAGGCATCACGTGCCACGTGACCTTCTGACGCCATCCGCTCAAACGTTGCCTGCCTGCGTACTGCTGATGATGGCCCAACAAGGCCGAAACAGCTGTCCAGTACTGGCATGGCGACGTTTGACTTACAAACATATGCTATACGTGCAGCCAAAGAGCTCTTGCTAATTTTCTTTTCCCTTATACACTTTACTGGCTTTGCACTGGGCTTTCAGAGGCGTCTTAGGACACCCTGACGGGAGGCATCACGTGCCACGTGACCTTCTGACGCCATCCGCTCAAACGTTGCCTGCCTGCGTACTGCTGATGATGGCCCAACAAGGCCGAAACAGCTGTCCAGTACTGGCATGGCGACGTTTGACTTACAAACATATGCTATACGTGCAGCCAAAGAGCTCTTGCTAATTTTCTTTTCCCTTATACACTTTACTGGCTTTGCACTGGGCTTTCAGAGGCGTCTTAGGACACCCTGACGGGAGGCATCACGTGCCACGTGACCTTCTGACGCCATCCGCTCAAACGTTGCCTGCCTGCGTACTGCTGATGATGGCCCAACAAGGCCGAAACAGCTGTCCAGTACTGGCATGGCGACGTTTGACTTACAAACATATGCTATACGTGCAGCCAAAGAGCTCTTGCTAATTTTCTTTTCCCTTATACACTTTACTGGCTTTGCACTGGGCTTTCAGAGGCGTCTTAGGACACCCTGACGGGAGGCATCACGTGCCACGTGACCTTCTGACGCCATCCGCTCAAACGTTGCCTGCCTGCGTACTGCTGATGATGGCCCAACAAGGCCGAAACAGCTGTCCAGTACTGGCATGGCGACGTTTGACTTACAAACATATGCTATACGTGCAGCCAAAGAGCTCTTGCTAATTTTCTTTTCCCTTATACACTTTACTGGCTTTGCACTGGGCTTTCAGAGGCGTCTTAGGACACCCTGACGGGAGGCATCACGTGCCACGTGACCTTCTGACGCCATCCGCTCAAACGTTGCCTGCCTGCGTACTGCTGATGATGGCCCAACAAGGCCGAAACAGCTGTCCAGTACTGGCATGGCGACGTTTGACTTACAAACATATGCTATACGTGCAGCCAAAGAGCTCTTGCTAATTTTCTTTTCCCTTATACACTTTACTGGCTTTGCACTGGGCTTTCAGAGGCGTCTTAGGACACCCTGACGGGAGGCATCACGTGCCACGTGACCTTCTGACGCCATCCGCTCAAACGTTGCCTGCCTGCGTACTGCTGATGATGGCCCAACAAGGCCGAAACAGCTGTCCAGTACTGGCATGGCGACGTTTGACTTACAAACATATGCTATACGTGCAGCCAAAGAGCTCTTGCTAATTTTCTTTTCCCTTATACACTTTACTGGCTTTGCACTGGGCTTTCAGAGGCGTCTTAGGACACCCTGACGGGAGGCATCACGTGCCACGTGACCTTCTGACGCCATCCGCTCAAACGTTGCCTGCCTGCGTACTGCTGATGATGGCCCAACAAGGCCGAAACAGCTGTCCAGTACTGGCATGGCGACGTTTGACTTACAAACATATGCTATACGTGCAGCCAAAGAGCTCTTGCTAATTTTCTTTTCCCTTATACACTTTACTGGCTTTGCACTGGGCTTTCAGAGGCGTCTTAGGACACCCTGACGGGAGGCATCACGTGCCACGTGACCTTCTGACGCCATCCGCTCAAACGTTGCCTGCCTGCGTACTGCTGATGATGGCCCAACAAGGCCGAAACAGCTGTCCAGTACTGGCATGGCGACGTTTGACTTACAAACATATGCTATACGTGCAGCCAAAGAGCTCTTGCTAATTTTCTTTTCCCTTATACACTTTACTGGCTTTGCACTGGGCTTTCAGAGGCGTCTTAGGACACCCTGACGGGAGGCATCACGTGCCACGTGACCTTCTGACGCCATCCGCTCAAACGTTGCCTGCCTGCGTACTGCTGATGATGGCCCAACAAGGCCGAAACAGCTGTCCAGTACTGGCATGGCGACGTTTGACTTACAAACATATGCTATACGTGCAGCCAAAGAGCTCTTGCTAATTTTCTTTTCCCTTATACACTTTACTGGCTTTGCACTGGGCTTTCAGAGGCGTCTTAGGACACCCTGACGGGAGGCATCACGTGCCACGTGACCTTCTGACGCCATCCGCTCAAACGTTGCCTGCCTGCGTACTGCTGATGATGGCCCAACAAGGCCGAAACAGCTGTCCAGTACTGGCATGGCGACGTTTGACTTACAAACATATGCTATACGTGCAGCCAAAGAGCTCTTGCTAATTTTCTTTTCCCTTATACACTTTACTGGCTTTGCACTGGGCTTTCAGAGGCGTCTTAGGACACCCTGACGGGAGGCATCACGTGCCACGTGACCTTCTGACGCCATCCGCTCAAACGTTGCCTGCCTGCGTACTGCTGATGATGGCCCAACAAGGCCGAAACAGCTGTCCAGTACTGGCATGGCGACGTTTGACTTACAAACATATGCTATACGTGCAGCCAAAGAGCTCTTGCTAATTTTCTTTTCCCTTATAGGAGGAGTAAGGCGCATAGACAAATATGACCAAAATCTAATTTTGTTGCACCATTGGTGATTTTTAATTCGAGATCAAGATAGAATTGACCCGTGCTATTTGCGCACGCTGAAAGCCGTTGTACCCGACATATTCCCCAACAAAAATCTATAGTTTGGGAACGTCCGATGGCAACAAATATAATGCCAAAGTCGCTCCGCAGAAACCTCTGCCGCCAAGTTAATTTCTTTGGGATTTTCATTTCTTTTTTTGGCGGACCACATCACATAGAGCCAAAATATTTATTGCTCCTGTGTGTACGCGTGTTGCAGTACAACATATATTTTTTCAAAGGAAATCGGTGCTGGTGTCCGGGCCACCCTGCCCGAGTTGTGATGGGGTCACTCAACTGCGCAACCAAATTTACACAAGCAGCCGGAGAAAGCAGATGCGGACGGCTGACATGTGACGTAGAGAATTTTCCTGCGTCTTTTTTTTTCTTCTTTGTTTCTTCGTTCTCAGTTCACGCGCCACGTACACCTGCTTTAGTTTGATCCGCCCTACGTCACGAGTCACCTGTACGGGAGCAACGTTGCATCACGACGTTCCCTCGTTCTCCGATACGCTCCATTCACGAGTGGGGATTTCTTAAAGATGTGCGGAACAGAGGACATCGCACACGCTCTGTAGGTCACCTGCACTCGTCGTTCTTTCGCATTTTATTTCTTGCAGAACACGCCGCAGCGAAAGAAAATATTTGGGAGGAAACTTCAGTGCTCCGTTCATGTCTGTGATTTTTTTTCAATTACATTTTCGGCGCCTAGAGAACTGATGGAAAAGCAGGTGCATTGCACATGCATTTATCTGGTTTAGAGTGCAGTTTTCCGCAGCATCAAATAAGAGGCTCAGAATGTTCTTGGATTGTGTTTCAGAATGGCCAAAGTAGCGAGTGACCAGCACAAATCCAGAGTTTACCGTCACGTCAGTGGAAGCCCCCCACCTATAGACAACTCTTTTACCCACGCCTATCAGGCGGATTCCTCCAAGACGATAGGAAAAGAACGGAGACATGGCGACCAAACAAACGGTGTTTCTCATATGCTGGCTAGAAGCGCATTATGAAAACTGGGAACATTGGCAATATTTGTTTACCAGTACTCGACTACTATTGGGAGTACTGGCGAAACTTTGGTAGAACTGGCTTGTCACTATTGGGCCAGTATTAGTAATAGTGGCAGAACATTGGCAATACCGGCTCGTCAATATTTGCCACATTTGCCAATAGGGCAGTGTTGTAAGCTAGCATTAGACCGATATTGGACGAATAGTGGGGTGTTGCGTGGGTAGAGAAGGGAAACACGCCGCAATGTTGTGCAGAAACAGTCAAAATCTGCAGCCATCGAAAAAGCCTGTTCAACTGTTCTGTTCCCTCGAAGAGCTCTAAACAGAACTCCGTCCTGTCTTCGCGTCGCGTTCACCATAATCAATCATCTCATATTAAGCTCCGTGAACTGGAGTAGGCTCCTGTGTCTACCACGGGGAACAATAACAGCTTTATTTTGAAGCCCGCATTCCTCGACAACATAGCCCTCGCCCACTATCCTGACCCATCTCTGCCACCGGACATAGTCACCCCTCCCAGGCCTCCAAAGCGTATCACAGGGGCTCCGACTCCGCTCGCCCCAACACGTTCCTCCGGAACTCTGAATGGGGGGCATATGTAGTGCGACGACAACAGCGACACTACATTCCTCCCACGCCACGCGCTCTTGCCTCACGCAGGAATAAAACGTTTCTTCTTTCGTTCACCGACAACGACGGTTCTATAGCCTGTCCTTATTCTCCAGCGACAACCTCACACTGGTGAACCGAAACATTCCACGTTACCATCAGTTCTCCTTCATTTATTGTTTTTGTTGTTGTTGTTGTTGAAAGGATACAAAGAAAGAGTACAAATTTTCGTTCCAAAGGTAATATTACAGTGATATCTTCTGCGGAGAACGAACATGTTAATCCAACGGAAATCCAGAATATTGCACTTACAAGAGATCAGGATAACAGCGAAGATGTCTCTGCTCATGGCAACAGTCTCTACTGTAACGCTTTGCGTTTCCAAGCTGTAGTACGCTGTTGCGTACGTGAGAATTGTTAGACTTACCTTCCCTCACCACTTGGCAAGTCCAAGCAGTATTTATGTACTTTCACTGCATTGTTTGGTTACTTAACTGAAGCCCATATGTCTTCAAGTTCCTTTGTCTATCCGAGGCAAAGGGACTTGTGACGATTAGCAACTCAATAACGACTATTAATTAGTTGCGCTTCCCATAGAGATAGCACTGATAGTTTAAAAGACAAAGGAGAAAAGGATGCTGACTGTACGCATTGTGACTGCAAAGGTTAGCAGCGCGCAGTTCGATCCCTTCGAAGAAATCTCATTAAATTTCCTGCACGGTTAAACGACTCATCAATTATCACGACTAAAATAAATTTGTCCTTCTCAGTAAAATCGGCTTCCTTTCAATTGTTTCTTTGAATACACACATCGATGCAACATCAACAGGATGCAAAGCCTTGACGTTCACACCCGAGTTCCTGTCCGACTGGCTTTCTAATAAGATGCTACTGAGAATGATCTTTAATGCGGGCATTGCGCTGCGGAAATTGTTATCAATCAATCAGTCAAGCCTTTATTAATTCGTTAGGGTGATCCATTAGGTTGTAACGATTTTATTCCCAAAGTGCTGTGCTAATGCCTATCAAAATTCACGTTCGATTATTTGCACTATTTTTATATACCGAATAGAAGAAAGCTATATAGGCTCCGTCAATGCGCACTGCGTATAAAATGTATAAAATAATTAATAGCCGCACTAGGACTGCATAGGACTGCATGCAACCGATCACCGCCCATTCACCATAGGCAAGGTGCTGGGCCCATGGTCCAGTACCGTTCATATGCACCAAGGTCTCCGTCACCTTTGGGACATCAACAGACCTCTAAACCCTGCTTTGATTACCGGAATCATCATCTCCATTACAATCTCTCATTACCTACAAATGACACTGGGGCAGCGCCCAGCCTGCTCGCCGGCATCACCCCCATCTCATCATCGTATATGTATGTATGTATGTATGTATGTATGTATGTATGCATGTATGCATGTATGCATGTATGTATGTATGTATGTATGTATGTATGTGTGTATGTGTGTGTGTGTGTGTGTGTGTGTGTGTGTGTGTGTGTGTGTGTGTGTGTGTGTGTGTGTGTGTGTGTGTGTGTGTGCGCGTAATTTGCTACGCGAACGTTGTCTACGCATGTCTGAGGCATCTCTGAATTTATTCACACATAAATTAGCGGGTGACAAATAATGCCGTCTGACGGCTAGAGTTGGAGTATCGATCGTTTCTGGGACATACTGCGGAAGTTCCGTGATCGTGTGCTATTTCCGAGCGATCTGCCTGCCAGCGCGGCGACATGTTGCTCGGGGGGATCGTGCGTCCTGTGCCGGCATTTGTCTTACAGCGTCTGAGGAAAACCCGCGGAAAATATCCAGAGAACACAACTGGCTCAGGGTTTTCGAACCCGGGTCACCTCCAGGCTGCGTGGCAGATGTACACAAGTGGCGGCAGCCCGGTCAACAGAAGCCCAGGCGGTCCAAATTATCCGCAGTCCTATCCTGAGGCACGTCCAGCATGTCGCCATACTATAGGTAAAAAACGCACGTGTAACATCACGGCGGCATTCTTATTTGGTGGCAGGGTCGATGCTATGAACATTGTAGATTTCATTTCAGTTTTTCAGTTTAGATTTTTTCCTCGTGCTAATGGTTTACGAAGCCTACTTTTCGCCAATAAGGCGGAGTGGATTTCTTTCTTTTCTTTTTTTTTTTCTTTTTTGACAGTGCCGTGTTCCTGCGACGCATCTCTTCCGAAACTGCGCATTGCCCGACCTCTGTGTCCTGAAAATTGAACCTCAGTAGGCTAAGTCGACTTGTCCCCTTTCTAATATTGTTGTCGCAATGACATCTACACACCAGGATGTACCTGCCGAGGAAAATTTAGGACCATATTGAAATTTATTGGACTGCTACAGGAGGGTAAGGAATGGGAAATGAATGTGTGCGTGACAAAATCCGGCACTTTTCTTTCCCGCTTATCCCACCAACGTCTAGAGCACCCCTCTATGTCCGAGGGTAGCATGCGGATTCGTTTAGCTGCGCTCTCCGAGGCCGCATTGTTCCACCGTCAAGGTGTAGGATTGAGATGGTGGGAATGCTCCCGTCCAGCTTTTAAAGTAAAGTAATACATTTGGGGCCAATGGCCCACAGGTCGAAATATGCATTTGTGTTAAGTGGCCCCTCCGCAACGACAGGTCTGGTAGTGAACTGCTGTCGTGACATGCGTCTCCCATCACGCCCACTCAAAAAAGATAAAAGGATACCGACGAGATGGTTGGGATGTCCGTCCTTATATTGTTCCACAGGGTTCCTTAAGGGCCACAGGAACGTAAATTGAACCTGCGAGTCGGAATCTTAAAACGGAAGCGATTAACTTCAATTAAAGGCATAATAAATATGGAGAAAAACAATCGAGAGTATAAAACCTATGGGAGGACAAAGACTGGGGCAGTCGGATCGAAATGTGAACCCAGAACGGACGCGCCAGCACCAACTCCAAAGTTTATCCGCGAATCAATGTCTTACAATTGTGATGTAAGGTGAAGTGTGTCATCGACAGTCATCAGGAACTCCTACCCGAACAACTCAGCCATCCAAATCATCAACAGCTACCATCAACGAAATCATCGCCATCATCACTCCTCAATCAGATAAGACATTTTATTCCCACTCCCCATCGTACTCGAACTGTTGAGAAAATAGTCTTTGTAGTTATGTTTGTCATCACTGTCCGCACTGTTGATAGTTAATGTTGTTAGAAACCTTATATTAAATATTACTTGTTATATCCTGGTACCTGGACTTTTGTTTCGATGTGTGTCCCATTGAGTGTATGTCGGTCGACATAGGGCAGCCCGTCCCATATTTTGCTCTTATTGTCCGGATCGGTGATTGAGGTACCGCGCGCAACGGACCCTCTGGCGATTGCACACCTGGTTTTCGGGACAGTGTGTCAATGGGACGGGCAACAGGTTCAAGCCCCTTCTCTCGGTTGGTATTTTGGGACTTATCCCCTTGTCAATTAGAACGAAATCGGAGCCTTGGGCATCATTTTCGTTTTGAGCACCTGATAATTAGTTCAGTTCGGCTGTTTCCGTGTCTGAACCAGGGTTTCGAACCGGAACCGTAGCAAAAACCGGAAGTGAACCTCTATTTTTTCCGTCTTGTAATTGAACCTGAACCGGAACTTATGGAAGGTACCGTTCCGATTCTCTTCATTACTTATTTACTTATTTATGCATTTTTTTGTTTGTTTGTAAGCCGCTTGGATAAGAATGATATGCGATGTGTGAGGACACCGTGGTCGAAGGCTAAAACAGCCTCATATGCTGCAGTTGTGGTTGAAAACTCCATTGACATGCGAATATGGTGCACGATACTCGTAATCTTATTGTTCGTCCGCTTCGTGCCTTTCGAAGCCATGTAACCGATGTGAGGTGTGTTTGTAGTACAAAAGTTGTTTATAAATGATGTGGAAAGGAATAAAATCCAGTATTTTTTTTATCTGCATAAAAGTCATTTATATCCAAACAAAATGTTTACACAGCGCAATATCTGCGCCAGCGCAACACGACTTTTAATTATTTTTGCTGCAGCGTACATCATCATATGAATGTAATGTGTGTAGGTCACACTTTATTTAAAATTCTGCAAAATCCTGGCCTTCCTCCAATCATCATGCGCAGTGCTGAGCTGTCTTGGGAAGTAATTTTACTGGAAAAGTAACTAGGAACTGTAACAAATTATCCTTCTTAAGAAACTAACTTTCAGGTGTAACTAGTTACGTTTTTGCAGTAACGAGTTTCTTTCAGATTCTTAAGTTTTTCGCATTAATTTCGGAAAGTGTCCGCATTTTCTTTCACTACCCGTTGCCATATGTCATTACTCGTGGTTCACATAACTGCCCGTAGCTTAAAAATAATGCGTAGGATAGGGTGGTCTATGTTGAAGACAGTTGAATTTTTTTGTTAATAGCAATCACACTAATCGCCTAAATTGTACCATAATTTGTTAACTGAATCCCCAACAACAACAACAACAACATGTATATTCTGATGATGAAGTGGGCCAATCCACAAATCTTTGAGAAATGATTCACAAATTACTTTGGTGCTAAACCGTATACTTATTTAGTGCGAGCCAATCATGACAGGCTACATATTTTCATCAACTTCCACGAGTAGTGCACATGGAAACACAGGGCAGTGACGCAGCATCATAACGGTGAGGTCATATTTTAATAGCGGAGGAGCAGCAATGAGCAAATTGGAAGTCAATGCCTGCGAAAGTTACAGATGGGACGAAAAAAAAGCCCCCACTTACCTCGACCACATTTCGTTGCGGACACGTCGCACCTCCTGCTGACCTGCCCCAAGTACACCAACCACCACCCTTTCACGCTGCCTCGAGCACTTCGAGCACAACCAACTGACACTGGCCGCACTTCTTGGCCCTGTGCCTCAGCACCAACAATGGGCCGTCACAAGAGCCTTATTCCAATTTCTGAAGAGCACTGGCCTGGCCACCAAGCTCTGAGATGCGTATCCCTGATATGCGTTTTCTTTTCTTTTTTTTTTGAATAGCATGCCGACCTTGGTCTGGCAGATCTTTCCCTCTAATAAATGTATATCCCCCCCCCACACACACACACACATCTGCAAAACATCGTCTCACGTCTTTCTAAAAAGCCCGGTGCAGTAGGTCAACACGTTACTTCAAAGCCCAGACAATGACTGTGCTTACCCATTCAAGTATGTCATAGGGTTCCTCTCCCCTGTTCTTACACATATACATCCTAGAAATGAAAATACCAAAAGCCTTGTTTTAATTCACAAGGGTGGAGACCGTTTATCTGTGGCCAACTATAGACTCCTTTCAATTTTGCCGGTATTCTCTAAGGCACTTGAGCTTATCATACACTCAAGGCTAAACGCTTTCTTCTCATTACATTCTGTCTTGAAAGGTATGCAGTTTGGATTCCGAAAGCGCCGCTCTACTCAAAGCGCACTTCTGGCAATGAAATAGTTGTAGGTTGTACGTAGGTTGTACACTCTCGGGATTTTAATTGACTTTACGAAAGCATTCAATATCTTAGTTCATTCCACACTTTTACAAAAACTAGAATGTCATTGTATACGTAGACTAGCGCTTGCCCTCCTCATCTCTTACCTCAATAATAGGTGTCAGTACGTGGACCTCAATGGACATCTGTCCCGTAAGTTGTTGATTCGAAACGGTGTTCCACAAGGTAGCGTCCTCGGGCCGCTCCTTTTTAACATCTACATTAATAATATCAGTAATTGTTCAGCATCAACCTGTTTTTATCACATAAACGGATGACACAAGTCTTATCCTATCTGGTCACAACTTAGAACTACTTACTCAACAAGCAAACTCTGTCTTATCGGCGGTGTCCAGATGGTCGAAGAGTAACGGACTAGCGATTAACGCAAACAACACAAGAACAAACCTTTTGATACCCCATTGGGAATTTACTTGGATGGTGCGTCTATACCGCAAGAACAGACTGTGAAGATACTTGGTGTCCATCATGTCAGATGCAATGACGTGGGATGATCATATTAGCCACATATCAAATTAAAATATTGAAAGCATTATGTGTTATGAACAATTTGAAATCTATACTACCGCCCTCTGTTAAGATGCTCATCTTGAATGCTTTAATTATGTCGCACGTTTTATAATGACATTTAGTGTGGGCTGCAACTGATAAGCGTAACATTACATCTCTTGTTTTGTTACAGAAAAGGCAGAGCGCCTAATTGAAAATGTGCGGTATGATCATCCCACCAAATAATTGTTCAACAAATACAGAATAAGAAAAGGCAGAGCGCCTAATTGAAAATGTGCGGTATGATCATCCCACCAAATAATTGTTCAACAAATACAGAATATGCGAAGTGTTGAAGAAGGACCAGTGAACCCTACTGTTCTGTTCGCTGACTGCGGACCGAGTGGCAGAAGCCGAATGGGCAGGCGCGCGCATTCGGTCAGTCAGCCGTTTATTTCGTCCTCTTTAGATTCAAGAACGAAACCAAGTGTCAGCTGGGTTGAACATAGTCAACCAACATACTCCCCCTCAAACTAGCTGACGGGACGTTACAAGAAACACTAGTAATACCAGAAAAACCGAAAAACACGGAAGGAAAAAGGAAGAGTCTGTGAGGTAATATTCATGGGAGGTAAAGTCCGAAACCTTGGGCGCAGAAGGCATTTTTGGCGCGCAGTACAGGTTTAGTGAGGGAGTCTGCGATCATGACGTCTGTTGGGATGAATGACAAACTGAACTGCTTGCTCTCGATCTCGTTCCGGGAGTAGAGGTACTTCAACTGTATGTGCTTGGTCCTCTGGTGATATACGGGATTCTCTGCCAGTTTGATGGCGGACTGGTAGTCGCAGAAAAGTTGCATCTCTCCCCCGCAGTGCCTTTGTAGGGCCAGTTCGCCTAAGAACATCTTCAACCACTTCCCTTCTTTCATGCACTCCGTTAGAGCGAGATATTCGGCTTCGCAAGTAGAAAGCGCGACGACCTGCTGCCGAGTAGACTTCCAACTGACAGCCCCTTGGGATAGAGTAAAGACGTATCCGCACCTAGACCTTCCTGTTGAGTCTTCGTTCAAACTTGCATCAGTGTACCCGACGAGTGGTTGTCCACAGGCAGTGTAAGTTATCCCGGCTGTCTTCGTTCCAGACAGGTAGCGGGGAACGCGCTTCGCCCTGTTCCAATGCGACTCATCAAAGCAGTTGTTGAATTGGCTTAAGTAGTTGGTGGCATAGGCGATGTCTGGTCTGATTGCCTGTGCCAAATACATGAGGCTACCGATGAGGTTTTGATAGGGTAGGTCCTTTAGCCCCTCATTCGTGCTAACACTGCTTTGCTTTTCGTCCCGTCTTTCTTGCGGAGGAGGTGCTCTTTCGATTGGCGTTTTAGCCGGTTTGCAGGTTCCCATGCCGAATTTTGTCAATATTTCCGTGATGTATCTCTGCTGGTGTATCGTGATTTGACGTTTAGTTGTCTCGGTCAACTTCAATGGCCAGTATATACTTTGGTTCACCTAAGTCCTTCAGGTCAACCTTCTTGCTTAAGTTCTTGATAGCCTTCATTAGAGCACGATCATTGTTGGCCGCCATCAACACGCCGTCCACGTAGACGCTCAGGAGGACTCTGTCCGTCGAATTTTCCAGAAGGTACACACATCGGTACGTCTCCACTCGTTTGTAATGAAGTCCTTGCAGTACCTTGTCTAATGTTTGATACTACGTCCTCCCGGACTGTTTGAGGCCATAAAGTGACTTCTGCAATTTGCATACTTTCTGTGATGCCGTATCGCTGCCAGCTGGCTGTTCCATATACACATCCTCTTCAAGGACGCCGTGTAGGTACGCAGTTTTCACGTCGAGCTGACGCATGACCATATCCTCCTCATTTACCAAAGCCAGCAACATCCTCAGGCTCGTCAGCTTGACCACCGGAGAGAACGTCTCGTAGTAGTCGACGCCATGTGTTTGGCTGGCTCCCACTGCCACAAGGCGAGCTTTGTACTTCTGTATTTCACCTCTCTCGTCTCTCTTTATGCGAAAAACCCATTTTGATTTTACGACCTTCATCCCTGGTTGCCGATCAACCAGCCCCCATGTGCTTGCCTCATGAAGTGAGTGCAATTCTTCGTTCATGGCATCTTTCCACTTGCGGCTGTCGGGTGATGACAATGCCTCAAGATAGGTAGTAGGCTCTTGCTCCTCAATATCTGGTGTGGAACTGTCTTTCGCCTTTTGCACATTCTCAGTGTCGGAGTAGCTTGCTTCCGTTGGGTCTATTTGTAGCCGCTGAGGGGTCCGTGACGTCCTACTTGATCTCCGGATCTGGTTGCCGGCTTCCATAGCTTCAATGTTCTCTTCAGGATTCTCTACGGGAGGTTCAGGGACTTCCACGAAATCCGGATGTTTGACCTCGTGGCTCAGGGTTGAGTCGGGAAGGATAGCAAGGTCGACTTGATGTCCAGAGTCGTCAGTCTCTTGCTTTAGGAGTTCCGAACCCCTTTTCTGTTCGAGGAATGTCACATCTCTGCTGAAGAAGACCTTCTGTTTGGGGTCGAAGAGGCGGTATCCCTTCGTATCATAACAGTAGCCTAGAAATATACCTGGCTTCCCCTTTACTTGAAGCTTACTCCTGTACTGTGACGTAATCCACGCGTAAGCCTGACATCCGAACACTTTAAAGTAGCTGACGGTTTACTTTCTCCCAGTGTAGACTTCCTCCGGGACGGCGCCGTTCAGCACTCTCTTACTGCATCTGTTTCGTACGTGGGCTGCTGTATTCACAGCTTCTGTCCAGAAGTCTTCTGGTAACTTGGCGTCTAGGAGCAGTAACCGGGCAGTTTCAACGAGCGTTCGGTTGGCGCGCTCTGCAATCCCATTTTGCGCTGGGGAATACGGCATGGTGTTTTCCGTTTCAGGAATTCCTCCAATGTATGTCCTGTGAACTCGCCACCGTTGTCTGTACGGATTCTGTGTACCCTCTCGCCAGTTTGCGTTTCGAACTCCTCAATCATTGTCCGGATGATTGGTGCTGTCTCACCTTTACTCTTCATCGAGCGGACCATAAGTCTTCTGCTGCAGTCGTCAACGGTAACTAGCATATATTTGCTGCCTCTAAGTGATTGCGGGAAGGGTCCACATAGGTCCATATGCAGTAGATCATGTATCCTCTGCCTAGGAGAGTTTGCGGTTGATTTGAAAGGCAGTCTTGTGCATTTTCCCAGCACGCAGTGCTCACAATGATGATTGGTTGACGACAGCGGGCTTCGGAGTCCTCGTACGACCCTTTTTCGGGCCATCTCATGGGGAGTATCGTAGTTTATATGACCCAAGCGCCGGTGCCATCCTGCCGCAGAACTGTCTTCTGTTTTATTTGCTTGCTCCCTAGGAGTTACGACTTCCGCTTGCATCTTGTACACCCCTGCGACCTCCTTTCCCTCGAATACGAAGTTCCCATTTGGGTATACTGCGCACCCTTCTCCTGAGAAGCTGACGTTCACGCCTTTGTCCGTTAGCTTGGACACCGATATCAAGTTGTCCTCCATACTGGGCACGTACAGTGCGTCTGTCGCCGTTAGCCTGTTTTGTTGTCCATCTTTTGTGACGTTGAATGCCACTGTACCAATTCCCTTGGCATCAATCTCTGCACCATCGGCAAGAGCTATTGTCTTGGTACTGTCTTCCCTGAAGTCTCGTAGGATGTCTTTGCACATGGTCATGTGGCTGCTCGCCCGTGAATCAATTGACCACCCGGTGCCCGGCTCGGGGTTTTCATGCGACGTGGTCCGCAAGGCGAAGTCTCGTTCATCGTTGACCAACTCGTCGTCATCAGTCCTTGCAAATCTTGCCCTTTGTTGGGTTCCTCGTGTCCACGGACGGGCTCGCCCTCTGAAGTTTCCGCCTTGCGTTGGAGTCCTAGACGATGTACCTCCGTTGGAGTAGCAGTTCCTTGCTATATGCCCTGGTTTACCACAGTGGTAACATTTTGGTCGGGCTTCCTCTTCCCGCTTGCGATAACCTTGCACCTTAAAGGCAGCTTCATCAGTGACCTCATTGCCGATTTGTCGTTGTTCCTCACGTAGGAAGGCGTAGCTTACCCTCTCTGGGGTAAGGTCAGAGGCCGAACAAACATCAAAGGTTCGTGCTACGCCGTGGTAGGACTTAGGCAATCCCTGTATAGCGATTGAAGCGATCTCAGAGTCTTCAATCCCGTCTCTGAGGACTCGAAGCTGCTCTCCAAGTGATACGACTCGTTGCATATACCGAACAGCAGTCTCTCCATTGCCCCACCTCACGGTGTTAAGTTCACGTCGAAGGGCTAGCTTCTTCTGGAGTACCCTTCCTCGGTTGACTTGTTCCAAGCGATCCCGAGCGCCTTTTGCGGTCGTTTGGTTGATGACGTAGGTAGTTTGATTAGCCGAGAGCGTCTGGACGATTATGTTGAGGGCCTCTTGGTCCTTCTTATTCCATGAGGTTCTCGCGTCCGTAGCCGTGGGTGGGTCATCTTCGATGGCTGTCCACAACTGTTTCGTCTTCAGGTAGAGCGATACCTTGAACCTCCACGTAGGGTAATTGCACCCTTCAAGCTTCTCCATGTGGTTGCTCTTCACAACTTCTTCCATCGTATCTCGTGGCGGCGCCAAAGGAGTAAACGGAAGTCCGTCGAAGCAGCGATCCAATAACTTGGGCTCCCTATTCCAGCACCTATGGCTACGCTCCTGGGCCCATAACCCTTGTTGAACAAGGACCAGTGAACCCTACTGTTCTGTTCGCTGACTGCGGACCGAGTGGCAGAAGCCGAATGGGCAGGCGCGCGCATTCGGTCAGTCAGCCGTTTATTTCGTCCTCTTTAGAGGCAAAAACGAAATCAAGTGTCAGCTGGGTTGAACATCGTCAACCAACATGAAGTGGTGCACTCAGGACGTTCATACTTTCGGAAGCCTCCTCGTCGGATGCGACTTAATTATGTAACACTATATACTTTCAATTATTACTTGTAGTACCCTTTTAATACCTGTATTGCCAATTTATTTCAACTGCAGAAGTGACTCTGATATTCAGTGTTTCTGTACTATACCTTCAACCATTATTAATGTATTTGCATACAACATTATTTGTATATTGTTTGTATTGTATTTGCCTTGTATTTGCCTGCGCTGCTGTTGGCCAAATGTAACGCGAGGAGGCTGGGCCTTGTCAAGCACATTTGTGTTGCTTTTTGCCCAGTCCCTTCAACATCGTCTCTTGGTGCAAAGATAAACTAAACTGAACTGAACTGAACCGACCTGAATCCTGGTGTCACAGACAGAAAAAATATTGCTAAGAAAATGCCACGTGAAAAACCCAAACTATCCTCAACTTGCCCCCCCCCCTTAAAGTAGCCCCACTTTACCTTATGTGAGAAAGGTGACTTGGCATAACTTTATCAACTGCTGTGGCAGCTCGTTGGAATCTTCTTTTCCTTATTTCTCAAAAATGTAAATTTTCACTTACGTCAGTATTGCAGAGAGTCATTCAATGATTCCAAATTTCGGTGTCACACAGGATGGTGCATGCTTCATAACAGTTCCGGTACATCAATGCAAGTCTTCTATATGATGAGCGAAGCCGTGTGTTCATGTGCTTCCTTAGACTGGCGTTGGATGATTATGATCACTGAATCAGTTTCTTTAACGGATCACAAAAGAGAAATCGGAAGTTTGATGGGCTGTCAACCTCCGCGCATATTTCACAGAAACGCTCCAAGTGTGAGATTTAATCGAGCTGTCTCCCAACATTATATATGCAGTATTTGTCGCTATGGTGAACGCCACTGAATACACAGCCAAAAGAGAATATATAGCGTTCCCCACGAGAAACGAGAAAGCGGAGACAGACGCCTCGTGTACGTGGAAAATGAGCGCGCATGGGTGTCATCTCCTATTAGACAGGAAGGACCCAACCTCGCGTTATTTGTAGACGAGGCATTTGATGGCATTGCACGACGAGACTGGGAGCTGGCCCTGGTTCCAATCAGGGCGCCTTCTGCGCTGTCTATGTGTTTTCCCTGGGTTTTCCTCGGACGTTTTAAGACAAATGTCGACACAGTTGCATGTGAAGCCGGCCTAGGACGCACGATTCCCCCACCTGTGATAGCCGTGACGTTGCCCGCAAGAGCATGGCCGACTTTTGCAAGCGGTTCCACCACCACCTTACGGAAGAGAATTGAACAAAAGGAACTTACCCCAAAGTTCTTTGATAAAATGGAAGAGAATAGGTTGATCATGGAGTTTTGGAACTCAAAAGTAAGGAGTTCAGGTAAAGTTTCCAAAAAAGTAACGTAGTTACAGGAACGAGTTATTATTTTTGACTAATTATACCAACACGGTTCCTGCGCATTTTGAGATATATGAGACGAGATCGCAGAACAGTACTCAGCACTTCTCATACATAGGTGAACCAATCAAATAAAGTACATATGAGTTCTACTACCTTTCGTACAGTTGACGTGCACCCATTCTTTGCATATTTCCACATGTAGGGGACTATAATAACAACAGATTGATCGAATTGTGCTTGCATGTAGTAAAAGTACGGTGATCCAATATGAGACACGCGTTCTGGACCGATAGTTTGATCACCAACAGAAAATGGGCTTGAGTACGCTCTGCACATTGCTCCTCAGATAACTGCTGCAACTTCGTTCCAGCAAAGGGTGCACGCACCTGAAGTGGCAGGGCGTACAGGCTCCTTTCACACGCTGAGCAACTTGCCGCATCGTAGTGCTGAACGAACTCGTGCGATGGCGCGAGAAAATATCATCATCATCGGTTCCGGCCAATCGCACAAGGACGAGACCTGAAAATATGGTTGACTGTTTGCAATGACGCATGAAGAACACATTGTCGTGAAATATTTTACATGAATAGCCGGAGGAGCTTCTATGCTGCTAGCGTCGTCTTTGAAGCCAGCGCCGGCTGGGCTGCGAAAGGGTAAGCGAAGGGTATGCGAAGGGGTAAGGCATGGCAGCCTGCCCAGACTTCAGCCTGTTACTCGAAAAAAGTAATTGATTACCGTTACCAATTACTCGACTCCAAATGTAATTGAGTAACGAGTAGAAAAGTAACGCGTTACTGCGGTCGTTACTCTGCATTCACGCAAATTATAACAGTCGTTATGTGCCTCAGAAAATAAAATAAAAAGTTAAACAGGGGAATAGCTGAAATAACACGCGTAGGACAAGTAGATCTGTACCTCTACTGTACTTATCACCCAGGAAGACGTTGACCCGGCTGTGAAAGAACATTGGGTGGAACTTCCCCATGACTAACTAAGCCCCCAAGGTTTTAGGTACCACCACACTGATGTAGGAAGAGATTAGGGAGAGAGGCCCTGAAATTCCTGAACGTTATTACAATGACCTCCGCTCGCTGTAGTAGAACAGTCCAACAAAGGCTGACCGTACGAGGGGCTTGACTTGGGGCAGAACATCTGAAAGATAAGTTAATCTAGGCCGGAAAAGTAATCAATTACTGAGTAATCGATTACTCAGAAAAGTAATTGATTACTCGAAAAAGTACCTTGACAGTAAAGTAACTGATTACTCGAAAAATTACTCAAAAAGTAATTGATTACAAGTAACGCAATTACTACTAACGCGTTACGCACAAGTCTGCAGCCTGGTAGATCAGTCCTAAGAGCTCGTTGTGCTTTCTTCCCAGTACTTCACTTGACCCTGCAACAGGGTCTTTTCCAGCACTCCATTACCACTCCCTAGGATATACTAATGTGGCGGCGCCGAAGACGATCGCACCATCCGTACCACCCGCGCTTCTTCTCGCGCCTTTACCGGTGCGTGCACCACTTCGATTCCTGTCCGGCTCCGGTGAACAGCACCGTTCTGCGGCTGCAGTCTTGTAAATAAACTCAGATGGCTTCCCCTCAAGCTGGTGACCCGAACGTGGACCTTGCCCCTTCTGCTTCGCCGTCAGCGGTACCGGCCTCTTCAGTCAGCCCGGCTTCCACGCAAGTCCGTCTCCCCCCATTCTGGGCCCATGATCCCCTCCTCTGGTTTGTCCAGGTGGACAATTTCTTCCACATGCGACACATTACATCAGAAACCACCAAGTACCAGCACCTGGTTGAAAGTCTTCCCCCGTCCGCCGCCGCTGAGGTTCGGGACCTTCTCCTCGCGCCGGCGGCAGACAAACCCTATTCAGTCCTCCGGGACGCTCTCGTTAAACGGCTCATGTCATCCCAGGAGCACCGTTTGCAGCAAGTGCTTTCATCTGAAGAGCTCGGTGATCGTCGCCCCACTCAATTTCTCCGCCATCTGCAGTTCCTTTTTGGCGACAAGGCATCATCTATGGACCCTGCTATCCTCAAGGAACTTTTCCTCCAGAGACTCCCTCCCCATGTACGCGTGTCACTAGCAGCATCGGGCGCCCTGCCCCTCTCAGAGCTAGCAGAACTCGCCGACCGCGTCCTGGACATCGCCCCTCCCACCGTCGCCGCGATGCCCTGCAATACGCAATCCACTTCGATTCCTGTCCGGCTCCGGTGAACAGCACCGTTCTGCGGCTGCAGTCTTGTAAATAAACTCAGATGGCTTCCCCTCACTAATATAGACCTCTCTGGGGGGCCACGCAAAAAAAAAAAAAAAAGACGTCATAAAACGCCAAGAAAGCTTGGATGCTGATATTGGGCGACCATTAGAAACACGGGAACAAAACTACACACGTCACGACGTGTGTCAGCGACGTGTGAAAATCAGTCGTATCTCGAGCGGCCCCTTACATTTCCTACCTTGGGTGCTGACTGTCTATCGCGTTATCCCAGTAAAGGTGGTGTCCGCGAAGAATCTGGAATTGTGAAGTAAATGTGGTATCAACTTCGAGATGCCTTCCTAGAAGAAAACACCTGAAAAGTTTCGCAGAATTCGTTCGTGTTAAAAAAAAAACATCAAAAACATCGACTCCGAAACCAAATGCCGGCTTCCGGTTGAAACGGCCCTTTCCCGCTTCACCGTCACCTGTCTTCCCGTGACGTAATTGGACTTGCCGGCGAGATTCCCAATCGCTCAGCTGACGGCGGCTCCATAGCACCCAAGCCACCATGCAAACCACGAACGCAGGCATGTCTATCGAAGCTACTGCTTGGCAGGAGACTGTGAGTCAGAAAACCGCATGAATATTTATGACCGGCAGCCTTCCTTTACCGAACCGCTGCCATTTTGCAACACGGAAAGCGTTGGTGTCAGATCGAGCAGCAATCTTGAGAACGGCGAGCGCAGAACGCATGGGGCAAGTAGGACATCCCTCCACCTTGTTTTTTTTTTTTCCTGCAATTTGACTCAGTTTAGACTCTAAAAATCTTCACAATTATGTAGGTAATTGGGTGCTTGCTGATAGTACTGCCGAGACGGACCAGTGGCTACGCTGCCGCTACGACGGGGCACTGTGTGACACAAAAGACGTCGAGTACGTAATGGACCTTTTGTTCCATCGTACTACATTCATTCTTTACAAACATATATTCTTATTTTCGTAATGATATATATTGCGTGGTTTGGAGCAGGAGCGCATGGAACGCACACACATACAGTACAGTGCGTGTACATACAGTACACTCTTAAACCCGTACCTTTTATTGTAACTTTTAGAAACATGTAACGTCTATATAGACGTAGATCTCGAGATTTCTTATAGGTTACACGTCTGTAACGTATATTTAGAGGTTAGAAGCGACGGAAGTCATGTCATTACAACAGCAATAGAAGTTACATCTCGGAAAAAACAAAAACAAGGTGTTGTAACTTATAAACATACCCTTTACTCCGACACTGTAACCTCTAAGCAAAATCTCCGAAGGTTATTTCTCTGTTATGTTCTTTTCGTTTGTTTTTGTTCTGTTTTGCAGCATAATGCCGCGTTTCAGCATTCCATTCAAGACCATATTCCATACCTTTCCTTCCTTTAAACCATACAACACCATTCAACAACAAAAACAACATTCCTTTAAACCATATTCCGACAACACTGCCATCGCATGTACAAGACACACCCCACCTCCTCAGAATAATCAGAGATATAAACAACACTCGTACATTTGGTAGGGACACAATACTAGCCACGCTGGATGTTACATCACTGTATACTAACATCCCACACAACGACGGAATCACAGCCCTCTGCAATACCCCTTCTACAACAAACATCAGAAAAGACACGGAAACCATACTCGCTCTAATGGACTTGGTCCTTAAACTGAACTACTTCGAGTTCAATGGCGAATACTACCTACAAGTACACGGTACAAGTATGGGCACACCTATTGCACCCACATACGCAAATATATTCATGGGTTTCTTGGAAAACAAGGTTCTCAGCGCCCTCTCATTAAAACCCACTGTGTACCTTCGATACATCGATGATATACTGATAATATGGGAACACGGGAACATGAATTTCAAAAGTTCGTAGATCTACTGAACACCGCGCATAGCACCATAAAGTTCACATCACAACAGTCAACTCACTTAATTAACTTCTTCGACACCACAGTATCACTAGACAACGGCAACCTCATCACAACCCTGTACAAAAAGCCAACTGACAAACAACAATACCTTCACTTCAAGAGTCACCACCCGCGCCACTGTAAGGTTGGAATTCCTAATGGGCAGAGTGTAAGACTACGCAGAATTTGTTCAAACGATACAGATTACGCTGAGAAGCTTGACGAACTCTGCAGTACTCTTGCCCAAAGGGACTATCCAGACTCCCTCCTAACCGAATTCCGTCGCAAGACACTCACACTCGATCGAAACGAGGTTCTGGAAAACCGAAAAAATCCTGACGCGTGCCAAATAAGCTTCATCACAAGATATTCCAACGCACTTCCAAACATCAAAGCCATTCTACAGAAGCACGAGCCCCTCCTCCAAAGCAGTGACCGACTTAGCAATATATTCACCCATCCCATACAGGTGACATACCGACGCGCGAAAAACCTAGCAGACTTGGTCAATGCCAAAATCAGCAAAACGAGCGCCCCGTACACGGGAACACGGCCCTGCAACCTCCCGCGCTGCAAAACATGCAAGCACGTTCAACACGCTAATTCCATCAAAAGCACTGCTAGCAATTACACCCACCCCGTTAACCACGCATTCACATGCACAAGCTCCAATGTCATATACTACATTGAATGCGGCGACTGCTCTATGCAATACATTGGTGAAACCGGCCAACAAATGAAGAACCGCCTTACCGGACACAGAACCGACACGTCCAACAAACTCCCCAAAGCAGTCGCCGAACACTTTAACGTTCCTGGTCACAATTTTGACAACATTAAACTATATATTCTAGAAACCGGGTTTAGATCCACACGTGACAGACGTGATAGGGAGTCTTATCTCATATACAAGTTCAACGCTCTTCACCCGTCCGGTATAAACAAATCACAAGGCACCCTAGAAACATTTCACAAATAAAATATGCTTTTCCCTTTTACCCCCATTATCATCTGTTATGTTCTGCATGGCCACTGCTTTCTGCATTCTTTATTGCATGCCACAACTTTGTATTACAAATATTATTAAAAAAAACTTTGCTTGTTCTGGAATTTTCCCCACGTAACCACTAACCTCATTATCTTTCGCTATGCTTGCCAATTCTTGCCTGTTGTCCTGTTTCGTCACGTGTTCGTGAACCATCCATTTTCTGTAACCGGTCTGTAGCCTATAGATCACTACGTTCACATAATCCCCTCCACACCCTAACAAAGCAGCCATTCACTCCGGCCGTAGAAGCCCGTACGGCCCCCTTCTTCCCTCCGGGCTGTTGACCCACAATTCGCATGAACCTTTAAACACGTCACACCTAACCCTTTAAATACCATGCCAATGATGAGGACGGTGCCCAGAAGAAGAACAGTCTCTGTTCGAAATATCGGCGGCTTCTGTCCTGCGGCAACTCCCTTCCTACATCTCTACCGGTTCGCTGGATTTCTACCCATCTACATTCGAGACGACAGTTGCGAATCTAGCGGCGCGGTGTTATTTTGTATCTGTTTCAGCGTCATTTGCGTCGACTAAATATTATGAATGCTGTACAAACACGGATTGTAAGTTTGCAGTCATGCATACTTTTAGCATGTTTCTTTCTACAAGGTGGAAAACGATTGCCAATGCCGCAACCACCAAGAGTTCCGCACTTCCGACAGTTTCGATTTCGCTGCGTAGTCGAGCCTGGTCTAGCCACACTGATGGCGGTTTCCTTGAAATGGGGAACGCTTAACGTGCGCCCATTGACAGGTGTCATCTGTTTTCATCGGCGGTTTTGCCCGTCGATTTACCTCGCGTTTATCATAGCATCGTCAGGAACAACATAAATGCGAGATGTCGCTAAGAAACAAGGATATTTTCGGTGTTCTGAGAGGAAGGTGTAGTGAGTGCGAAAATTGCAAGGAATACAAACGTCATTCACCGCAGCTGAAGTGCCTATATTGTAGCCACAGCCCTGGTTTACACAATAAGCTTCATACACTGGGTAAGTGTACATTTTGTGCTACGTACCTGGATTTTTTTATAGCAAGAGCTGTTTAGCGCTTGTTTGTTGTGATTATGGCAAGCGTTTTGTGGTCCTGCATGTGAACGCCACTTACGGTTGCTACTTTTCTGCCCTCAATTGGTCGCCAAGTCGATACACCGGCGTGCATTTTTTGAGCTGCGGATATATCCATAGAGAACACGAGTATCTATAATTCGCGGCGTCCTACTTGTTGTATTCTTACGATATTCTAAGACTCAGTCGTGGAGTGAACGCCTTCCTGCATTTATGCTGTTCTCTAAGCGTACCTTGTGCTTTCTACGGATGTAATTCAGCAAAACATTTTTTCGTCCAACCTGCTGCTAAATGAGGATGGCTGTTCTGCATTGTTGCAAATAGAGGCACACAACGCAGCAAGTGTTATCGTATTGCTAGCCTCCGATTTCATGTATCTAACGGTCACGGCACATTTCGTACATAATTGTTGCTAGGTATAATGGGCTGCTGATGTTTGCAGATGGAGCAGGATTAGATGCCTTAAAAAAGGCCGCCTCTTCAGGCTGAGGTGCCACACGACACATGGATAGAAGAAGGTATGTGATCTTTATTTATTTTTTCCTTTTGGCATTTGTGGTGGCGCTTCCCTGCTTGAAAGGTGTTCCATAAAACTCTGAGTAGTGCTACAGGTTATTTATTGGCTACCTGCTTATTTACTTCATCTCAGGAAGTTCTTCGAGCGGAGGGCAGTGGCTGAAGGGCTCATCAGAAAGCGGTATATGCACAAATAACATATTGAATGGTTCCGTAAATGTTACTCTCAATGCCCAAACTTGTGTTCCCAGGATCTCACATGCAGGTTCACAGGCCGTCACCTGCGCGATGGCGTACGTCACACAAACTCGTCTCAGAGCGCCTCCCACGCTGATAACGCAGCAGTCAACCAGCTTCTGATACTGTTCGAGGTTACCTTGATGATTTAAGTTTTCTCACAGATCTGATGTTCATTATGCCTGAGCCATACAAAACCCCATGTGATTGGCTGCCCAAGCTGCGTGCACAGCACAGCTACTAATGTAGTGTTCCTGCATTACTCTACACACATGTTTCCCAAGGTTGTGTGCGTTTTACGTACTACTGTGTGTTTTACGCTCGCCTCTGCAACACGAATGTGGAATAAATTGTTTTCAGCTGCAATTTTCTGGTTTGTTGTGTCTGTTTAGCTTAGCAAAAATAAGTCAATCGTTCTGACTCGCTGGCTTTCTGCACAGTTTTATGTATTACTTCTCACTTACTGATCGTTGTTCTTTCCATATATCTTTGGTAAAGCGGCCATGGCTTCTCCTCACATCAGAATCACACTGGTGCACATTATGTCAGCATGTGGCCTTTCAAGTGTTCGCAACGTCAATTGGCATACAAGACCTCTAAATAGACTCGTGTTTTTGTAATATACATATGCGCAAGATCTCCTTTTCTGTTGGTGCATTTTGGTACTTGGTGTGTTCTGTAAATGTCTGTCCATATGCGCACAATATACAGGGTGTTTATTTTTATTCGCATCAGGGCAGCGCTCAGTTGACAGGCGGGTTATGTTAATTTTGGCTAATTAACCCATCCGTAGTTACAAACATTTCCTGACGCACGTGTTTGTAACTATACAGATCGATTAATTAGCGAAAATTCACATAACCCACCTGCCAAATGAGCGCTACTCTGTTGCGAATAAAAATAAACATCCTGTATAAAAAGCCATATGTTGGCGTACCCTTTACGGGCAGGTTCTGAATTCAAGGCCGTAACCTCTAATTAGTGGATGTCTTTGTAACTTTTATAAAGGGTACTGCTCAGAGGGTACTTGGTAACTTCTGAAATAGAGGGTAAAATATTGCGATTTTTTACCCTTTACTAAAGGGTACCGAGTTAAGAGTGTATGGAATGTTGGTTTTTGGGCAACTTTTGAATTCTGAGACGATGCTTGTTGCAAAAAACGCGGTAAATGATGTCATGTATGTGGCATGTCATTCACAACTATCAAAAACATGTCTACAGCACGTACGTTCTAGTGTTCGCTGTTGCGTGGCTGGATACAATCCCGTTGTCCGCGGTGCCGGTGGTTGTTGTTCTGAAGCTAAAAGCATGCTATAGCAGATCATTCATAAAGATATATCCAAGCATAATGCGATTTAAATTTATTCTAGAACTTCATTGCATTTGGCAGCATGGTCTCTGAACATGTACACAAGTAAACATACAATGTCACTGATATTTCAGGATCCAAAACCAGGTCCCGTAACAAGACCCATTTCTTCTGGAAAACCCATATCTTCTGGCCTTACATGTCTGGCCATGTCTGGCCATATCTCAAGATACACCAAACACCAAAACAATGGATGCAGCAGGTTCCACATAAGCTTACAGTAGTAATGTTTTTTTACACGTTGAATTGTTAATCTGTAATTGCTCATAATATATAAATGGAATTTGACAGTGATTTGATACTTTTCTCAAACAATTCCGTTCAGCTGCCAGTGGATTTTGAACTCTGTCTTCTCCAATGACTTCGATCTGCAACTCCTGCACAAACCAACATCGAAGCAGGAAGCTCTGTAATTATGATGGGCACAATGTCCAAACGAATACAAATTGGGGAGCACACGTGATAGGTAATTAACCAATTTTTTTTTTAGCTTTGCAAGGCACCCCAGAGTCTGGGGAAAGGACAAAGAAGCGTTCATTCATTTCTTGCGTTCAAGTGTTCTGTTCATTTGTCTTTTTCCAAAGACTCAGAGATATGTTGCCAATATCAACTATACATCAACTCACTGTCATATTACAGACATAGCCAGTCTTATTTTCTGATTTTGTCATTCATAATAGTGTTCTGCTTGTATGAACATCTTTCTTTGCATTATTCACATAGCCATGACTAGAAAAGTGATCATACCTCACATTCTTCAGAGGACTGTAGCAACGTGTGGGAAGTAAAGATTGCTTCCAGCGTCTTGTGTTGAAAATTTCTGCTGCACTCCAAAGGAACACAAATGGTTCAAATTATCCGTGGTCCTACCCGCGGAATATCACCACACAAATATGGGCCCACTCACCTCACATGTAATCTACGCCCTT
The DNA here is from genome assembly GCF_037126465.1 of Ornithodoros turicata. Taxonomy (NCBI): domain Eukaryota; kingdom Metazoa; phylum Arthropoda; class Arachnida; order Ixodida; family Argasidae; genus Ornithodoros; species Ornithodoros turicata. The sequence goes on along the minus strand of NC_088201.1, from coordinate 103,970,105 downwards.
ATTGTGTCCATGTCATTGTTCACCATCTGTCAATGCATTTAAAAAGTTCCACAAAGAGCTTGCCTACATAGCCTGAAAAATATGAAAGTTTGTTTTCTAAGCTTTCGGTTCTAGAGAACACAGATGGTGGAAAACCCTGGATGTACTTACCATACGATGCAGTTTCTTTCAATGGGACTACCACCCACTGCTTCTTTGGTTTTGACCCTTTGAGTATATATTTGTCGGTTCCATCGTCATTCTTCAGCACAACCCCTGCACTGTTAAAATTGTAGTGCAGTGCAGCAATCTGGATCCTGTTGGGCATGTGATTCAGTACTCTGATTCATTATTGCTTGAAACATGTAGCAACAGAAACACTGAATGGCAAACACTGCAAGTAGCATTCATGGTGAAGATAAATGGTATGATATCAAACGTCCAGCACCTTGCTTGCATTCCATCGAATGTAAAGCTGTGAGACTTCGGAGCAAAATGTATGAGAATGCTGTGGAAGGTTTCGAGTCCGTAGGTCTGCTCACGTGGGGACAGTTTCGCGATGTCGGCCAGGAGATGCTTCGACATGAGTATACTGTGGGGCTTTCTGAATGTTTCAGTGCCTGGTACATAATTTGGGGTAGCTGTGACAAAAGCGAAGAACGTGGACACACTTTAGCTGCACTACAATTACCTTCATGAAGCCACAGTCTATCCCCGAGGTTACCGTGAAAGCATACTGGGTGCAGTGCATTGGGGTGTGTATGAACGTTAACCACATGCCGCATTATCGAGGTCCATTTAGCCAACAGCTCTTCAGCATTGTCTGAACTGGTCTTCGCACACCAGTATAAGTGCCTTATGATGCTTTCGCACCACATGCCTAATACTTTGTGTGCCTTGGTCTGTGCTACAGCAGCAATTTTCTTCTTAATCCCTTAAGGTTAAGATTTGAAATTATTGTATGTACGTCACTTGTATATACGTCGATGCTTAATGGCCTTTGTCTTCATTAATGCCTTTACCCCAGTATGCCTGTCGGTGATGAGCATTTCAGTTTTCAGTTGTTGTTGTTCAAGGTAGTCCAAAGCTCGCTCAAGTCCACTTTTCTCCGTTTGGTTGCTAGAACTGATTTCTGGTGACTGTACTATAGGAGGTGCGGCTGAGGGGGCGGTGTCTGTAATACCCGTGCAGGGTTCGGTTAACTGGATGTTCTTGTTTCATCGATAAAATATAAATATGCCGCCTTCAATTACCATTAGTAGCTCAAAATGGAGAATCTTATTGACCGAAGTCTCGAAGAGTGTGTATGTCCCCATCAAAGCACAATGTCCCGGTGAATCGCATCTTGCATCACCTGCTAGGTTTAGTGGCTTCTCCTTCAGGCTGCACACAAGGGTTTCTTGTTCAGATTCCCATGCCTAGAAAGAGTGGATATCACGCATGACGTTATTTTCATATATTTTCTTTCTGAGGTAGGTATCATTTGACAGTTGTGAAGAACATAAAGAGATAATGACACTTTGAATGGCAGTTCTTCTGAACAACAAATGGTCTGTGATGTCCGCAGTTCAATAACATGTTTTCTATAATTTAAAAAATGACAATCCGTGTAGACATGAATTGCCCTACCTCACGAACAGCAGGAAAGAGGTAGCAGTGTTGCATCTTGAAATACTGTGTCTTCTTCACGCTTGCAAGCTTCAGAAACTGCCACATTCTCTACACTTGTTGGGCTGCACCCAGAGAACAGTATTGCAGCACACATCAAGGTGTTCCCTATGGGTTTTCCTCCATGTGAGCGCTGGCTATACCACACCCTAGTGTGATCGTTCTGGCACGTTACAGCTACACGTAGGCATGAGCCCTTGCAGTTGAGCTCTGCCACTGTCTTCTCTGTCAAACATTCCGGGCAAGTTTTCAGTAGCTCCAGGAGGCAGGACTCTGACACCATATACATGTTTTCTCGAAACCCACCGAAATCAGTGTGTCTACCCTTAGGACCTGCAAGTACAGGTATTGTTAACTATTGTGTAATACATGACCTTAGCCAGTTAGGGACGCAACCATACTTCTCATCTTCAGTAGACTTTTCATTCTGAACATCATCACCAGACTGAGCACTTGCATCCTGGCTGCCTTCAGCCATCTGCCTGAAATCGTTAGTGTGTGAATGAATCCTAATCGTAATCGTAATCTTTATTTAGTCAGTATTGTAAAATGTACAGAAAGCGGGACTGTGAGGGCAAGCCCTGTAGTACAGTCCCAGCACAGTTCAAGAATTAATAGCTAAAAGATACAGTTTAGTTGTGATTAAGATATCGTCAAATCGATATAAGACTTTAAAAAAAAGTACATGGGGAGTTACCCGACAACTAAAACACTAATAAGTAACTAAAGTACACACGGGGAGTTACCCAACAACTAATACACTCAAAAGTTACTACAGAACATACGGGGAGTTACCCGACAATAAACAGACTGGTAAGTTATTGAGCAGCCTTGCGGGAACAGGAGCCTTATACAGTTGTTGAGAAAAACAATTTTAACCAAAACATCATATGTTATCATGTAATTCATCACACGGTTACATCTACAGTGATGATGGGGTATTATGCTGGGAGTGTAACAAACTGCGTAACAGATACTTAAAATGGGGAAAAGAGGTTAGGGACCGTATATGAGACGGCAATGAATTCCAGATATTGGATCCGAAATAACTCATTGAATGAATCCCGTAATTCGTTGGAGGTTGAGGTACCTGTAGCATACCAGGTTCGCACCGGAGCGAATAGGGTTTTTGAAGATGTGTGATTGAAATAAGATGATCTGAGATCATGCCGTTGCATAATCTGTAGATTAGGATGGCAACCTTATATTTCAGTAAATTGTATATGCTCTGGATAGACAGACACTGGAATGCAAATGAGATGCTATCGCGGGGATGTGCGAACATCATTATGCGCATTGCTCTCTTCTGAGCGTGGAGTAGAGGAAGCAGGCAGGATGAATAAGTGAGCCCATAAACTTCCAGGGCATAAGAATGGACTAGAGCATGGAAAAGTATTAGGAGACAAGTCCACAACAAGTGGACAAGGAGACAAGACGGGGACCAGGTATCGAATTCTTGAAAGAGCATAGAGCCCGCTGGTGACGTTGGAACGCACAGACTGGATATGGTTAGTCCACGATAAATGTTCATCCAAGATAACCCCCAAGAATTTCACGGATGTCGTTCTTGACAGGGAATGCCCACAAAAATGCAACGTGTATTGGCTTAGGTCAAGTAATTTTTTGCGTGGGCGAAAGATTACATATGAAGACTTACCTATGTTAGGAACGAGTTTGTTAGCTATCAACCATGCGGAAAACTTCGTTAAAACGTTATCAGCCTTCACGAACAGCCCTGCAATAGTTGGGTCTTCAACAAAAATGTTGGTGTCGTCGGCATATAAGAAACACTTCTCAGACAGACAGAGATGAAGGTCGTTGATATACATAAGAAAAAGGAAGGGACCCAAAATTGACCCCTGAGGAATGCCAGTTGATAAAGCCTTAATAGAAGAATCGTAGCCCGAGCCATGAACATACTGCATTCTATTTTGCAAGTAGCTCTCTAGCAAACAAGAATGTAGAGCTAATGCAGCAAAAGCAGGAGTGCACTTGTATGACGATGAAAGACGAACGTTACTGAAAAGGTTAGCCAGCTGTAGGGATCGAACTTGTATACTTACTCAACCCCGACTGGCTCGTAGTGTTCACTGAAAGACTTTTCAAATAATGAGGTGTCTGCAGTCCTGTAATAGGGACATGAACTGCAATAAGCTTCTGAGCATTGGTAACACTAATTGAAAAGCAGGAGCTCAACATACGCAATCAGGTCACTTTGGTTAGGCTCATATGTAGTGTCGTGAAGATCTCGTATCCTGAAATGAATTACGACTATAAGCTCCTCTAACTTTCGACATAGAAATGTTGTAGTTGTAAATAATGTTCCTGCTGAAAAGCCTACTCTGCTGTGCTGTCTTTGTTCCATTCGTACGATTCATTGGCTGGTATAGGCGTTGAGCTTCGGAGTACAGGGTCAGCTGGGATGTCGCATGTCTGCACTTCCTAGTGATGTGTGCGTGACTTAGTCTGTATGCCTACAGCATACACAAACAAATTACACAAAATAGTTTCATTATATGAATTTTGTGTTCTGTTGGTCACAAGCGACATGCCAGGGCAAAACAATTCTGGGGTGTATTCCATGACACATAGCGAACACGTAATGTGTTTGCCTTGAGTTAATGGTGACAAGTACCAGTCAAATGCACAAAAGGAAGACATGTCAGTATCATCTCGTGCAGAGACTACACCGTGGCTCATATACCTTTGTTCCTTTTCTTGAGATACGTCTGTGTCCCTTTGTCACATGTGTATTTGTGACATGGGGCAGGCAAGGATGCAGCTGTCCGAAGAGTACACTGAACAGGAGGGTGTACTGGAGGAGTCAAGAAGGCAACGTGCGACGTCTCGGCTTCTGTCATGCTCTCCTGTTGACAGATCGGTTGTGTGGGCAATGTCATCAAACTGGCTGGAAGCTAGAAGGGTTTTTCTGACGGTCCACTGTACATGGAGTGTCTGGCGGCTTCTGCGCCTGCAAGGGTCGTACCGTGCACACAAAAAAGGGAAAAGAAAACAAGCATTGGTGTATGTCAAGGCTATGAACTATATTTTTGACAGACATAGGCAGTGTATACAGCATAATAAACATTGTATATACATTGAAATGCCACCCCCCCACACACACACAAAAAGGAAAGGAAAATGTCTTGCAGTCTGCACCTCAACACTAGTCAATAATAAACTACGTACTGCTAACAATAATAGTATGACAATATACACTAGTCAATAATAATTATCACATCAACTTTACACAACTGAATAACTGGTTTACTTAGACACTTCGTCCTCCACGCTGTTGTATAAAGCCGGTGTGCTATATTTTTCATCATGACGAATCCTGGCTTTTGGAAGATCTTTGCAACTAGTCAAAGAACAAAATAGCAGTTGGGAAGTTAACCTGCATGTATTTCCATCAGTCTTGCAGAAAGCGAGAGAAAATTTCGTCTATTTATTTATTCTTACAGTGAACATAACCATTTTTGTACTGTACACAATACTGCAGCAACCACACCAGTTGCAATGTCTGTCATTCTACTATAATACCATGTTCCTCATGTCACTGACAATATTTTCAAGTTGTTACTGCTATATTGTACGATCACACAGGAAGAACTATGCCACTCCTATCAGCATTGAGCTTCACAAAGCGTAACCTTACCTGTTTAAACATCGTCTTCCGACATCTTCACGTCGCCGCTAGACACGTTATTGTCAACGAGTGCCTCCTCGACGAGCTGCAATAACGGCGGTTGTCGTAACTCGAGAACAAAGCATAAAAAAATGTCGATCTTACCTCTTTGCGTCTCCGTTTTGTGAGCCTGACACCTTCGTCTTCTGGACAAAGCTCACTACTACGAACAGGAACGGCGTCAGTCTTCAATGTTCTCCGAAGTTTTCCTAGTCCGAACTCCAACTTCAAACGATCAGCTAATTGAAAGCTATCGCTTGAGAAATGCGCAGAACATATTCTGCCCGTCTTCGCACGCTTCCAGTCATGTGGTTTCCCTAAAGCATCTAACCATGCTTTGCGTAATTCCGCCTTTTTTGGGAAACGAAAAAATGAAAGAGTGGGTTCTTTCACCGATGTTCTCTTACAGTCATCAGCAGCACAAGTCGTACCACTAATGCTTGGGATGAACGATGATTGCAGATTGCGGTATGGATAACACTCGATAGCTCGATAGTCGCAGGATCACACAAACGTGTCAATACGAAACAAGACAAGCGCCGGTATGTTTCAATACGAAATATTCCGGTTACGTGCATTTCAGGCACCAACAATTGCGATCGTACCTTCAGTTCAACTGCGGTTTTTGTCCGGACACCACCTTTAAGGACGATTCTGTCGATTCGATTGACCATATTTGTACCATCGACTCGCTTGACATATGGGCGGAACAAGTGCGAGATCCAACCCTGTGCAAGCGTACCATAGGATTAGGGCAACTGAACCCCTGTTCAGCCCAGCTATTTACCGTGATGTACGGAATTTTGTATCGTTAGAACTGTCGTAGCGTTGTACAGCCTTTGTTGCTTGTCGTCCCTCGTCAGTTGCAGAATTATGTCATCGCGGCTACACATGATGACTTGACAGCAGGCCATCTCGGTTTATGTAAGCAGTCGCCTTCGACAAAGTTCTACTGGGCTGGAATGTACAAGACAGTCGTCCGTCATCTGAAATACTGCATTGACTGTCAGCGACATAAGTCATCAACCCTTACACCTGCTGGGCACCTCCTGTCTCTAGATCCCCCCGAGTCTCCGTTTTAGAGTGGGTGTCAATCTCCTCAATCCGCTTCCGCTATCAACGTCGGGAAACCTGTGGGTTATAGTTGCTGTTGACCGTCTCTCCCGCACCACGGAAACAGCTGCTGTTCCATCAGGTATAGCCCAAGGGTTGCATCCTATATTCTACGACAGGCTGTTTTACGTCTTGGCGCTTCACATATCCTCCTGAGTGATCACGCTTTGTATTCCTGGCTGAAGTTATGTCAGCGTACTTACACTTACGAACACCCTTCATCGGACGACCACAGCCTACTACCCGCGAACAAACGGACTGACTTGTTGTTCTGGCTGTTCAACAGTTCTGCAGTTTGTCGGTGAGAGGGAGGAGTGACGTCGTAGCTTGATTGAGAGTTCACCAACTTTGTGAGGAGAGCGACCTGTGCTGCTGATAGTTCCGCGATTTCTGAGTCGCGCGGTTGCCAGACAGTTGCTATAGTGGTCTGAGTGAGGTTGTGCAATGCGACGTCTCCAGCAGCAGTCAATATCATACGCACTAGTTGGGAAGTTGGAGGAAGAATCCACGGCGAAAAGTTTCCTCAATGGGTGAACCAATCTCCAGATAGGTACTAAAGTCCATGTTACTACGTATAATGGTTATCATATATGGTACTAAAGTTACATGTTTAGGTCAAGCAGGCACAAAAACAAGACAGAAATACAACCACACACACCCTGCTACTCACAACAAAAGGAATGTATTTTGACCTAGCCGCTTAAAAGCATGAGGGGGAAAGGAGAAGGGGGTGTAGGAATTTTGGTTGTTAGCTATGTAGGAGTTGTTCCGTGGGGGACGACGACGGAGATACTGTATCTCCTGAGTTGTCAACAGAATAGAGGGGGTGCTGACGCAACTACCTGTGTCAATGCGATAGTACTGTGATAGTACGACAGTAGTGTGCGATACCTTCCGCGATAAGGAATGCTTGTCGGACCTTCCTTGTAGTCTGACCGCGATAGAACGCGTCTGTATGTGCCTCTTCAAATAAAGCTGAGCATCCACATCTTCTCGTGTGTGTCGACAGGTGCCCAGATGGAGTGCTATTCCTGATAGCCAGGGCATGCTCCCTGAGTCTCACATTTGACGCTGTCCCAGTTGACACACACACGGCCGCGAGTGCCAACAGATGTTGCAATCGTTAAGGCAATAGCGTGGGTTTTTGGGTCGCCGAGGGCTCCTGCTGTCAATAACTGTTTCACAGGACGACGTTCGGAAGCGGTAGCGCGCTCGATGACTTCTTTCTTGAGGACGATGAAGGAAGGACGGAGGCAACAGCGTTGCACATGAACCCTTGGCTGGTGATGCAGTGGGAGGTAAACTGTGCTTCCACTTTGTAAGGAAACCCGCTGGACCGCTTGGCCAAAAGTCGGGAAGATAGGCATGGCAGGAACGATGGCGAATGGAATGTGCAAGCTCGTAAGGGCTCCTTCCCGTGGTGGAGTCATGCATGACCAGGCCGGGATGCAGGGATGACTCAAGTACGTAAGCGTGAACCTATGCATATTAAAAACTGTCAGTCATGTTGCACTGCCAGAACAACTGAATAGCGCGGTCCATGTGCACGCGTTATTTCAAAAGTGGCGCGTCTTCTGCAGTGGTTACACAGATAATTCCGTGATAATATTTCCATTGGCTGGGAAGACTGACTGTTTCTGTCTTCCATTTTTGACGAAAGATGACGCCACATGTATCCTAGCGGTTTGTTTCTCCGTTTCCCGAAAGCGGTTTCTGGCCAGGCTCCGACCGCTTGTGTGCCGCTTCACCACGCAACGACCGAGCGAGCGAGCGTGTGTATCGCACCGGTTTCCGAAATCAATAGGCTCCCTGTGCCTCCGCGCTTTCACACATTTTCTTCGAAGCGACGGTATTTGGAACCCTGTCACTTACCATTGTGCAGCCGCGTCAACATCCATACTGCACTACGAAGTTGCACGCTAATTAAATGCACGTTTCTACACGCTAATTGAATGGGTTTGTTCGCACGTTATAGGTGCATTTGGCGCATTTTCCGAGACCGCACAGTCAGTAATACAATAGCGAGTTACATGAGCACACTTTAAGTTTGCCAACTTTTCCAATTGATAGACTATTTCACGAATAATATACAACACTCCGATTACTCGTAGTGGTCTCAAACTCTTCACAAAGTATGTGTTCGGAATACATGGCGCACATGGTGATGGTGGGCTTCACAGGGCTTCTGTGCAGCAAATAAAGCATTCTTGACATGTTGAAATTTTGGAACCTAAATGAAACATCGAAGATGAAAATATTCACCCAAAGAAATTACACCAAAAGCTTTGCCGTGGCACAGGCAATGCGCCACTAGCTTACTAATGCAAAGCACTGACAGTGCTCAGAGATTGTTGCACGCACTTATAGATTCTGAATCCATGGGCTCTATGGGATCATGAACAAGTGAAGTTTTATCCCGAATTCTGAAGCAGAGGAACCGGCATAAGCAGGGAAGAGTAACGAACGTGATTTGGTTACAGATTCCATTTTCGTCACCGTAACAACAACAACTTTATTATTTCCGTTATCCGTTTGTGATATCAGCCTCTGAATTTCATTCCCATTGAGTTTGCGCTACTGTGTAGAGAAATGGAACGGCTGTTGCAGAGCGGCGGGGAGGACAGCCCGTTCAGATCTGTCAGCACCCCGCTTTGCCCAAGTGCTGCTTCGGTGTCACGGGTACACATTAGACAGGTAGTTCGCACACATCTAGCAGAAATTAAAAAAAATATATATATATATCTCCGGAAACATGTATTCATCCCTGAGAGAGTGTCGTCATGGGCGTGACCAGCCCTCAATCGGATTCATAGGCAGACGCTGTCAGTAGTGAAGAACACTGCCACAGCAACGCTGAAATAACAATGAAAAATAATCGTACGCTTGCGTCCTCGTGCGATGTCGAGTAGTAGTGTCGTCTACTCTCTCGTGTAGGTCGCATGTGTAGACGTCACGAGTTCTGAGGACTGTGGCGAGCGGCTGACGGATGCACCATCGAGATACAGGTCGGTCCAGGACGCGTGACCTCGAGCATGATACCGCCTGTCACGCAGGCAGAGCGCTTAGAAATAGCACACCACCTCCACCACCACCACCATCGAGATGCAATATTGCGCTTTTCATGATCCCGCGTAGTACTTAAGGCATGTACTGGGAGTTCTATCCAACGTGCAAAAAAAAAAAAAGTAAAATCGTGTTAAAACATCTACGGATCTGAAGACTATGGGATCAACGCTATTTTTCCCGGGGGAGACCTTGCCACGACCTCTGACCGCGTTTGTGAAATTTAATTCGAGAGAAATTGAATTTTCCCAATTGATCGCCAAAATTAATTTGCCTATAGTCAACCTCGTTGTTTTTTTAAATCACAAACAGAAATCGCACATCGGATTTACCACATTGCATTGTAAAATGCATTCCATAATGCTTTGGTAATAGATGAAAGAAAAAATACCTTGTTTCGAAGTGCGCAAATTGTGGGCCTAGTTCAGTTATCCGACAAATTAATGCAAGACGCGGCAGAGGAAACCCGGTCCTTCCTGTTTTCTCTTCGTTCTTCTTTCAGATAACTTTACGCTGAACGTACGGGGTGCGTTCCTAAGCCTACTGAAATTAACTCCGAAATTAAGCGTCATTGCAAAATCGGGTCGAGTTATAGCCTTGTTGCATGGGCAGCCTTCCGCGACCGTTGAAGCCAACTGCCGTGAAAAACACGCGTAGCGCCAGCAAGCGTGTAATGTGTCAACCTCACAAACAGCATTGGATTCAGCCGGATTTGAATTTGACACATTACACGATTGCTGGTGCTACTTGTGTTTTTCGAGGCAGTCGGTTTGGGCGGTCGTCGAAGGCTGGACGTGTACCATAGCAATTATAACTCGATGACGTAGATGCAGTTTGAGACAAAAGTTTACGGAACATGCGAGCGCCGTATTTTTTCCTCGGTCCGCCAGTAAACCACCGATATCCCGAAGACGTCCACATAATGTTACACCCAGGACGATGAAAACATCCTGAGGACATCCTGAAACATAATTTTGACATACTTGGGATGTACTCAGAAGTGCCAAAATAACATCCGCGCATGTCCCAAAGAAGTCCGTCGTACGTCTGTGACGACCTTTGATGGACCTCTAGTGGACCTTCTCCCTGTGCCTTAGCCAGTCTTACTGCCGTTCCCTGAACATTACACCAACACCGCACAACAGTGCATATGAGTGATACAAACAAGTAACATGAGATCAAACACTTTATTTCGTGTGAAACTGAGCGTCATGGCATCGTATCACCTCACAAGGTATTACATGACAGCGTAACTTGACATGCATTCTTCCGCAACTGGTCATTGAGCACTTACATGGCTTTGAAAACATGATGTCCATGAACACACACAGCATCGGTTCACAAGCGGTAAACTCAAAAGCATATACCCGCAATGTCCAAACTGCGACGATGAAAAATATGATGAAGCACTGAGATAATCGGCGACCATGCTGCACTGTGTTTCGTACACCTGGAGCTTTGCGATGTCCCGCCCAGCTTGCCTTTCGTGCTGAAAAATGAACGCCATCCAACTTCGGCGAGATTTCAGTTTTCACCATCTCATCACAAATACGGCCTCCCCTGCCTGCCGCGTCATGTGAGCTTAAGGCGGAGTCACCCCAATGTATTCTCTATGGGCATTGCTTTGTCCAGTTCATCTCGAAAAATACTCCAGTAATGAAGCAGTACGCCGAGCTGGTAATACATGGGTAAATTCTGCACGTCCTGATATATTTTTATCTGAATACAGCAAATAGGCGAATTTATATGTACCAAGGTAGAATACCAAGGTACAATACGAATTTATATGATTTTTTTGGTTCTGTGAATGCGAATACATAGAGTCCTATGGGGGCAGCAGAAAACACTTCCTCAGATCTTTCAGCGACGAAATAAACGCATGAAAAATATGTCGGGACGTGCATCTGTGTCCTCTGATGACAGAACAAGCTAAGTTGCAACATTAACCTCCGTATTATTCAAGATGAACTGGACAAAAGTGTGGACATTTGTCGTCTGCTAGCATGCACTGCATTGTGCTGCCACGGCAATAGGCTTCCGCTCCGGGGGAGGGGGATACATCGAGAGCGGAGTTACAGAGAGAGAGGGTAACCGGGGTAAGCAGCAGCAGCAACGGCTCGGAGCATTACATTGCGCGAGGTTGTTTCAACCTGCCTCGGCGACGGGCCAGAACGACGCCTGTCTTCTCAATGGTGAAAGCGGATTAATAACCAAGACCGAACAGCAGGTCCGCCCACTTTCTGCCGAACAAAGTGACTTGTATGCGCCCAAATTCGTTGCTCGGAAGCGGATTCAAATGATGACATTGCCTGTTCAATCCAGCGTCAGCGTCGTGCATCGATATTGCTCACGCATGGCCTGTTACTGCGACCTCGGCTGCAATCAGTAGGACATAAATTGGCGTAATCACTTTCCGTGCACAATACAAATTGGTGTTGAAGAGAAGGTACGTCTCGTGCTTTCTGTGTATCAGGTGCGTGTTGTTTTCGGGAGTGCACTTCTTTGATTACACTCGTTCACGACCCAGTGTAGGCTTCAGCCCAAATATGGAGCGAAGGACAGATATTTTTCAGTATTCATACCTGAATATGGTTTGGTCGAGAAGTGCTGACATGTCATGCAACCAACACAACTGCACGATAACATGAGGTGTGCATGATGAGGTGTCCAGGATGTGACTAAGCGGCCGCTACGGGCAGAGCCCCCGTGAAACGTGGCTTGAGAACGAGAAGACGTGCCTTGATTTTGAACAAGTGTGTCGGAAAGGCGCCTGAATTGCGTACCATTATTGTTGTGTAGCATTCCACTCATGAGGACCTTTCGAACGTCGTGTGTGGCTGTCCCTACATGCAACAGCAGGTTCTGTCCGTCATAAATCAGACCATATGTTTATGGAATTTTATCGTGCATCTGTTTCTCTTAGTTCCTTAGTGCCATTTCTATGTACTGTGAGTCATTCCTAAGTGTGGGAGCGATGTGTACTAGTTGTCAAGAGGACAAAATTAAAGTCGATCAACTGGACTGTTCATCTACATAGACAAGTGTTATTCATTTCTGCTTAGTTGCACCACGTACACACAGGTGTCCATGCATGCAGGTGACCGTAAGTACAAGAGGTACAAAATATCCAGCTAAATTTACTGACACGGGACATATGAGACGACGGTTGATCTTGCTTGCGTCTTGCTCGTTATGGATGTGCGTTGAGTTTTCTCGGGTCTAGCTACAGGACTTGTGTGCGACAAACCACAAGGCTTCATTCATAGTTATTCGCGTGCTTGCATTGATGGTGCAGCACATCATCTTTTCGGCCGTGAAATTATGTTGACTTGTGCCTTTCTCATAAGTGAAATAACAGACGCAGGCAGGCAAGTCATCGGGATAACCCTAGCGTCACCGCCGTATCTCCGTGCTGTGATTAGCGCAACAGTCCGATGGGGGGATGAGGGGCGGATCTATGTTTGCAAAAATAGTGAAAGTGAAGGGCCAGCCATGCACAGTCCTATGGCTTCCGCAATGCGCTCACCATCTGGAGCCTATAAAGTTGTGCATAGCGCGGGCTTGCATTGCATGCAGATTGACTGTATACACTCACGACAGCAACAACAACTTTATCTTAACTTTGGAAAATGGGGAGGTTCATCGCAGAGGCGATACTCTACCCCATTGCTGGTGGGGATGTGGGGAATAAAATAACGAGCCCCTTCACCATAAAGATCGAAGTCCGATGGTGTCCAGAAATGTCAAAAAAGCTTTGAGCGCAGAGCGTTGCTGGGCTGGATTGGGCCAGGGACCAAGCAATTTCGATAGGGAGAAGGGGCGAGAGTCCAGCTGTCGAAGACACTCGGAGAGTGTGGTTCGGGAAGGTTGAAGAAGAATATACTCCAGATCCTCAAGAGCCCCACAGTGGCAGCAGGTGGGAGAGTCAACTTGTCTCAAGTGGTAACGCCACTGAGCTGTAAAAGCCACATCGAGGCGCATTCGGTGGATTAATGCAGCATCTTGACGAGAGGTGTCTCGTGGCATGCGGAAAGCGAGCGTTGGATCAACTCTGCTCAACATAGAGGGGAGGAGAATGTCGGAAGTAAGGAAGAAGGGGGGGGGGGGGGGCTCGCGCACGCATTCACTCATTGTACAGTAGTTCTAATCATCTGTTCATTAAACCCTGTTCTGTGCACATCTCTGGCGCTTCCTCAACAAACGATATCTACACTCACTGCGCGCGAGTACGTTCTTATGAAGCTCGCCAGCATGATGGACCTGCCATAGAATTAAAAAAAGTTCGTCCAGTTCGCCCATGCCCACTGCTTTATCCCGTCGTTCCATGTGCCTCCTGACTCGTGGATCAACTAGCTCAGGAATCATATATCCTACATATATTTGGCAATATATTTTGCCAGAACGCAGGGTTCTTCTTGATGGTTACAACTTGCAGGTCCTTCGGCGACTACACTGCGAGCTTGCAGTAGCTCCTCTTCACAATGTTTAGCTGAGCATATTTGATAGAAGTACTTGTGTCATCGTGTAAGATATAAGCTGCCTTCTTTCGATATTTTTACGCCGATGAAATGGTTGCGAGCGGTTTCTGCGATGGTCATGTAATTCTGTACTGTTGCAGGGCATTTTATTTCGAGGATTCCGTCGTTGTCGATAAGGCGGTCAGGAGTGGTGCATACGTAGGGTACATCAGGGTTGACGAAAATGCCACATTTTTTCAGTTCAACGTTCGCATAGCTGGCTTGGAATGTCTTATTTCTCGTGGTCGACGGCGTACTGACAATCTTTAATGGGGAACGACTTGGGATACATTATGGCCTTCACTAAAGAAGGGTGCTAGAATGTTTTCTGTGTGGGCGACATATACTGTTGAGGTTGATGGTATCCTCGTCTTTCCTTGTGAGTGCCATACGTCAGACTTGTTCTGTGCCAGTGTGGACTTCTGCTGACTGTCAGCTTCCCGGTTGGTCAACTGTATTCCACGCACAAAGTCCCTGGCTTTCTCAACAAAAATTGTCCTGTCCAGATCTGACCTTTGAGACTGCCCTCCATAGCCCTTGTCTCCAACGGTGCTTGCTTGCTTGAAGTAACGACCGACAATGACAGCCACTCCCCTATTTGCATTGTACCCATGGCCGAAAAATCGCTTGCTCCATCCTTCATCTACAATGACTGGGATGTTCGAAAAGCCGTCGGGATCGTGACACTGCTTCCGTTTTTTGGCAAGCTCAACTTCTTCGGCCGGGGCTCTTCTTATGGAGTCTAATGTCACTGATTGAAGGTTCTCCCCAACTTTGTTCTCACATTTCTGGTAGAGCTTACGCGAAAGGAACGGGAGGCCGACTGATACGGTTAGTTCTTGAGCCTGTGTGTACCCGACCCCGATGGAAAGGCATCCTCTAACAAAATCAAGATTTATGCTGTCGTTTTTGTTGCTGTTGTCCTGTTGTTCTTCAATTCTGACCTTTGTGGCTACATATGCGAAGTGGGCCTTTTCTTCAACGTCTTGAACCTCCTCATATCAAGCATTGATACCTTTCGTTAGTGCAAAAACAGTACGGAAGAACAATATTACTTCGTGTTCATTCATTTTCCAGTGCACTTGAAAACGTTCACACGTTCACGTTCGGTGAACTGCCCATCCCATCGTCATTCCATTATGTGTATGTGTGTGTCAAGCAAGAAGATCGCTTCATTTCATCATTTTACTTTTATTTATTTATTTATATATTTGTGTTCCTCTATTCTTAAACAAGAAGGCACACTCAAAATCAGGTGAAGCGCATGACATGTGAAATCATAGCGATAGTGCGCCGCTGTGCAGCATGGACTCTGTGTCCGGTTATATCTCACATGGAGAAATCCAGAGACTTATGTTTAGTAATTGATAATAAATAACGTATATTGTGCATAAATTTTTCCCATGTATGTACTTGCTTTGCTTCACCCATTAGTGTCCCTGTGTTATACTCAGAATTTGGTTGTACGTATAGTATGTAGAGAATTGTGTACTTAAGGGCCATTTTTCTATATACAGGGTGTGTGCAGAAAAACATGACCCGCATTTTTACGTGTAACTCGTTGTCTACATAGCCGAGGAACTTCCGGTGGCGCACGACGGCGTATTTATGCGTGCGAAAGCTACAAAAAAATCCTGGAAGCCATACTCAGCGTAAAAGAATAAACACAGCGCGAAAACATGGGCTTCCATGCATTAGAATAGGGCGGTCCTGACAGTGCATGGTAGTGGATTTCAGTCTTATGAGAGTTATGTGCAGGCACCGCTAGGGGTACTGCCGATGAGCATCCATGTGGGACATCGTTTCGATTTATGCACCGATAGCTCCCCTAGCGGTACTTGAACACAACTCTCCTACGTGCACCGTGTTGCCCTTTCACATACACCCTGTTGTCCACCATGTTACCCTATTCTGATGCACGGAAGCCGAAGTTTTCGTTGTTCCGTTTATTTTTTAAGCTGGGTATGGCTTCCACAATTTTTCTACAGATTTCGCACGCATAAATGCGCCATCGTGCGCCACCGGAAGTTCGTTAGTTAGGTAGGCAACAAGCTATGTGCCTAAATGCGGGTCACGTTTTTCTGCACACACCCTGTATTTATGACTGTCACTGTCCACAAGGGGGGCCTGTGCCGTGTCAAGCTTGCATATGCAGCTTTTTGCACAGAGCCGACCCACATTGTATTGTGCTCAATGTGTATAAATGAATATAAAAAAGGGTCCGAGTGTGCATAAGTCTCAAGTAACCAGAACGCCCAAATGTTCACAAGACCTGAAAAATAATTGGGCCTTTTGAGCATTTGGAAGAAATGTGCAGGGAAGGGATAAGGTGCCCACTAATGCCCAGAGGGCCGAAATAGTCATACGGCAAGAAAACCAGGAAGGCTTCCGATTGACCTGTGAGGTCATGTGAGGACGCAAATAACGGAAGAGTATTTCCCCATACAAATAGGCCAGCCCCGAGCTTCTCTCACCTGAAAGTAAGGCTTCGGTTGCCTCAGGTTCCCAAAACTTACACTGATAAATGCACCGTATTCTTCTGTGTATAGGCACCGTTATACACTTGAAAAAGTTCTTGCCGAAGCCGCGCATCATTTAATGTCATCATATGCGCGTCATCATCCTGCACAGGGCTTCTTCAGAGATTTTTTTTTAAATTTATAACTGCGCTTATACACAGAAAAATATGACACTTTTATCAGTGCGAGGTATATGTAAGAAATATTTTTTCTGTAAAATCGCTTTTCAGGTGTGACAGCGCAGGAATTCAACACTTTTCAGAGAAGCGGTACGGCTTGGTATTTTGCTCGGGACTCATATTTATTATGTTCATCAAGGTGTGCCAATTTTGGACACCATCACAGGGATCATAGGGCCCGATTTCTCCCCGAATCCTCGTCTGTAAATAGCAACCCGATTTTTCCCTCCCGAATTTAAAAAATCATAAACCCGAAAACGCAGAACCCTACATTCGGTAAGCAACTCCAAATGATTATCACTTCAAGCCGTTCGCGAAACCGTCAGCAAAGCTGCGAAGCGTCGAGAAACCAACCGAGACTGTCGGAGAAGCTGAGTCACCCGCCAGGGGCGCGTTCTTGGCCACGATCACTTAGGGCCGGGTCCCATAGCTTTATGCGAGCAGCAGCAGCAAAGCAGCAGCGGTGCGGCAGCAGCAACACGGCAACATGGCAGCAGAGCAGCTTTCTGCTGCCGCTGCTCTGCTGCTGGAGGCGTCCCATAGCTTCGTTTTGAATTAGCGGCAGCAGCGGCTTAGGAAACACAAAACGTGTTGGCAACTGTGTCATTGTTTACATTTCGCACATTCCGAAGGCGTACGCAGCGGCTAAGCCTTTTAGTGCACACACCTAGGAACGCAATCCTAGGTGAAAGGCGTTTGTGTGAGAGATATATTGTCGATTTGGAGCTCATAAGTGAACTTTGAGATGAGTGTGGTGGTGGTCTGAGCCTCGTATTACCTGACTCTTCGTTGATGTGTAGTCAGTTTCATGACATCCAACGTAGGTTCGTCCTACTGCTGTGCTGTGCAGAACAGTCCTTTCTGTGTTGTGTGGAGATTCTTCTACGGGATTTTGTCGTATAAATATTGCCTCGTTACTATAGTATTCGACATTTTGATTTACGGTGACTGTCAAATGCGTACGTTGCTCTTAGTGAAATAAAACTGTCTAACGAAAACAAAGGCCCCTTCTGCTAGTACTCACTGCTTTCTGCCTGTTTTCACAAGGAATGGGTTCATTATCTATCTCTATCGAACCTTTTCTTGTTGTCTGAAGGTTGTCTATCTCCATCTACCCTTTTCAAGGGTCAGTTTCATTTACAACCACCTAGCAAGGTCTTGGAATACCGACCACAAGAAATTTGTTCGGTTTGGTTTTCACACGGCATGGACGTGAAAGTAATTTGCTTGTACGTTATCAGGTCACGGGTTTTGAAGTACTTTCCAGAAAACAAGCGAACATGTAGCTACAACTGGTACACAACATATGTATCACGTAGGTTCGGTCGAACACTTTATTGAACTTTATGAACTGAATTATGTCCTGAAAGCGCACTTCACGCAGTCCCGATGATTGAACACTCGCTCCAAACTACTGGCAATCACAAGCGTATCCAGGTCTTCAGAATCAAATCACAGAACAACCAGAAACAAACCTTCTGCCGTCACTCACCGCCCTGCTAACCCTAAACACCGTCGAACGAAAACAATACCAACCAGCCTCCTGATTGGCTTTCGAGCCCGGCTGCTCAGGCTGCAGAGCAACAGGGCAGCACAGCAACCAAAAATTCGGATACGAGAGCAGCAGGGAATTTCTGCAGCTCGGCAGCGCTGCTGCTCTCGCCCAGTGCTATGGGACCGCTCGTGTCGCTGCAGCTCTGCTGCTCCGCTGCTGTTGCTCTGCTGCTGCTGCTCAAATCAAGGCTATGGGACCCCGCCTTTAGCGCAGCTCGTTACCGTTGCCACGGCAACGTCGCGCGCACGTGACCCCTATCGTCACCCGCACGTGGAACGCCGTTCTTGGCCATCCTCCTCCGTAGCTGCGCATCTCGGTAACCGTCATTTGGGCGAGGGTGACAGACGACGGAAATCTTTGCGTCATTCGTCCTCAGATGGTCCTCAGTGAGCGTCGTCTGCGAAGAAAACATGGCGGAGCTCTACGCATTTTTCGAGGATGTTGGCGTGCGTGAGGACGAAACAACACGCGTATTTCGTTCTAACAGTGACGCATTTACTGTCCTGTCAGACGATGCGTTCATCAGGCACTTCCGGCTTTCGAAAGAAGCAGTTCGAGAAGTCTGCGTAACCGTAACGTGTTTGAGCAGGCGTTGGGGGTGAACGGCTTTATATATCTGAAAAATTCAAACGGGACGCGCTTCCGAAAAGTTCAACCTAGTATCATGAGATTTGCAGTCGCCGCGAGTGGAGAAATAGTGAGCTACGCTTCCGCGAAACAGGCGTAAAATTGAACGAATTCAACATTTTTCTAAAAAAACGTCATGAGCAGAAATGGCTACGTTATATTTTTTTATTTGTAGGGGCCTACCAGTACATTCCACCAAAAAAGGTTGACGCCAGAAAATTAAACTGTTAGGCTATAAAAAAATGCGAAAATCCTTCGGTCGTTTTAGGAAAAATTGAAAACTTCGCCGAAGAAAAAGCGCAATTGGCGGACGCGCTAACGGAACGAAATTTCCCCACAAATGTAGCATAGCTTCCCAGTTATAAGTACAAAAAATTTCTCCAGGGTGTTGTTGGTTATAGGACCGCAACGAATTTTTAAGTTCACCCTGGTGCGCCTCTCGCGACGCGACGCACGGGATGGGCTTCCTTGCGGCGTCCTCCTCATTCCGCACAAAAGTCAGCTCAGAAACACTGGCCTTGACAAATTTCAAACCATTACTCAACTCTGATGCACGATGAAGCATTTATGACACTGATGGTGGTCTTGGCCAGGGAATAATAATAAAGCAAGCAAGGTCTCCCCAACAGCCATTTGCGGCCCTCATAAAGGGGGCTTTGACGGCTAACCCGTTCCGAAGCTGCGGAGCGCTATCTCTGTTAACGCTCTCATAGGAAAATGAGCATGTTGCCGATTTCCGTTTCTTTTTATTTATTTAGTTTCTTGGCCCCAAGTCAAATAACATATCATTAGGAAAAAGAAAGGGAAAAGACTACATAATTCACATTTCAGCGTGATTCTGCTTAGAGCAGGTGCACATCACTCATTCACGCACGAACCGTACAAGAGTCCCACCGTTCTATGAAAGGTGTCTCGGATATTCGCTTGTCGCCTGAGCATCTGTGTACCCATGTTCCGAGATTGAGGAACGTGACGTACGGCATTCCTGTACGTTCAGACCTCAGAAGTGCAGAAAAGCTCCGACAAAAATTTTGTCGGAACTTCACGAAGACAAACAGTTCATTACATCATAAAGATCACGACGCTACGTGAAAACTATCACCAGCATATGCAAGTACCATTACGACCTGTATTTTCGCAAGTACCCTCATTCTGTGGAGTCAAGAAATTGTGTTGACCACTTTTCTTCCCACCTGAAGAACGTAAAGGGAACAAAGTACATCTCTGTCACCTCGGCCTGAAGACTGGCGTCGCGGGGTATGGTGCCTGGTGATCGCTTGTATCCAACGTGCTACAAGAAGTGCTTGCACTTGAAAGATGAGGGGTCTACTGCGAATGCCCAAATCGAAAGTTCTTTGACTTCGGCCAGCCCTGATGATGGCGAGATTCTTTCCATTTTAAACGCTTCACTTGAGCTACTCAGCGAGACACCAGTTACAAACAAGAGGTCAATGGCGCAACGTGAAATAAATAAAGAAATCAAAAGAAACGGAAATCGGCAGCATGCTCATTTTCGTGTGAGAGGGTTAGCGCTCCGCAGCTTCGGAACGGGTTAGCCGCCAAAGCCCCCTTTCTGAGCGCCGACCTTGCTTGCTTTATTATTATTCCCTGGCCAGGACCACCGTCAGTGTCATAAATGCTTCATCGTGCATCAGAGTTGAGTAATGGTTTGAAATTTGTCAAGGCGAGTGTTTCTGCGCTGACTTTTGTGCGGAATGAGGAGGGCGCCGCAAGGAAGCCCATCCCGTGCGTCGCGTCGCAGGAGGTGCACCAGGGTGAACTTAAAAATTCGTCGTGGTCGTATAAAAAAAAACACCCTCGAGAAATTTTTTGTACTTCAAACTGGGAAGCTATGCTACATTTGTGCGGAAATTTCGTCCGCCAATAGCGCTTTTTCTTCGGCGAAATTTTCAATTTTTCCTAAAACTACCGAATTTCGCATTTTTTACAGCCTAACAGTTTAATTTTCTGGCGTCAAACTTTTTTGGTGGAATGTACTGGTAGGCCCCTATAAATAAAAAATATAACTTAGCAATTTCTCCGCGTAGTTTTTTTTTAGAAAAATGTTGAATTCGTTCGATTTTACGCCTCTTTCGCGGAAGCGTAGCTCACTATTTCTCCACTCGCGGCGACTGAAAATCTGATGATAACTAGTCTGAAATTTTCGGAAGAGCGTCTTGTTCGAATTTTTCAGATATGTAAAGCCGTTCACCTTCTGCGCTTGCTCAAACGCGTTACGGTTTTGGGTTCGGTGCGGAAGTTCGAAGCCCCCTAGCGGCGATTCCGTGCGGATCTCGAAAGAAATATTTCACACAGAGCGTATGTACGTCAGTGAGAAGGTCATATATTTTTTTTCACGTAAATTGGCGATTGTCGACCCACGCCATTGGGACGTTTGAGCTGGAATGCTGTAATTGTGTGGAAGTCAATCAGTGAAATAGCAAAAGCTGAATGGTATTGATAAATATATTTAATTCTCAAAGCTGTGCCACCTCATTGATCAGTATGCAAACGATTTGGTCCACAACAAGAACGGGCACCCTCCTGAAGCTGTGGCGACGTTATCGTGGTTTCAGCTCCCGAGGCTCCTGTGCAGGGGTTTGCGGTCTAGTAACATTTGTCACTGATGCGTTAGGTGAAGGGATGGATGCACTTGGCCAAGCAGATTCCTGGAACCTATATTTTATCAATTTCCTCTTGGTCATCATGTGTCGCTTTCTCTGCACCGTGGTTTTGAGGGAGATCCTCACCTAGGATGTCCTGTGTGAGCCGAGGATAGGTCTGCAAAACAACACTGTGTTACATATTGTGAAATGGTTTATGTAAATCTGTTGTAAATGGGTAGTACATGTATAGCATTACATATGTACGTGTCGACATTGTCGATTCTTGTTCAGTTCCTCAATTCATATACAAATAAAAATGTGCAATGATCACTGAGTTGGTACCAAGTACAAGTGCTTCTAGTCCTTGTCCACATACTATTCGATCACAGCAGTACACATACCTTTTATGTGGGGTGCCTGAATAGTATGTCCCTCTCAGTTATTTCACAGATCCGGGAATTCTTCCATATAAGCTAGCAGCTGCATTTTCTGCGCTTCGCACTTCGGACATCACCAGCTGCAAGTAAGTTGATAACACATTTTTCTCGTATTTAGTGGGTGTAGCAGCCGATATACCACGGCTGGGTACTTACTGCCGCATGTAATTAGTAAATTTACCAGTGTGTAAAAGAACTAACATGTTCTTGTTTCAACAAAGCGTATCCGGCGAGAAAGGCTTCACAGAGATAGCAGACCATTCTTGGAAAGTTCTGATTGGCTGAGGTGAAGTTGCGGTTTTATTGGTACCAAATTACGGTGCCAGCTCTTTGTCGATGGGTGAAATGCAGCTACACTTGACAACAGAAGAAATGATATCCAATTCAGGCAGAAACAACCATCATATCGATAAGTGTTTCTAATTTTTCTAGCTAGAAACAGGCGTCGGGTAGCGAGAGTAGCGTCACGAGAGCGTCCCGGATGTGGGGAGCGGCAGCGCAGCAGACGACGACGTGTTTGAAGGGCGTTCTTGGCTACTCGGTGCATATCGTCATCTTCCCAGCGTCGCGGTGACGGTGACGAACAGCGCTGACGGCTGCGCTGCGATGAGATGGCGAAGAACGCGCCCCTGGAACACGCGCCGCGACGAAAAACAATTAAAATATAGCCAAATAGGAGGAAACGATACGTGATTCATACTTCAAGGTCAGGCCTGTCATGCCACAAGCAGCCTGCTCTCGACGGCTTCGCGCTTACGAGGAGGAAACCGTCACTTCCATAAAGGAGAGCAAGGAAGGTGAAAAAAGAGAAGCATAAAAATTTCTCTCGCGCGCCATCTAGTGAAAGAAGCAGACGTAACGGAGTGGGAGCTCTCCCCCTTAACCTGCAAGAAATGCAATTTCAAAAACATCGCTGCAGCAGCATGTCACGGTGAAGTACGCAACGACCTATACACATACCTTTACACACAGCGCCTATGGTTGCGGTGCGACAGCAGCCTTGCATTTTCCCTATCAACAGTTCTATTGCCTGCGAAGACGGGTAAACGCATGGATAACCACGTAGTAGTAGCGTGAATGTCTCACATATTGACAACGTACCTTGAAAACGGGTAAAACCTTGAAAATGACGCAGGGATGATGCCACTTGTTGAAGTTCCATAATTCGCATTCATCCGCTACGCCGTTTCGACACATCTGTAAAAGAGTAAGCCTGCGACACATTCTACTTCCCTGCAAATTATTTATTAAAAGCATTCAGTGCCCCATCTGTTTCGCAGTACACATAAGCCAGTGAAGAGCTCTGCAACGCACTTCAGCGTAACTTACCTAATATCTTTAACCATTTCTGTGATGTATCTTCCCACGTCGTGTGTGTGCTGTCCCAACCGCTTTGTTCACCGCAACGAATATGTCGAAAGCATCTGAAATTCACACATTCGACATTAGTAACCGGGCCACTGAAGCATCGCACGTGACTTCTTCACTCTGATAAGTGCTAGTTTGGGTCACGAGTACACTGAGCTGACAGATAAAGCATAAAGTAATAGGAATCAAAAGGATAATAATCACACTGCTGGCATAGTGTAATAGAAACCCACACGCTAGGAAGGATACGAACCAAAAGTTGCACGAAACATACAGACAAAAAACTAACCTTATTCACGAAATCGCAGGGCTTCTGGACGTATCCTCCAAGGTATGTACAAGTATAAAAGCACGCCCATGCAACACTAGTAGGGCATAAAAACACCACATTCACAGCAGTCCAGGGCACCAGAGCCACGACGAAACGCGAGACAACACGAGCGAGACCAAAGCGTGCGAACTCAACGAAGTTTGCAAGCGAAATGGACGCCGCGGCGCCGCCAGGCAGTGTTGCCAAATCTCATTCGCAGGAAGTCGCTAGTGGCGCCCCGAAAAGTCGCTAAAAGTCGCTAAAATTGAAACTGAAAGTCGCTAAAAAAGTCGCTGCCGCTATTGTGCCCTTTTTGCTCGTTGCATGTTATGAAACAATATGGTGACAGCCCTACCAAGATGATTCAGCGAATGAGCGCAGTGGATAGCCAAGACAGTACATGAAAAAATGGGCATGGGTGGATAAGAATGAGAGAAAGTAAATGAAATTCGGCATCTTGAACATCTTCTGCAGAACTTTTTCTCGTTTTGTCACCGGAGGCGCTGAACATGGTTTGTTTATTGCTTACAAAAAGTTCCGATGCCTTCTCGTGTTTTTGCGACCTGCTTGCCTGACACCCTCGCATAAATCTCACGCTTGCAATATAGGTGCACAGCACCCTTGTGTCAGTCTTTGACTGGACGAAGCTATCCCTTGAATACTGGCAGCATCACCCAGCTCTTGCGGTATTTCTGATGTTACTTAAGAGGTATTTTGGAAAGCGCTTGCGTCTAGGCCACGTGGCGCGCCAGAAATGGGGCAAACTGGAAACAGCTAAAAAAAAACTAGCGCTGCGAAGAACAACAACGAAACTGCACCACTGCACGCTGCAGGGAGCACGCTGAGAGATCTCCGTTACAGGGGATTGGCCCTGAGGAGTTAGGGCCAGCGAAAAGTGGCGCAATTTCATATTATTCTTCGCTAGAGCTTGTGGGCCAGTGAAATGTGACAGGAAAATCACGATTCTTCCTGACTTCATGAAGGAATATTTGTGTCGCTAAAAAGTCGCTGAACATCTCAGAAAGTCACCAAAAAATCCGCTAATCCCAAATACAAAATTTTGTCGCTAAACAGACCCCGAAATCCGCTAAATTTAGCGACTTTTCCCCAGATTTGGCAACACTGCCGCCAGGCTCCAACTGCTCCCCATAGAGCCCATAGTTTGAGATAATTCACACAACACTGGGCACACGACCAATGAGAGTGCAACGTTGTAGAAATTATGCAATGCCAGTCGGCCAATCAGGAGCCTTAACTTTGGCTGACCTTTCGACCGGTTCTGGCTACCATCGACTTCTACCGGATTTCACGCCTACCGCAGTTACCCGATATTCAAAATAACTGAAGCTTCTTTTGGCTAAAAGAAATATTTATTTGACACAAAGCACTGATTCAAAGATCTGATACATGGATGCACTGTGAATACAAAGTCCACTGCGTTGCTGACGCACTGTAACCAAGTTCGAACATGAAGCAAAACGATCACATCGTTCATTTCTTAATACCGAGGCAGTTTTATGAGTGCGTACCATTTTTGATGAGTATCTTCTTTCGCTGCTTGCAGAGCGGAAAGCGCTTATGTGGCACGTAATGTCTTTGTCGTCAGCCCTCAAATTCCGACAGCGCCCGAGCGTGTTCTTCACTCTCCAGCCGCTCCTACTCACGAAGCATTCCAGCCGGAGTTGATACACTGTTCGTGGGATAATAGTCGTGAACAGGAACAGTACAACACACGTAGAATCACATCGGGGCATGAATAAACCAGCGAACACATTTCTGCAAACTGTTCTGCCGACTCACACCACCGAAACACGGAACACAAGAGTACGCCGTGCCGGCCGATTTTATGACGAACATCTTCTTTCGTTGCTTGCAGAGCGGAAGGCGCTTGTGAGGCACGTAATCGTAATCCTGTCTTCGTTGTCAGCCCTCAAAGTCCGACGGCGCCCGAACGCGTTCTTCACTCTCGAACCGCTCCAACTCACGAAGCATTCCAGTTTCGTTGTTCATAGACTGTTCGTGGGATAATATTCGTGTCCAGGAACAGCACAACACACGTATAATCACAAACTGTTCTGCCGATTGACATCACCGAAACACAGAACACGAGTGGACGGACGCCGTGCCGGCCGATGCGTGCTATTTCGAAACTACGCTGAAACTGCTGAAACGTCCGCCGGGACGCTGCACGCACATGCGCGCGTACAAAATGCGATTTCAAAACATTGGCGACCAATCGGAGCGCGCACACAGTCTGGGCCAATGAGCTTGCAACGTTGTAGATTGGCGCAGTGGTACATATTCTACAGCCGCATCCTCGGTTACCTGAGGAGGACTGGCCCCGCAGCGGTGGCAGCGCAGAAACGGCAGGAATGCAGAACCGGTAGGATGGTCAGCTGCCCAGGCGCTCCTCGGAATATGGCAAGGGAACGGAAAGTCGCGCGAAGGCGAGACCAACGCTATCGGAAAGAGGACGTTTTCCTCGTCAAAAACAGACTTCAATCACCCTCCTACGCCAGCAAGAACCCGATATCGAAAAAAATGCACCGGCCCCATGTATAAGAGCGCCGCCGTTGCCACGGTGTCCTAACTCGAGAACGGAGACGGATAGAAAGATGCCTTAAGTTTCTACGCGTTAGCCATGTCGTGTGCGTGTGCCCATTAAAAGGAAGTCGGATCCGCCGCGGGCTTCCAACATGTAGAGAGGTACAAAAGTCGAGGAACGGGGATTCGGTGTGAGGAATTTCGAGAACGACGCCTTAACCACTGGAAATGCACGGCTGGTCTCAATCGGAAAGTTGTAGAGCAGGGAACAGAGCACGCGCACACAAAATTTTGACTAAGTTGGACATCGGATAAGCGAGTTAAGACACCGAAAAGTGGGAAGCTTTTCAGGGTGGCCCTAGCCAGCCGGGTCAGCTCGTCATACTCCTGAGCCGATATCGGGAGAACGGAACGTCGCGCGCCTGCGGGACAAACGCTGTTGGAAAGAGCACATCGAGACCTTCATAACGAAGGCGATCATGTGGCAGCAACGGGAAGGTTTTTTGGGGGGAGAAGCCGCCGGTCCCATGTATTGGGAGGAGTGTAAACGCGGAATCCTGTAACTCGAGAACCGCTGCTGTTAGAGAGATGCGGTAAATTTTACCACGCGCTCCGCGCCGACAACAGAAAGATAGCGAAATATGAACCCTCTCGGACGTGAATTTCCTTGCAAAAAAGGGCCCTGAAGTTCGGAAAAACGAATTTTACTAACGCGTCTCCGCCTACAGCTTCCAAACCACTACAGATCAGCTCCTGTGTGATTTGAGCGGTCATAGAGCTATTACATGAATTTTTGGTCTCCATCCGACAATCGAGGCGGGAGCTACAGGACTTCCAAAGTGTCTGAAGCACCGACGGCGGCCTAGAATATCTCGACAACCGTCAGGACTTCTCACAAGCCCCAAGGTACACGCGAAGGGGAAGGAAAGGGGAATTCGTAACAAGAAACCGCATCCCGATATGACCGCTGCAGGCCAAGATATTAGATACGAAAACCTATCGAGCAACACCGGGATGTCGCTCGATGGGGTTAAACCACCATTGGATGGCTGAAGACGCCTGTATCAACCGCCACCTCAAGTGGCATGCGCAGTGCTCAGTTGGAATCTCTATACATACCTGATGTATTCTGATCGATGCTGTACGGTGCCGTAGGGGACCTGGAGCACATTTTTCCTAATTGTCCATGCTACCAACCTTCCCGAACCGCGCTCTCTGAGATCCTTAGTCAGTTGGAATTTCACCTATTCTCTCTATCAAAATTGCTTGGCCCCTGGCCAAATCCAGCCCATCAACGCTCGGCGATGAGAGCTTCTTTGGTCTTTTTGGACACAACAGGACTTCGATCCTTATGGTGAAGGGGCACATTCTTTCACCCCCCCCCCCCTTATGTCAGCAATGGGGTAGAGTATCGCCCCTAGAGACGAAACTCCCCATATTAGCCTTAGAAATAAAGTTGTTGTTTTATTGATATTGTAGGCCAGTTCCTTCAATTGGTTTCACATTCTTTGAACTGGTGGAGTGTGTACAATACATGTTCGATCACATTAACTCAACTGGAAATAAGCGTTTAGCATTTATATCCATCAAGCCAATTCATTGAATTGCTTGTTTATTCCGTGGGTGCGGTCTTCGCCACACAGCATAATGGAACAGCGGAGGTAGCTTCTCCGCAAAACCCATGATTCCGTCAGTGAGTAACTTGTACCTGACAGGTACGTAATGAATGAATTGGCTGTCTGATTTGTCTTTGAATCCCGTTGGAATTATGGCGATAATTCAATATGTTATGTCTTCTCGTTCCGGCAGGGAAGCACATCTAGACATGTAGATCCGTGTGTTCTGTTCTACATGGAGATATTGCAGGAGATATCCCAGACTTTGTTGACCTTCCCAACTATCTTTATTGGTACTACAGCAAAATGAAACAGAAGCTACAGAGTTTTGGTACATTTGCCAAGCTCAGACCATGTTGGGAGTCTCTGGCTGAAGCGGCTGTGTTCACGGATTGGGAGGGGTGGAAGCGTGCGTTGTTAGCGACACGCAGTAGTAGTTCCGGTGTCGCTTGGGGGTGTCTGGGAAGTGGAAGCTACCTCTGTGTGTCGCTAACAGCGCAACCTTCCACCCCTCCCAAAACAGTGAACCCACCCGCTTCCGCCAGCCGCTAGGGTGTCGCACCGAAGAAAAGTACGCCGCTCGCATGCTCCGTAAACTTCTGTCCCAACCTGCACCTCCGTTTCAAAACCAGGTTGATTAAACTGACGAGCTAACTCACGTTCCCACGGTCGACAGGGATGGGTAAGGGTCCGTACACACATGCGGTACGCATGTGCGGAAACGGCGTGCGGGCTACCGCTGAGCGGCAAGAAAGAGTGCTTGCCGCCCATCAGCAGCTACCGCTTACGGTTTCCGCGGCTCTCAAGATATTTACACCGACGACTCTGTCAACCTGCCGCATACTGCGTGGGTGGCCGGAGCAAAAACAATGGTGTGGGTTCCCTCCTGACTGGACGAAGATGGGCGGCATGCCGCTAAAAATCGTGCATTACGCGGTCGAGATAAAGCGGAACGTGGAAGCGGCTTCTCCACCACTCCGGCAAGGATTTTCCGCTCCGCATTCCCGTTACACGCGCTTTTGCAGCATATAGGTACGCGGCCTACGACAGAGCAGTAACGTCAAGCAGGTTGCGTCTGCTCTTGAGCAGACGCAACTGCAGAGCAACTGAGAACTAGGAAACGAAACTGGTGAAACGTACCGTGGGAATAACCAGAGCTGGGAATAACCCATCAGAAGCACCGTGTCGCGGGATGGACCATCATAACACCGTCCGAAAACAAACAAGCTGGCACACTTCTTAAAAGCACGTTATATGACTTGGTTTTCAAAAGCGAAAGAAGGAGATTGACCTCCGCAGTTGCCGAAGCAGGTTTTGCTTCTTCCTAGCTCAATCTTTCTTTTCTTCTTCTTTCTTTCTTTGTATTCTATACGCTCAAGTTAAGCCGACGTCCAAGCAAAATTAGGGTGATGCTGTATTGTTCTTTTTTTTTTTTTTTTTTCAAGCTTCCTGTGCCTGAAAACAATCGCGATTGCATATTCATACTGTATCTTGACACCATTGAAATTGGATTGCTTTCGTCTTTGTCGTGTCATGCGATTTTGCGACACGACGTAGCCATCCTGTAGGAGGTCCATAACGTCTCCCCACCCATCATCCGTAGAAAGCCGCTCGCTTCCATGCGTACTCGATCAGAGTGCAACATGCGTTCCCAAGCTTAGTGTACCGGCTGTCTGCTCTGGGGTCACGTGGTACAACACTGTCACGTGACCCAACGAATGCCACACGTTTACGAACGCACCACACGCGGCTGTTATGAGCAAAAGCTTGAAAAGGTAAAGAGAAAAGGCTGGTACAGGGAGTCGTCTTATCGCTTCCGTTGTAAATCAGAGCGCGGCAGGCAATTTGCGCCTCTCGAAACGACAGTGTTCGCATTTTTTTCATGCTATTACTATTGTAACAGTGAATGTATTTTTCAATACAATGGGCATGCGCTTCCTGTTTCCGTAAAAAAGAATAGATGTGGCTAAATTTCGGAGTTCAATTCGGAAAATTATATTTCTCGCGAATTAAATTTCACAAAAGTGATCAGAAGTGATGGCGAAATCTTCCGCGTCAAAAATAGCGTTGACCCCATAGTGCTCAGACAAATAATTTTTTTCAGAACGATTTGTTTTGACGTGAGGCGAAACACCCTGTATTACAGGGAATGAAGTCACCAAAATAAAAAATAGAACGAAAAATCTGCGATGTCATCACACAACAGGAATTGTCATTCCCTGAATTCAATATCGAACTATCATTTTCGTTTCCGTTTTTGTTACCAGTAATGAAGGACTCTGTTATGTGTTTCTGTTTCCGGTATCTTTACCATACCCGATTTTGGTATTATACAATTTGTTCACATGATGTAAGCGTAGGAGAGCGCCAGTGTCGCTAGCAGATTTGCCGCCACATTGCAGGTCCTCGGGTTTTAACTGATCAGGCACCCATATATCATTGACCGCGTACATCTGGTTTCAGAGTTACTGTACCGTGTGATATTATCTGGACTATATCCAAGTAACTTCCATGTTTTCAACGTTAACAGTCCTCTAAATCATCATCCTACATCATGGCTGCCTTTTTAAATCTAGTGCCTTCTGGATGTGTGACGTCAATAGAGAGTTTTAGCACGATGTACGCAAAGATGATAGCGTGTGTAACAGATAGCATTGGTGACTAAGCGAACTGCGCAAAACTCTCTTTCTGTTATGTGTGTGCGCAGAACCATCAACGCTACCCCTTACGTACGCAGAGGCGATAGCGTACGATATACTGAAACTCTCCAGTGAATAAACTGTGTATACCGTTTCTGTTTTCGTTATCATTACCGTTGCCATTTCGTGCGTAGAAGTTACGAGGACAGGTGTGCAGTAGTGAATTTTCGTGCTGGAATCATAAGCTTGCCTTGTTCCTGTGTCTAGGACAATCTTGATGGACAAGGAGTAACAGGTGACTTTAAAAAAAAAAACCCCTTCAAGGATCTCTATCACCATTCAGTTGGTTGGACATTATATTAGCGAGACATCAGTTATAGTATACCTGTTCTTGAAGAGGCTTTTGGAAGCCGCTTAGTTTGTGTTGTCCCAAATTCTGTCTGGAAATCTGTGCGGATTGCGAAGCGGATTGCGAAGGCCAGAGGGATACATTTTCACTGCGGCTGGAAGATAGACAACATACTTGTTCCGTGTTTCTCGTACAACAATAGTGTTTTGAATGAGAAGTTTATTGGAGTATCAGCAGGGAACCCCCCCCCCCCCCCACCTCAAATGGGCGACTACGCCGACCACTAACGGCAGTCACACTTTCCACCGTGGCAGGCACCCTTGGCTACCATACTGGACCTCTGCACTTGACAGTAGGCGTCGCAGTTTGTTCCGTCAGGCTGCTCGTCGCACGAGTGCTTATACATATTGTTCTCATCTGCAAATGAAATGAACGAATCGATATTTCAGAGTAAACAATAGACATACCCTAAGGGAATAAACGAACAAATTTAAAAAAATGAATAAATCGAATGACTCCCATTGTATAGTGTGCACCCTACTGCAAACAGCGACATGAACGTCGTATATTTTTTCTGGTAACCCTGGTCACACAAAGTCCATCAGCTTTTCCATTAGCTGTTTTCGGACGTAGTATTTAAGATTCAGGAATTTGGAGAGGTTATACTTTAGAAAAATCGCATTTTAAAAAATCCTGGAATGACCGCCGACTTCAGGACATCTATCGCCACGCTTTCAGAAAAGTGTGGCACATTTTAGGTAAATTATGTGATACTTACTTTACATCATATTTGTCGCAAAAGGAGCAAAAACGGACGCCCATATCAATGAACACCATATCACGAACACCACCACTACCAACAACTTTAGATGATGAATGAGAATTTTTATCGCTAGGGCGCTACTCTACCTCCATGGTGGTAGGGATGTAAAGAATGAAATAATGAGCCCCTCCACAAATCTAGCCCACAAACGCTCTGCCCTCAAAGCTCTTTTCACTTTTTGGATACCATAGGGCTTCGAATACCATGGGGCTGTCCGAGGTTACTGCCTGCCGAGGAAACTGTCTGTCGAGAACGTTGCCAGGACCAGCCCCTCCTTGGGGTCCATTGACCCAACGATGGATTATATTCACTCCAGTCCCGTCACTATAGGAGGGATCTGTCCACCATCGACTCCGGCTTGATGTCGCTCGCGCTCCGTCGCCGCTGTTCGAAATGGGCCAGCGATCTACCCCTTTTTGTTGTACCTACACCTTGAGCCAAATATTCGGCATGTCTTTCGCTACTCGCGCCATTTTGAGAACTACCGGCGACGCGCTGAATTCAACCTAACCAGTCTCATATATTCAAACATTAGAACCTTATTTAGCACATGCAGCGGTGGTATAACCATAACACTTATCAAGTACCTGCGGGATACTGCTGTCATCACCATCCTGTGACATGGTGTTTGGCACGACAGAAGACCTGTGGCCCCACATCGGCTCAGTTGCTGAATTTAGCTACCATCAGAACATGATTGCGCACTAAATAATTATGTACTAAGGTATAGCAAGCCAAATCTGATGAACTACCACTGCACAGAGGTCGGCAGTTTGGGACGCGATCACTCACGCTCACAATCATTAAGGATTAGGAGGGCACCCATCTCGGAATCACTGTCATCTCACGCGAAGGTCAATCTCGCGTCCTGTATCGCATATTGTGATTGCAGTAGTTTCAGCAGCTTAAAATAATCAAACGGCTCGAGGTGACAAAAGCTGGCGATCTCGCCCCCCAGACGAACATCACACAAATAATTATGACTTATTGCAACCTCGCGAAGAGATATGAGGCGTCAAGATATACGCGTATCAGTTATGACATATTAGTGCACTGACGAGATAATGTAAAAAGTACACCCGAAAATGTACAGTCAAGTTGCTTGATATCAAAACTTGTTTGTGGCGCGACCTTGACCATGACTGAATGTCATGCGGGAGTTGTGTTGGCTGAACGTATCTCTTTCCTATGCATATGTTCCATGAACCATAGATCATATGTAGTTCCGAACCCTGATAAACAGATTGGGAACACCCTGAACATTGGAGGTTTTCGTCACCATCGTTTTCTTTACGTAACCAGACACACTTGTGTTGAAGATGTTCACGTTCAAGAAATTATTCTGCCTTGCTTTATTTTAAAAAGCCGTATTGCCAGTTGTGGCTGCCTGAATACAAAGTCTGCAAGGAAATCTTGTGCATAATAGTGTGTACTCACTATAGTGTGTAATAGACAGGAGGAGGAAAGAGGCTTTGAACAATAGACCTCCACCGAAGAAACGTCACCGTGACGTAATGATGACGTTTTTGTGATATGTCGAAACTGAAACAACGCGGATGGAAAACCGCATAGCCATATTCCTTTCACAAAGCCGGATTCCTTCACGAGGGTACGGTCGCTTATTTTTTTTATAGTACACACAAATGATATCATGTTTTTAGTCGCTTTCGTGTATTCATTCACGCTCCCAGTCCACCGCGGAAAAATAACATGCCTTCACCCCAAAGTGCGTTATCGACTGAAAGCCAATGTCGTAATCCTGTGCGGAATGTGGTTGGTTATTACGACTTAGTTCGCGGTTGCCTTGTATAGAAACGCCTTGTGCAGTCCAGGAGAAACTCGTTTCGTTTGGACTGCACAAGATGGAAGACCCTGGTAGGCATCTTTAGAAAGGGCCATCGAAGAGATAGGGCTACCGATAGAATGGAGCAGAACAAGGCCATGCAACTAATAATGTGTAAGGAATTCTTTAAAAAATCTTACAATATGAGAGGCCACATTTAAACGTGGCTTTCTTGTGACTTATCCATTTTTTTGTGAATAGTAGTTCCAGTCTACCAAGGTGGCGGCGCTGTTGTACTGTCTGACATCATTTGTTTGTAAGCAGGCAGAGGTCTATGTGAAATCTCCTTCGATACAGGTTAGGTCAATAGGCATAGAGTCTTCGGTGTTTGATATTCAGCGACAAGCAGTATCGATAAACGTAGACCGCTATAATCTTCACGCGGTGGATGGAAATGAATTGTACACCGTTAATCTCCGGACTGAGCGCTTCGACGCGCTAAGGTTTAAAGGTTTATTTTGCTTTGGCATCATGTTGAACTCCTCACTCATGATCACCAATAAAGTTGTTGTTGTTGGACAATAGACGCAAGAAATTAAATAATTTGCAGAAAAATTTATAATCAACTACTCTCCCACCTGTCACAGGGTCAAATTATATGGGCTATACTTAGGGTATGTCCAGGTTAAAATTAGTCCTGTTTCACGAAGAAGCGGTCTAGGTTGAGCTGTGGTCGTTCGATCAGTCGATCGGTAGAGCGGTCGGTCTGTGTACATTGGAGAGTACGGCTTCGCTTCCCACCAACTGTCTTCCAATTTTAAATTTGACCATCAAGAGTCAGCGACAGCCAGCTGGTGGCTGGGCGAAATAATGACTGATCAGATCCGATTTTGTGAAAAACTAAACATCAAAAATCACAAATCCTACCGCTAACCTGAGGACCAGTGCACACGCATGTCATTTGAGGCTCGCTCCATAGGGATAGTGGGCCACGAATCCCCAAACGAAGTTCCTTATACATCATCGCTGTGTATGTTGTTGCTGAGATAAATTACTGCAGCGACTAATCAAATGCAAATCTAATTAAATCCAATCAATTCCAAATACAGCGGGTTGCATGAACCGTTTGGCAAAATCACTATGTATACGCAAGCGTGCCTGCCCAGAATCACCTATATAAAAACTGAAATAAAAGTTGGACATGTGCCAATAAGCGGCATGAGCGATTGCAATACAGAAACGCAGGTACAGCTCCGTCCAAACTTAACTTGAACACGGCGTCGGCCTGCGGAGCAAGAGGAACGACACCCTAGCGGCTCTAACTGGAATTATCGGGAGAGAGCGTTGAGGGCTGTCCTACTCGCATCACGGGGGTGGCCGTCCCTCTGCTTCGCACGGGCGCTGACTTTTATGTTGATATTTGTTATCTAGATACCGTTCCAGTCTGTTCTAGAGACTGCTGCGGGCGATTGAAATCTTCGCCATCTGATCAGTGATTGTTCGCGCCAGCAGCCAGGTTAACAAGGATGTCAACGGTATGGGATACAACGGCGCCACATTGATTGGAGTTAAAGAAAAGAATGAATGAAAAGGAAGGAAAAAAGAAAGAATAGAATGAAAGCAATGGAATAATACACGTGAATGCATGGAGGTGGAAAATATTTTTGCTTAAAGCACCACATTCCGCGCCACGATGTATCATATGTTTGCAATGGCTTTTCGACGTTCTGCATTGTCTTGTCTTGAAGGAACTTCTGTTGGGGACTATTCGAAACATTTAATGTGATAAACATAGTAAACGTAAACACTCCAAGTGTTCAGTGAGAACAGAAACATAATAATAATTGGGGGTTTACGTCGCGAGACAACTCAGATAGAAACATAATGATGCGATAATAGAGAGTTTTAGCAGACCGTTGGTAACGTGGCTAGCGTCTCACCGTATCAACCGGAACCAATCAGTGGATAAGATTCTGAGTCACGCACGAGTGCGATGGGTCCCGATAGAGACGATAACAACAACAACAACATATATATTGTGATGATAAAGTGGGGAGGTTTTCCACTGATAACTTTATCAACGGTATACTAAAACTCACTCATGATGGAATACGTTGCTGTCTGTCAACCGCAAACCGTGTAACGCAGGAGTTCATGGAGGAAGAGCGCATTACGAAATGCAACTTGTAAACAACAACTAGCAGGCACTACTAGGGACGAGAGCGAACTTCTCATTACCAGCAGCTTTGCTGATGCATTTCTTACTAAGGCTCATGCAAAAAAAAAAAAGCCTGGGGTGATAAGATTTCACCTCCGTCTCGCAGTGTGGGCAAATGTTCAGTGTGCAAATTCGAATCCAAAATATTTTATTCCAGCACTTGTGCGCTGCACCTTTGCACGGGTGAAGGCTTGAGCTTAGTAACGAATGGGCCCTCCGTTCGCCTCTATTACGAGGTGCATGCGCCGTGGCAGTGAAGCGAAGAGATGGTCCATGAGCCCAGCGTCTTCGCGGAGGTTGTTCCATTCACTCTCTACTGCCGTCCACAGCTCGTCAGCGGAGTGAAACCGACGTCGCTTGTTGCTCAGACGGTATTTCATTATGCCCCACATGTTCTCGATGACGTTGAGGTCGGGGCTTTTAGCGGGCCACTCGAGCTGTCTGACACCAAGTTCTTCTAGTCTCTGTTGCACTGTCCTAGCCATGTGCACACTGAAGCGGTCCTGTTGGTAGAGAAAGCAGCCATCCGGAAAGGGACCGTCGAGCGCATAGGGCAACATCGCTTGTTCCAAGATGTCCCTGTAAGTTAGTGGAGAAAATGTCCAATTTTATAAGAGCATTATTTGAACAACTGATAAATATCGATTAATGTACTGAAACCGAATTAGCTCTTTCGCCCCCTCAGCAGTTAGGGGGCTTGAATGAAAATGTCCCCAATCAGCTACCTATTGTAAATTTGACATGTCATACTTTATGCATATATCTTCAATAGTCTTGCCCTCAGTGTAACGAGAAACACAAAAGACGACGGAGACATCGTTCTTTACCTATAAGCGGCAGCATTGAAACGCCCGTGCACTCGAACGAGCGGTCCCTGCCCGTGGATGGAGACTGCTCCCCACACTCCC
Source organism: Ornithodoros turicata (assembly GCF_037126465.1). Lineage (NCBI taxonomy): Eukaryota > Metazoa > Arthropoda > Arachnida > Ixodida > Argasidae > Ornithodoros > Ornithodoros turicata. The sequence continues at coordinate 103,933,596 of NC_088201.1, read as the reverse complement.
ACAGAGTATCGTCCACTGTGGAAGGATCTGTGCACATAAGCTGGAACGAACCTAGAAAGAGCGTTGAAGCATTGCGTTATAGCTCAAACTACTAAGCATGCAAACATAAGAGTTTTTGTTGTTTTGAACAGCTCAATTACCTGTGCCAAGGTGGCCGCCAGACGCGGCGCCGTTGGTTGCAGCAAGACGAAAATGTGGCTTCATCTATGAACAGCACATTAGCCCAGTCCTGCACCATCCAGTGCTGGTGCTGCTGCGCAAAGAGCAGCCTGGCTTCTGTGTGCTGCTCAGTGAACGCAGTCTTTTGCGCTGCCACACAGCCCTTCAGCTCTATCATTCTCAACCTTCTCTTCACGGTTGAGACGGAAGCCTGGAGACCCAGTTCCCGCTTTATGTCAGTGGCAGTCAATGGGTCAACAGCGCTAGCGGCAATGATCATCTCGTCCTCCTCCCTGGTTGTGGATGCTGTTCGGTGTCCACGAGGGGCATCCGTTATGCGACCTTCCTCCCTAAACGCTCGTATCACGCGGTTCACAGTTGTCAGAGAGCAACCTATCTGATGCGCTATTTGTCGTTGTGACAAACCAGCCTGCGAAAGCGCGACGATTTTCATGCGACTCTCGATGGATACTCGTGCTGGCATCACAGGCGATGAAGTGTAACACCGAAATGGCAGGAGAGCATATGTGACTGGTTGTATTTATGTTGTCACTTATCATGTTACTACCAAGTCACGTGTAATCACAAAACGCGGAGCCCTACTGTTTCATGGGCGCGTCGTCTAATCGACGTGCATCGAGCAATGATGTGGCATCATGTCCAGAGCCCGAAGCAAAGTTGCCGAAGGCTCGCAGAGGCAATGCGTTTCTTCAGCTTCGTGTAGTGCACCTCTTACTTATGTATATAGGCACCGTTTGGAGCTGAAGCTCCGGATAGTGATGCTTAATGCATTGTTCTGTAGCGATTAAAAATCGAGAACAGCAGGAGCTTTTCTCCTTTACTGGCAGAGGTGGGGAAATTACTTTTATTTTGTAATGAATTACCATTACTCATTACTTGTATAAAAACTAATGCATTACATTACTCATTACTTTTTGGATATTAGTAATGCATTAGTAATGCCGTTACTTTAACGAAGTAACGGCATTACTCTGACATTACATTTACGTTTTAGGGCATAAGCCTCAAAGGAGCTATGCATAAGTTTTTTCCTTGCTTTTTTTGCTATATGCAATAGCCACCCGAGTGTCCCCAAATCGGTGCCACTAATTCCCCGCAGAAGCTAGTCTGATAGGCAAAAGCTATAGATAAGATTTATTGCAGATGATGCCTTTTCTAGCATTATGGATCCGGTGGATGAGGCCCAGCTATACAGTTCTGTACTGGCAGAAAAACTACCCCTGAAAGCACAAGAGAAGCTAACATGGTACCATACCAAAGCAGTGAATCCCTACGGCAATTGTTACTGATTACCAGTGATGGCCAGTAGTTAACTACATGTAGTTAAACTACTAGTTAAACTACCTGATTGTAGTTAAAAAGTAGTTATCAACTACTTGCAGAAATGTAGTGGCAACTACTAGTTAAACTACTATTTTAAGTAGTTAACTACAGTAGTTAGGTTACTGAAGGCGCCAACTACTTCCGATTTTGCCGCAACCTTTACGGCACGATTGTGCGTCCGACTTTTACCTTGAGCTACTTGTTTGATGAGAACGGAGTCGCAGAGCAACTGTGTTGTGCATGTTTACTAAATCTTCACTTTTAATGCATTAAAACAGGTTGCTTTAAAACAATGTTTAAAACAGGTTGTTGAACGTACACCATAGCTGATCTGTTCTGTTTCCCACCACTGTACTACCGCACATGCTTTACCTGTTGTTTTTTTGTAACGTCCGCAGTTTGATTCCAAAGCGTAAGGATTTGTGTAGTTTGTTGCAATCCTGTGAATGTGACCCTGTTGCACTTACTGAAACTTGGTTATCGCCAGATATAAGAGACAGTGAGCTGTTACCAGAGTGTCCTGGCTTTACCTTCTATCGCTGTGATGCATTCATCCCAGAATTACACAAATCACTACATCATATATTTCCCAAATTCAAATGTTATTCTTCTTGGTGATTTCAACTACCCCTCAATTAATTGGAGATTCACCTCAGCCTCTGGTAGTGAAGAACGTTCTTTCATTGATTTGTGTCATGTGTTTGACCTTCATCAGGTGGTACATGAACCCACCCGTGTAACTCCCACCTCATCAAACATCCTAGACCTAATCTTCACTAACGACCCGGATATAGTAGGTCCTGTATTTGCTCCATGCGCCTTGAGTGACGACAAAGTACTACACTTTACAATATCTGTCCCCAGCGTGCCCCGTCGTTCCTCGTGCAAACGGATAAGATTATACGATAAGGGTAACTACGACCAAATAAATTCTGAATTATCCAATTAGGCTACCTTTCTCGCTAATTTTGAAGTACGGACAGTCGAGGAAAACTGGTATTTATACAAATATTATATATTATATTATACACACCGCTCTGTCACGGCATTTGTGAAAGGCTTGAACGCAGTTACATGATGTGACATATGTGTCCTGTTGTAAATTATTTTGGACTTTCTGTGCCCCTCCTACTGGGACCCTTTCAGGGTTTGTCGTATTTTATAAATAAAAAATAAAAAATAAAATAAATTCAAGATCAATGCACTTATTGAAGCCTATATACCCTCCATTCTCATCAAGACACATTGTCATGCCCCATGGTACAATCATGAAATCAAACTGCTCGCCCGTAAAAAGAAACGTCTGTACAGGCTTGCTAAGCGCTCTAAGTCTGCATCATCACTGCTAAAATATCAAGAGTGCGCCCGGAAATACAAATCATTGGTGACTTCTACGAAACGCATGTTCTATAGCGAGGGCCTCGTTAACCTCTTGAAGTACAACCCCAAAGCATTCTACAAAGTTATAAACCCGAAATCTCCATCGGTAAACATCCAACTGAAAGACCGTGATGGTAATTTTAGAGATAACCAATGTTCTCTTATCTTCAATAACGCATTTGCAAGCGTGTTCACCAACGAAGACACAACTCCCCCTGCCGCGCCTCCCACATCCATCTTCAATAGCATGTCACCGATAGCGATATCTCCTGCTGGCATTGAAAAGATGATCTCTTCCATCAAGGTTTCCTCCTCTGCTGGTTTCGATGGAATAAACAGCAAAATTCTTAAAAACACAAAGGCTCACTCGAGCAGATTTCTTGCTGCAATATTCCAACAATCACTTAATAGTTCATAGATGGGTAGAAATCCAGCGAACCGGTAGAGATGTAGGAAGGGAGTTGCCTCAGGACAGTAGCCGCTGATATTTCTTCTGGGCGCCGTCCTCATCATTGGCATGGTTTATAGGGACAATTCGCATGAACCTTTAAACACGTCACACCTAACCCTTTAAATACCATGCCAATGATGAGGACTGTGCCCAGAAAAAGAACAGTCTCTGTTCGAAATATCGGCGGCTTCTGTCCTGAGGCAACTCCCTTCCTACTTAATAGTTCAGTTCTGCCAGAAGACCGGCGTCGGGGAATGATAATACCAGTGCATAAAAGTGGTGTCACTCATTCACCGTTGAACTAAATACCACTCTCCATTACCAGCGTCCCCTGCAAAATCATGGAATACATTATATATCCACAGGTAATCAACTTCCTAGAGTCAAATGCTTACTTTTCCTCCTGCCAGCATGGCTTCCGTAAAAATTTCTCGTGTGAAACACAACTAGCTGGTTTTATCCATGACCTCCACTCAAATATGGACAGTTCTACTCAAACAGATGCCGTGTTCCTGGACTTTGCTAAAGCCTTTGATTCTGTACCGCACGCTAGATTAATGGTAAAACTCTCACAACTAGGCCTTGATGCACATGTTCTGTCCTGGATTCATATGTTCTTAACTGACCGCCTCCAGTCCACTTTCGTGAACAACCATTCCTCGTCCTTTTGTCACGTATCATCTGGTGTCCCCCAGGGTATGGCCTTTGGGGTATGTGAATAAATAAAGAAATAAATATTGCTTGTCTAGTGAAGCCTCATTTGCTGTGAAATCATTCTGTAATTTAGTTTATCGCGTAGGCACAGAAAGAATTTCGTCGCAAGCTTTGTATTTGACGATAGTAGCAATGGCTTGAGCCAAAGTTTAACATTGCTTGTGATTCATATTTAGGTGTCCAAGAACACTACAAGGGATTGGTGTTGATGGACAACGTTAAGTAGTTATAGATGTAGTTAAACTGCGTTGCAGTAGTTAAAGAAGTAGTTTTAACTACTCCCCTGAAAAGTAGTTGAACTACTAGTTAAGCTACTGAATCGCAAAGTAGTTAGTAGTTATAGTTAAACTACTGTAGAAGTAGTTAGTGGCCATCACTGCTGATTACCCTCATGGAGGCTATGTTTCTATTTCATTGATTTTCTTTTACTCCAAATGCGCACAAGAGAAAATCGGTGATATCATCATGTAGACACTTGTGACACACACCGCCGACTGTTGAACTCTTGCAGAATTCCCCAGGCTGTGCCTTTCTCTTTCCTTGTTGCCTTGTGCTCATTGTTAAAGGGGGGTTGAAGAAAACCTGGATGTTCCCAATCTTCACGTGGCGCAAAGAACATTCGACAAAAGTAATGAGTAATGCCACCCTGCATTACTCAGTCGAAATGTAATGCATTACCATTACTCATTACTTGCTGGCAAAACGTAATTCATTACCATTACGCATTACTTGCTGGCAAAACGTAATTCATTACCATTACTCATTACTCAAAAGTAATGCATTATTTTGTAATGCATTACTCCCCACCTCTGTTTACTGGTTACGTTCCCTTGTATACTTGCAGTACTTGGGGTTTCTGTCGGTAACCCGCTAAACACGTCGCTTGTTCTATAAATGCTTTATCCTTAAATTCCTTCGCTTTAGGACCAGCCAGTTGACAAGCTTGTTCCATTATCCCAGTGATTCGCCATGTGTTGCAGTCGGTAATACATGCCGATGAAGAAATCTTAACTAAACAATGCGGAGTAGCCGGTGCTCTTATGAGTGCAACCCTATTCTTTATTTATTTCTTCAAACAACAACAACAACAAAGATGTAAGGCTTGCTGTACGACTAGGGCTGTCAATCGGGATATTCCTAATCCCGAAATTCCGGGATCCTGGCCAATTTTTGACGTCCTGAAGTCCCGGGATTCCGTGTGAGCAAGTATGACAGAAAAATCACATGTTGCCCGTCAGGCACAGACTCACTCCTTCGTAAGGAAATTGTGAACGTTTTAAGTTTGGAGGTGGCAGGGGACCCCTGCCAACACGTGCGTACAGATATTTGCTGACTGTTGTGTCTTCTACCGCAGAAGCTGAACAGACTTCATTCTGGCAACCAGTATTTTCACAAATGTTGCTCCGAAATGGGGGACACCACCCCCGACGCTCTCTGTTTTCATAGGTCTTAACGATGAAAGATGGAAGTCACAGAAAAGGTTAGCCAGCTGAAGGACAGTTCTCCCGTGTGTTAATGATTCGACAATGTGATAAGCACAGAGCGACGGTGTTGTAAACTGATTAGTGTTTCGTTTCTTTCCATTGTTTTTTTTTTGTTTTTGTTTTTTGCTGTTTCTCATTCAAGTGATGTTACACTGCTTGAGGAGATCAAGTTGTATTTCCTCTTGCTTCAAGTGTAGCGGAACTCGCCTTCTTTTCACGTGTAATAGTGAAATGCACATGAATAGAGAAAGAATATAACTGTCATAGGAGAAAAAAAAAAAGATAATTTCGCGTTTGATATCTTACCAATGTGGTCACACTGGGAATTTTCGAGTGCTTTCGTTCGAGAAAATGTAGAATTCGCAGAGCGCACGTCAACTGCGTACAACACACCGATGTAGTCATTTGAGGTAAATGCAGTTAATTAATAATTCTGACCCACGCAGGGCTCTACTTGGAAGCACTATCTGAACTCGTCGCAATCTCGAAATCCCGCCTCGGGATCCCGGGATTGACAGCAAAAAATCCAGAAACCCCGGGACTGCAAAAGTGGCTTGGGATTGACAACCCTGTATACGTCTTACGTCCAAATTTACGGTAAACAAGGCCTTGTAGAACGTCGTAAGAATGGACTTTTCCATGCGATATCACAGTGTGGTTACCCAGTCGAATTATTGACATATTCACTGTCCATTACCACTTCCGTGCTGCTTCGAGAATATTTAAAGTCCGTTATGCGAGTGAAATTATCTTCTAGCGTTTGAACACAAACAGCCTTTCCCGTGCAGTGAATAGCAAAGAAACGGCAGTTTTGAGGCAGCTGATCTCCCTTCACAGCGATATCAGATGGGACAAGCTCACGTAATCACTACAAACAAGATGAAGCGATGCGTCGCCTATCATCGCCCGTTCGAAGCGAAGCACCAGTTCTCAGACGGGCACCCCCGTGATGCGAATAGGACAGCCCTCAATGCTCTCTCCCGATAATTCCAGTTAGAGCCGCTAGGGTGTCGTCCCTCTTGCTCCGCAGGCCGACGCCGTGTTCAAGTTAAGTTTGGACGGAGCTGCACCCGCTCTCTTGCCTCTGGCAGGGAAAATGAAAATAAAGCTCACTAATGAAAAACTTTCCAGAAAGCAAGTGCGACTGTGCAGCAGCTATTTGAACATCAATGTCAGACTGCCCCAACGACAGACAGCGACGTAAGGACAATGATCGCGGACTCACGCGATAATGTGAGTTTTAGTATACCATACGCTATCGCCTTTGCGTATGTAAGAAATACGTACGTTGGTGGTGCCGCGAACGCTCAAATCATAAAGAGAGCCTTGAGCATTGCACACAACCACCACGCTATCTCTTACGTACGCAAAGGCGAAAGCGTTCGATATACTAAAACTCACTAATGGCGTTGAAGCGAACGATTTCGTTCGAAGCCGTACGCAGTGGTTCGCGTTAGTACCGCTGCGCATCAGCATGAGTGCACTCATGATATCTGAGTGCAGCGTGAGTGCGGTCACAATAATTGCGGTCGTTGCAATGCCAACGTGATGGCAGATTATCGCAGAGGTGTTCGCACGCGGTGTGAACTCAATCGGCTATCGTGATTGTGCGTATGTAAGTTGTCGCGACCATGAGGTACTTCTTTGGCCATTGCAGCACGAAGACGGACAGAACAAGAAAACAGTGTGATTGTAGACAAACGCAATCATGTTGGACTCGTATCAACTTGTCCCGCTCCATCCCGTTATGGAACACCAAGCCGTCTTTTCCGGCTAACTTTTCCTACCAAAATAAACATATTTCGCAGTCGGTAACCAGAGAATGGTAGCAATATTTCGTATCCAGCCGCTTAATAATACTGCACACAATCAATACTGCGCACAAACCGGAAAACTTAAACGCATCATGGAAAGAATGGACGAAGGGTACCGGGTCCCAATCTTGAACTCTCTCACAGCAAGCGTTACCGTGAGTTTTGAAGCTGGCGCCCTCCAAACGTCACGCGGGGGCACGAGAAAACCGTTTTGGTAGCTCGCGATTTGAGATATATAATAATAATAATTAGGGGCTTGCGTCGCGAGACAACTGAGACGATCTGAGATAAGCGTTGTCATTGGCCTTTCCGCCGAAGCTCGTGGCGAGTCACGGCCGAGAGCTGCATTTAACGGCGTTACCGTATCCATGCTGCTTTGTCGCATCGGTACGTTCCACGATATCAGTGCAAAGTTTACACGATAAACCTACAACTCCACGTCGCCTTCACCACTGTGTTCTAGTGTAGGTTGGGTCGATATAGCATGATGCTGTGCTAAACTTAAAATGTAATTGAGGTCTACGACCTGTACACGTGCGAGCGGCGGGATGCGGGGAGCTTAGACACCAAAACTTGAAATCCTGGACTGCCGACTATTTAGCGTGTCCAAAGCCCTTGACCCATATAGCACTTTTGCCCATCAGTGCCGAGTTCTTCAATCCCTCTTTGGCTTCAAGCTGCCCAGCCTCCTCCAAGAACTCTAAACTCCTGACTTGCTTCTCTTTGTGCTCCCCACTTTACTCATCCTCTTTGAAGTTGGGTAGGGTGCAGCGACCACCGCTCGGAAATCTCCCATCTCAAGCAGCACAACATCTTGGCCCACTATTGGACCAATATTGGCAATGCCGGTCCAATATTGGACGAAGATTTGACAAATATTGAGCCAGTATTGCCAATATTGTGCCAGTATTGGGCCAGGATGTTGTGCTGCTTGGAATGTAATCATCAGTATTCCGACATTTATTGTTGTTGTTGTTGTTGCACGATCCGAGAACAGCCGTGTTTAAATTGAAGTTTCATGTAAGTTCTTTCAAATCAATGATATAGTGAACAGCGAAGGGTAGCGAAGTACTCAGGCACGCAATTGCAGGGAAGTATAACAGAAAGAGATACGGCCTCGGTGGCTCAGTCGGTAGCGTGTTCCCCTTCTGATCCCGTGATCAGTGATCGCGCGTTCGAACTCGGTCGAGGACGCCAGCAACTTTGTGGCAAGGTACAAGTTGCTTAGACACGCCGCCTTCCGCGAAGGACGTTAAAAACGGGGTACCGTGTCATGTGTTTTTATCGCACCCACAGAACCCTCAGGTAGGCAAAAGCAATACACAGAGCGACGGTGTGGCGTCGCTCATGATCTCAGTTGTCTGGCGGCGTAAGTCCCCAATTAAAAGATAATAATAATAAAAGAAACAGATACGGACATCGCTCACTCAAAGTACCTGAAACAGAAACGAAAATAATTTACGGCGATAATTCGTTTACCGCAGGACCCGAATTATTTCAATATTTTACCTTATCATTGGACAAAAACCTGAGCGAAGCGAACTAAAATTAACTGAAGAACTAAAACTAAAACGGACTGTCCAACTGGAGCATGTAAGTACGGCTGAAGAGCATACCGGGCCTTACGAAAATCCCCCGTAATTCGTAAACAGGTGGACTTATAGGAAGGCTTTATTTTTAGTCGTCGTCCTTGAGACGTCGATCAATAATTGAGCACTGAATGGCTCATTTGCATACTCTCAATAATGAAATAAAATTTCTAACTTTGAAATTTTATTTCGGATGCTTTCGA